>NC_137814.1:1066925-1209425 GCF_963921795.1 Nannobrachium achirus
GCAGTCAAGGAGTGTGTGTGCAAAATTTGGCATGGATGGGGGCAACGGTTGTGGAGATATGAGCAGGGCAAAAGTGTGACGGACTCACTGACTGACTGACGCACAGACAGCCCGTGGAGGTTTTGGTAGTAGTCGCAAAAAATGCTCCAGTAGCCTAGTGTAGTCTTGTTTCCCCAATCCATATTAAAATGCTCCAGTAGCCTAGTGTAGTCTTGTTTCCCCAATCCATATTAAAATGCTCCAGTAGCCTAGTGTAGTCTTGACAGTCGCTACAGTTGGACTAAAAGATGCAAATACCAAAACGAATTCTCCAAAAGCAAAACTACTACACATCAAGGAGTTTATTAGGTATGTCCTTGAGCGCAGGGTGAATTATTTTGGGTTAAACTAGTGAAAACAGCCGATCTACAAGCACACAACGCCTCGCGATGCGAGACGTTGTGTGCTTGAAGATCTGCTGTTTTCACTAGTTTTGTACATTTTATAGACGATAAATATAAAACGAATTTTGGCAACACAAAATCTTTCTCAATGTCATAAATACATCTACTTAACATCTGAAACAAGTATTGGTGCCTTTGTATTCTCATAGGTGAATTTAGATTGTGAAATATAGCAAATGTGTTGAAGAAAACGCCTCAATGTACAGTATGTGATTGGCACCCAGCAAAATGAAACATACACATAGTAGATTTAGCTAACATTGTGTTCCATAATAATGATGTTTAAGAACGTTTATAATTGTTATTGTCTCTCATTGGAAACACCAGTAGGATTAATTATAGTTATAATGCTTTAGCAAACTCTATATTGCTACGTCCTACTTTGTATCTCATACAAAAGAACGAAAAATAGCAGATCTACAAGCTCAAAACGCATCGCATCTCAGCGCCAGAGCTTGTAGATTGGATTTTTTTTATTGGAATCCTGAATTAGTTTTTGTTCTTTTTTTAATTGGAATCCAGAAATGTAACATTTTGATTTCATTTCAAACGTTAACCTAAATACAAATACATTGGACATAAAAAAAAATACATTTTAATACTACTATACTAGTCATTAAAGGAGTAGTTCACCCCAAAACATTATTTTTTCTATTGATTAGTCACGCCATGGAGACTAGAGTTCAATAATAGCCTATTGTTTTTGTCACATTCCTAAAACAATAATTTGATTGAACTCTGAGTACCCCTATTGATTCCAGATTGAGACCCGTTTCGAAACGGGTCTCAATCCGGAATCAATGGGGGTAAATTTATTGTTATCACATTTTTGTCTTAGGAATGTGACAAAAACCTAAAAATATTATTGAACTCTACTCTCCATGGCGTGACTAATCAATAGAAAAAAGTAGTTTTGGGGGTGAACTACTCCTTTAAGCTACTAATATAGACTGAGGGAATTAAAGCAGGTCATGTTTATGAATTGTAACAGCTGAAATCATATCAGTATTCCAGTATCACCTGCGGCCACATTAAATGAAGGTGGGGGCCCCCGGCCGCCCAGTTGCCCATGTGTGCTCTATAGTGTGACTGAGGACATGTGGACAACTAACACCACCACAAGGTGGCAGCAAAGCCTATATGTTGCTTATATTGAGAATTACTGCAATAATATAAAAGACCACAACAAAGAAACAGGGGGAGACGCAGTTCAAAGATCATTTAAACAAAGTTTAAATGATCTTTATTAAAGGGATATTCCACTTTCAACAGGGAAACAGCTTATGGGCTTCTCTCCACATACACACCCATTGTAACTTCAACCTCCATTTTAACCATGATAGATTCATTAAAAACACACATTTCTTTTTTTTTCTTTTTCTGGTGACTCGTATTACCCTCCTAATATATGAGCAGGCTGTATTTTTCCCATAACTTTTTCATTTATGTTTTATCATTATTTGGGAAAATGGGAAAAAAAATTAAATGAGCTTGTAGATCGGCTATTTTTGCCTACAGTTCTCAGAAACATGGACACTAGGGCTCAAGTCGTTAATACAACAGGGATTGGAAGATTTGGAGGACCCCCCTGTAGTAACTCTGAGGACCCCCTAGAGGTCCCGGACCCCTGTTGAGGACCCCTGCTCTAGCGGATACTGATAGAAGGTGTACTTTCCCCGCCAGGAGTAATGACTTGAGCCAGCAGAGCGTGCAAGTACTTGCGCTCGTTCCACTGCGTAGGTTTATAGTTTAACCCTCTAGAGCCCACTGTTGTAATATTACAACGTTTGTATTTTATCCAAAAAAAGGTTTAAATGATTTTATTTTAGCTCCCCCTACCACCTAAACATCACCATTGGATTCTATTGTTTAGTATTTACAACGCCATTGGCCACAATATTTGCATATAAATACCCCCCACAGGGGCTGACATTCACACCCGCCACACCCGCTGACATTCCAGAGTCTGGACGAACAACATCTCACTTTTTCATGGAAGCTATTCCTCACAAAAACATAAGTAAAAATGCCTGTACTATTTTTTTGGTGATCATTAGAATGTCTAGAACATGTACATGTGTTATTATTGTGAAAAATATCCCCCCTATGTAAATTAGAGCATGATTTATGATTTATGGCTATAAAACCTTACAAAAAACTTTTTTTTTTTATGAAAACATTACATTTTCCTCTGATTAGGACTCCTACAACACCATCTGATTTTTTTTCAATTTTTCTGGCAATTAATTTGGGCCTTACAGGGTTAAGCCCGTAGCCAATCAGGAACCAGCATTTCCGGTAACGTCATCATTACAATTCTAGGTGATGTCAAACACCTCATGGTGCATTCTCTGGCGGATGGTGCACAAGCATACAGGCCACTGGTCCTCATGGTGCACATGTACAGGCTACAGGCAACTGGTCCTCATGGTGCACATGTACAGGCCACTGGTCCTCATGGTGCACATGTACAGGCCACTGGTCCTCATAGTGCACATGTACAGGCTACAGGCCACTGGTCCTCATGGTGCACATGTACAGGCCACTGGTCCTCATGGTGCACATGTACAGGCCACTGGTCCTCATGGTGCACATGTACAGGCCACTGGTCCTCATGGTGCACATGTACAGGCTACAGGCAACTGGTCCTCATGGTGCACATGTACAGGCCACTGGTCCTCATGGTGCACATGTACAGGCCACTGGTCCTCATGGTGCACATGTACAGGCCACTGGTCCTCATAGTGCACATGTACAGGCTACAGGCTACTGGTCCTCATGGTGCACATGTACAGGCCACTGGTCCTCATGGTGCACATGTACAGGCCACTGGTCCTCATAGTGCACATGTACAGGCTACAGGCCACTGGTCCTCATGGTGCACATGTACAGGCCACTGGTCCTCATGGTGCACATGTACAGGCCACTGGTCCTCATAGTGCACATGTACAGGCTACAGGCCACTGGTCCTCATGGTGCACATGTACAGGCCACTGGTCCTCATGGTGCACATGTACAGGCCACTGGTCCTCATGGTGCACATGTACAGGCTACAGGCCACTGGTGCTGCTTGTGCACAGGACACAAGTTGGCACGTCGACAGGGTGGCCCTGCATCAATACCGAGCTTCACATGACCTCTGACCTTAATCAGTATTGGGCTTCACATATGGCCTTTGTTCCAGGTTTAGTTTATAGTCGGGGGCGTTAGGAGATAACGTGGCCATTTCGCGCTATATTAGTCTAAAAGCACCACATTTTGCACAGATGGAGCCCAGGGCATGCTCTAATGATTTAGCTAGGGCACCTAGCTAAATCTTCAGGGTCGCCACAGCAGCCAAATCAAGTTGCGCTTCCACCGACTTTCTATACAGGAGGAAAATACCCTGAATAAATTTTTTCCTGGGTATTTAAGTAGGATGTGAGGGGTCTAGCTAAGGGTTTGTCATGATGCTGAATCCATTGCAAGCATTTGTTTTGCACAAAAAACATTCCTTGGGCTAAAAATGGCCCCAGAAAACGATGGTTTAGTGATGAAAAGTGATGGGTCATCACTTTTCACCGTTTTGTGGGTGTTTTCTTGGGCCATTTTTAGCCGAAGGAAAGTTTTTTGTGCAAAACAAATGCTTGCAATGGATTCAGCATCATGACAAACCCCTAGTTAGACCCCTCACATCCTTCTTAAAACAGATGTTTTTCTGTGTATTTTCCTCCTGCATAGAAAGTCGATGGGAGCACAACTTGATTTGGCCGCTGTGGCGACCCCGAAGGTTGCCGACTCAGGCACCCTAGCTAAATCATTAGAGCAAGACCTGGGCTACATCTGTGCAAAATGTGGCGCTTTTAGACTGATTAACACGAAATATCCCTAACGCCCCGGACTATTAGAGAGAGAGAGAGAGAGAGAGAGAGAGAGAGAGAGAGAGAGAGAGAGAGAGAGAGAGAGAGAAAGAGAGAGAGAGAGAGAGAGAGAGATAGAGAGAGAGAGAGAGAGACTCAGTAGGAATCAGAGGTTGATAATTGATAGAAATGAAGTCTTTTGGGAGGTGAACTTAAACCCTTCGATGTCATCATCATTTAGGCAGGGACCCCCCTGGACCCCCCCTAAAGGACCCCTGGGGGTCCCCCACTTTGAGAGCTAACTTCCTCCGTATCCCCCCCCCCCCCCCCCCCTCTCTCTCTCTCTCTCTCTCTCTCTCTCTCTCTCTCTCTCTCTCTCTCTCAATCCCCTCCCCTCGTTTAGCTCAGCCTGGGCTGCTGGTTGGTTTGTGTTGAGGGGGGGGGGGGGGGGGGGGGGTTGGGGGTTTGGGGTAGGGGGGGGGGGGGGTCTCTGTGATTGGCTGGTTATTTATATCAAGTAGGTCCCGGAGCCACCAGGGAGGCTGCTGTTCTGTCAGAACCTGAGACTACAGGACACAACAGAACCAGGTCTCTGTTCATCTACTGAACAGAACACAACCTAAACAGAACCACCATCAGAACAGAACCAGTCTGCTCTGTTCATCTACTCTACAGAACACAGAACCAGAACCAGCAGAACCAACAGAACCAGTCTGCTCTGTTCTCTACTCCACTGAACACAACACTAACAGAACCAGTCTGCTCTGCTGTGTCCTGAACAACACAACTTCCATCTGGATCTGTTTCTGAAGATGCTACACACAGGTACACACACACACACACACACACACACACACACACACACACACACACACACACACACACAGACACACACACACACACACACACACACACACACACACACAGACACGCACGCACGCGCGCACACACGCACACGCACACACACGCACGCACGCACACGCACACACACACACACACACACACACACACACACACACACACACACACACACACACACACACGTACACGTACACACGTCATGCTGAATCACACACTAGGCTACTTTAAAGACCCAATGAAATGACTATTTTGGGTATTTTAGTTTGAAGTTTCAGTTTGAAAAGGAAGCCTGTGTGTTTCTGAACCAATCCAAGGGGACCAGCCCATCAGGCGATGGGATTTAAAATCTGAGTAATGGGAGTAATGGGAGCCAGCAATGGGAAACAAACAGGTGAATGTAATCAAAGGTTCATTTATATGCAAGCGGACCAGTCGATGTCATCACTTTTTGAATTTCTGTTCACAGGAAGTAATTAAGAATGGCCAATTTAGGGACCTTTGATATAAATATACGCAACAATTGTTTATTGTTTTCTATTTTTTTGGCATCTAGTGTAGGAATGCCCATATGATTACCACGGATAAGCTCTAAAAGTGTGAAAAATGTATTTTTCATTTCACTGGGTCTTTAAGAGTTGTGTTTAAAATGCAGCCTATTGAGGCTCATTCAAGATGAAGATGGAGAATAGACATGAAGAGATGAAGCAGGGACCCCCTTGCCTGTTTGCGGAAATTGCAGCCCATAGACCCGCCCACTCTCTGAGTCTGACATCAGGCTAGGGACCCCCGTGACCTTTGCACCCCATATGATGAAAACATGAATACAAATGAGGTCATTCTTTAGTTTTGGATTTGTGCTGAAATGTGCCGTAAAAGTTATAATTTGTGCTGCTATCATTTCTGAGATATTCTACACAACACCACTGTTCTGCTGCTATGTTCTAAGGACTACCTAGGGGGTCCTCAGAGTTACTACAGGGGGTCCTCCAAATCTTTGTGTGATAGAAACATTTGTTCTCTTTTTTATATATTAACCACTTGAACCCTTGTGTCCGTATTCTGAGAACTTTAGCCAAAAAGCAGATCTACCAGCTCACAACGCTCGCGCTGCGAGGCGTTGTGAGCTTGTAGATCGGCTATTTTCGGCAAAGAGCTTTGGTGTGGAGGGAAAAAAAGAGCAGACTAAGTACAGAGTGAAAGGTCAAGTTTATTAAGTATTGACGGTTCAAGTGGTTAAATATCTGAAAACACAAATTGACATGAATCCGAAATACACTGATGATTGTACTGTCAAACAATGAAACTATATGGAATCTATGAACAGGTTGTGGGGGTCCCTGCTTCATCTCTCTCTCAACTAAGGGGTCCCCGCTTCATCTCTCTCTCAGCTAAGGGGCCCCTGCTTCATCTCTCTCTCTCAGCTAAGGGGTCCCTGCTTCATCTCTCTCTCAGCTAAGGGGTCCCTTCTTCATCTCTCTCTCTCAGCTAAGGGGTCCCTGCTTCATCTCTCTCAGCTAAGGGGTCCCTGCTTCATCTCTCTCAGCTAAGGGGTCCCTGCTTCATCTCTCTCTCAACTAAGGGGTCCCTGCTTCATCTCTCTCTCTCAGCTAAGGGTCCCTGCTTCATCTCTCTCTCAGCTAAGGGGTCCCTGCTTCATCTCTCTCTCAACTAAGGGGTCCCTGCTTCATCTCTCTCTCAGCCAAGGGGTCCCTGCTTCATCTCTCTCAACTAAGGGGTCCCTGCTTCATCTCTCTCTCAACTAAGGGGTCCCTGCTTCATCTCTCTCTCAGCTAAGGGTCCCTGCTTCATCTCTCTCTCAGCTAAGGGGTCCCTGCTTCATCTCTCTCTCAGCTAAGGGGTCCCTGCTTCATCTCTCTCAGCTAAGGGGTCCCTGCTTCATCTCTCTCTCAGCTAAGGGGTCCCTGCTTCATCTCTCTCTCAACTAAGGGGTCCCTGCTTCATCTCTCTCTCAGCTAAGGGGTCCTTGGCCTGAAAACACCGCCCTCTGTAGGGCACATCACAGTACTGCTGCTAAATCTGCTAATTCATAACCATATCAATATTGATATAAATATATAAAAAGACAATTGATGATTTCAACAGCACAAATTAGAGCACATCCAGCACTAAAAGATTAGACCATTTTTTTTATTTGGAGTAAAAAAATTGGGGTGCAAGGCTCATCAAACGTATAACTTAAATGGTAAATGGTGCATTTATAAATCGCTTTTATCCAAGGCACTTTACAGATTGTGCTTTACATTCACCATTCACACACACACATTCATACATTCACATTCATTTACACATAGGCCTATTTTTTCATGTTGATATGTGTATCTTTGTAAACTTGACTTTCAGTTCTGTACTTGGTCTGCTCTTTCCCCCCCTCTACAAACCTCTTTCCTGCAAATAGCAGATCTACAAGCTTACAATGCCTGGCGCATTGAGAGCTTGTAGATCTGCTTTTATTTATGTATTTATTTTAATGTTCCCCTCAGAATAATGACCCTAGGATTGAAATGGTTAATGTAGGCTATTATATGAAAACAAAATTAAAAAGTATTCTATCAAACAAAGATCGTCTTCTCCCTGTACTCTGCCTTGGTTGGGTTGGGGGTCCCGGACCCCCTGTTCTGTTAAAGAACCCATAAAGGGGAAGCGCTGATGGTCTGTCCCTTTAAGCCTCGGGAGCGCGCATTGCATGCACGGCCACACACACTCACACGCTCTCTCACACACACACACACACACACACACACACACACACACACACACACACACACACACAGTAGCAGAGGAGAGGAGAGAAGAGAAGAGAAGAGAAGAGAGAGGAGAGGAGAGGAGTGGATCTGATCGGATTGTTTGTTTGTTTTTCTGCGTTCGGTTAATCTGTTGGACTTTGGACTTCGGAGTCTGTCTGTCTGTCTTCACTGCGTGTCTGCCAGTCCTTCACACAGTGAGTTCCACTCCATTTAAATCCACTCCCACGGGAGTTCATTCATTTACGACGCTCAGGCACTCAGGCAGCCTACTTTACGCATGTTCAATCCAATTGATTGTTTGTATGGTAACTGGTCACGTCGCCAAAAATCCAACTCGCCAAATTGTCCACTCTCTTTGGGCAGGCTTGTCAATGCTCCTGGATTCGCCAAGCATGATTGGCAATTACATCTACTATGTTAAATATTTTGTGGGGGAGGACCCCCAGATGAGAAGTCATTATTAAGGATGTCTTACTTTGCTTCAGTCATATGTGACCCAGCATAGCAGAGGGGCAGTCATTTAGGAAAGCACAGCTTTAGACCAGCCCTGAAATTACTTCTTTTTTTTTTCCTAAAATGTGATATGTGACATAAATATCAGGCTACATTTCACTTAAACGCCAGAGCTTAACTCTGCATGTAAATAAGACTTTTTTAAATTAATGTGAAGAGAAACCTCACATTTTTCTGTACACCTGGCATTTTAAGGCTGAAATTGTACCCTTGCTAGTAAAGCAAGCCTGATAAAAGTATCAAAATTCAACAGAACACAGGGAAATAGATCTGTTAAGAAGTTTCGAGGACCACCAGACTCCTGTTGGGGAGTTCCGCGCACCCCCTAAGAAAATAAATCTCCTGGATTCTCCTGGACTGACAGTCCAATGTTGACAACCCTGCTCAACAATTCTACGCTGGGTTTTTATGAAACGAACACTTTGCAGATAGTAAGAGGATAAGGCAAGCTTTCCATAGAGCCCCAATATTGGTGAATTTGATGTTGTTTAATACAATCAGATGGCAAAAAACTGTTTTGATGCATTGGCTGCCTATGGGAGGTATTGCAACCCTAGATTCGATCGATTAAAACATTAAACTTTAAAAAAGAAAAAAGAAAATTATTGTGTTATTATTGAATAAGATTGTCTACATTTCCATGTTGTAGTAGTGATGTTGCCTTGCTTCATAGCAGAGAGAACAGGCAAACGTTGATCAAAAACAACAATTATTCTACATTCTCTGATTGTGCAGAGACAAGTAGACGTGTTGTTAATTAAATAATGCAGATCTTTCACAATAATTGTCAACTCTTGAGAGCGTAAAATGAAACCAAATGGACCGGATCTATAATTAGGGTCCATTTGGTTACCAACTCGCCATCATTTAGCTGGGGACCACCCGGACCCCCCTCGAGGACCACTGGTGGTCCCCGGACCACTGGTTAGAAACACTGACAGCAACTTTACGCACGTTGTGAGTTCAGTCCTTAAACATGATCGTTGTGGCTCTGCTTCAACCTGCTCTAGAGCGTCCCTTCATATTTAACCCTCAGTCTACATAAACGTTCATATTTATAATATAAAGTGCTTACGTCATGGTAACGGATGTTCCAATACTGTACGGTTTCTCAGAATAAGACGTATCTTCTGTATTGTTTAATAAAGACGCATTTTAATCCGATTTGTGGCCATTTCCCTCGCCCTTTCAACTACGCGACCCTATCGGTTGTGAGGTGTACTGCAGTCTGATGCATTACAGCTCTCTATAGAACATGTCCAGCGATCGTTTTAACATGCTTGTTATTGAACAATACGGAAGGTAAGGGTATTTCCGAGGGCTCGTACATTATTGAAACATGTGTGGCCTTGGGTTAAGAACTTTATCTTTGAAATATGAATGTGTATGTAGACGTAAAGGCTGAATGTGGAGGAAACGCGCTACACCAGGTTGTAACAGAGCCATGACTGTGGTGAGAGAGATGACCGTCATGTTAAAGGACCTACACCATGAATTTTCACTTTTTCTATTTTAAAACCTTTTTTTGGGGTCCGACTGGCACCTTCTATCCTCACAAAGTCCTATTTCTGTACATTGTGTCTTTCTCTGGTCTTGGGAAGACAGAGATGAAAAGCTTTCCACGGGTTCTCAGAACAGTGCTGTTCTGAGAGTTGACGCATGTGACGTCACACGCGTTTCCTGTTTTTTTTTCAGAGTAAAAAAAAAAAAATTAAAAAAAAATTCAAATTTTTTTTTTTCAAAAACTTTTTTTTTTCAAAAAAAATGTTTTTGTTTAGTGGGGTTTTTCCAGAAAAAAAAGAAGTTTTTTGAAAAAAAAAAGTTTTTGAAAAAAAGTGTTTTGAAAATAAAAGTTTTTTGAAAAAAAAGTTTTTGAAAAAAAAAGTTTTTTTCAAAAACTCAAAAAGTCAAAAAAAAAAAATATTTTTCAAACTTTTTTTTTTTCAAAACTTTTTTTTTCAAAATTTTTAAAAACTTTTTTTTTCAAAAACTTTTTTTTTTCAAAACACTTTTTTTCAAACTTTTTTTTTCAAAAAACTTATTTTTTTTTCTGGAAAAACCCCACTAGATGCGCCCCTGAGCAAACAGAGGCCGTTTTGGTATTGCAGCTGGAGAGCCTCATTATAGTAGAGCTAGAACAAACAAAAAGAATGGTCAGAGTGTTTGTTTTCTGAGCAGGATTACGTCATTTTGCTGGGAAAATCCCGCCCCTGTCACGGCTAAGTAGAAAACATATAAAGAGAAGGCTTCAGAAGCTGAAAATAAGAATTTTAAGATTTGTTTTATAAAAAAAGTTACATGGTATAACTTTAATAGCTGGGGAGCCACTGTGCCAAAATGAGAGAAGACTTGTGATGTCATGACATACTCCAACATTTTGTTTTTCCTATTAATTTGGTCAATAAGGTACACAGAATGAGAGGCCTGCTCTGCCGGAAACATTGCGAAAAAAAAAGTTTCCCATTGACTTCACTATACTGGAAAAAACACACCAAAAGAAATCTGCTTTAAGTAGCACGTGAGGGGTCAAACTAGGGATTCTTCATGATTCTGAATCCATTGCAATCATTTGTTTTGCATGAAAAACATTCCTTGGGCTAGATTTCAGCCTCTCAAACCTGTGAAAAGTGATGAGTCATCACTTTTCACCGTTATTTTGGTCAGTTTTCTAGCTCAAGGAATGTTTTTCATGCAAAACAAATGCTTGCAATGGATTCAGAATCATCAAGAACCCCTAGTTTGACCCCTCACATGCTACTTAAAGGACCTACACCATGAATTTTCACTTTTTCTATTTTAAAACCTTTTTTTGGGGTCCCACTGGCACCTTCTATCCTCACAAAGTCCTATTTCTGTACATTGTGTCTTTCTCTGGTCTTGGGAAGACAGAGATGAAAAGCTTTCCACGGGTTCTCAGAACAGTGCTGTTCTGAGAGTTGACGCATGTGACGTCACACGCGTTTCCCGTTTTTTTTTTCAGAGTAAAAAAAAAAAAAATTCAAAAAAAAAATTTTTTTTCAAATTTTTTTATTTCAAAAAAATTTTTTTTTTCAAATTTTTTTTTTTTCAAAAAAAATGTTTTTGTTTAGTGGGGTTTTTCCAGAAAAAAAAAGAAGTTTTTTGAAAAAAAAAAGTTTTTGAAAAAGTGTTTTGAAAAAAAAAAAAATTGAAAAAAAGCTTTTTGAAAAAAAAGTTTTTGAAAAAAAAATTTGATTTTTTTTTTTCAAAAACTCAGTCAAAAAAAAATTAAAAAAAAAATTTTTTCAAAACTTTTTTTTTCAAATTTTTTTTTTTCAAAACTTTTTTTTTCAAAATTTTTAAAAACTTTTTTTTTCAAAAACTTTTTTTCAAAAACTTTTTTTTTTTCAAAACACTTTTTCAAAAAACTTTTTTTTTCAAAAAACTTTTTTTTTTTTCTGGAAAAACCCACTAGATGCGCCCCTGAGCAAACAGAGGCCGTTTTGGTATTGCAGCTGGAGAGCCTCATTATAGTAGAGCTAGAACAAACAAAAAGAATGGTCAGAGTGTTTGTTGAGGGTTAAAACCTGTCTAGACTCAATTTTGAGCATATATTTATACAAAAAATATAGTTTTAAAAGCATGGTGTAGGCCCTTTAACCATGGATAGATTTACGCACGGGGGGCGGGGCGCAGCCGTTTGGCAATTAATCAGAAAAGGGATAATCTAGCCCAGGGCTCTTCAACGTTTTCAGACCAAGGACCCCTTAGTTGAGAGAGAGATGAAGCAGGGACCCCTTAGTTGAGAGAGAGATGAAGCAGGGACCCCTTAGTTGAGAGAGAGATGAAGCAGGGACCCACACAACCTGTTCATAGATTCCATATAGTTCCATTGTTTGACAGCACAATCATCAGTGTATTTTGGATTCATGTCAATTTGTGTTTTCAGATATTTAACCACTTGAACCGTTAATACTTAATAAACTTGACCTTTCACTCTGTACTTAGTCTGCTCTTTTTCCCCTCCAAAGCTCTATGCCGAAAATAGCCTGAGCTTGTAGATCTGCTATTTTTGGCTAAAGTTCTCAGAATATGGTCTCTAGGGTTCAAGTTGTTAATAAGAAAGGAGAAAAAAAAATCACATAAAGATTTGGAGTACCCCCTGTAGTGACTCTGGGGACCCCCTAGGGGTCCCAGACCCCCTGTTGAAGACCCTTGATTTTATTTGATCAAATCTGACTGCTTTTTTCATATGAATTGAGAAAAAAGGGACCCCTATCTAAACAAGCCCAAAAGCTTTCTTGTGGTCTTTATCCTTTTAGTTGACCTTGTACCAGTGAACTGCACTGTCCTGTGCCTTTTATTTCCTATGCAAACTTCTGATAAAGTATTCCTTTAAAGGTGATACACCATGCATTTAAAAAGTATTTATGTCATATTTTTTATGTCCCAAAAATGTTTTTCAAAAGGTTTGAGGCTAAATTACCACTCCTGAATAGAAAGCCTCTCTCATTTTTGAATGGCTCTCAGAGCATTTCAGCTGCAGTACCACCTTTGGCCTGAACTGCGCCACCCCCCCAAAATCCTTTTGATATATATATTTTTTTTTAAACAAAATCATTTTGGAAAAAAAACTTTTTGAAAAAAAAAAACTTTTTTTTTCTTCAAAAACGGCCGATGATGACGTCACGATCGGCAGCAAATCTGGATAGCCTGTTTTGAGAACCTGTGGGATACTTTTAACTTTCGCCTTCTCAAAACCAGAGAAAGACACAACGGTCAGAAATAGAAGGTGCTAGTGGGACCCCAAAAAAAGGTTTTAAAATAGGAAAAGTGAAATTTCACGGTGTATCACCTTTAAGGCCTTCGGTAGGGTGTTCCACATTTTGGTTGTATACTATAGCAGAAGAACGAGTTTGACCCTTTGTTTGAGTTACTTTGGGTTGAACGTGATCTGTGGCGCTGCCTCTGGTGTTGTAGTTGTGGACGTCCTTAACGTTTATAAAGTATTTAGTCAGGTACATGGGTATCTTAGTGGTGTAGTGTATCTTGTACACCAGTATTTAGTCAGGTACATGGGTATCTTAGTGGTGTAGTGTATCTTGTACACCAGTATTTAGTCAGGTACATGGGTATCTTAGTGGTGTAGTGTATCTTGTACACCAGGCCCATTGCAAGTTGCTGTACTCTGTCATCTACTCTGAGCCACCCCACTCTTAACTGGTGAGTAGCGGTGAGGTGAGTCTGATAGGGAAGGTTAAGCAGGACCCTGATTAGTTTGTTTTGGGCTGTTTGGAGTTTAGTTTTAAGGGCTTGTGGGGCGTCACGATACCATACTTGGACTCCGTAGTCAAAGAGGGGCTGGGCTATTGCACCAGCTATGGTCTTCTGACGACTGTACATGTGATGTTGTTCAATCATTTATGAAGTTTGTACTGAATAGGTGCTCGGTCTAGGTGTTTTTCTTTTCTTAGATTTGATTTATTGTAACTCATGATGTATTTCATTTGTACACTGTCAGAGTTAAGGGGAGACCTTGACATTGTAATGTTTGAGAACTACTGACTGAGACTAAAATGCAATTCAACAGGATTATTTTTTTAAAAGGCTCTCCCTCATTGTGTCACAATATAAGCGATATCTTTGAAAAGGCATATGGTGGAGACATTGTATCGTCTCGACGATATTTATCACCGTTGTCAATTACTACTCAAAGGGACTGTCCTGGGTTAGGACCGAGTGCATCTCTCCACTCCGACATGTCTCCTTTCCGACATGTCTCCATTCCGACACTAACCCTATCTCTAACCCTAACTCTAAACCTTAGGCCCATGGGAGTGTCGCCACTCCGACAATAAGAAGTCAATGTCGGAGTGGCGACATGTCGGAATGGAGAGAGCCTCCCGTTAGTACCAGTGTTGTTTTTGACAGCAAATTTTCATTTAGTTTTAGTTCTACAACAGGTATAGGTTTAGGTATAGGTTTAGTTTTAGTTATACAACAGGTAGTCAGGCTCTCAATGAAAAACAGGCTAGCCAACCGTGCATGTAATGAGCATTACTGCACGCCGTCTCATCAAGCAAAGATTTCAGCTGTTCTAGATATGTGTTGTAGATCGGCTATTTTCAGCACGCAACCAACTGAACCAAGTGTAAAAACTAGTCAAATTTTAGTCGACTGAATATCATAAGATTTAGTCAACTGAAATGTATTTTGGCAGGCCTTGATGGCATCTTAATGACTGATTTTACACTTGGTTGCGTGCTGAAAATAGCCGATCTACAAGCTCGTTGATCAGCTATTTTCAGCACGCAACACCTGAGAGCAACCAAACATAAAATGACTCTCTTCTCCACCAGTCCCTCCCTAACGTTTTAGTCTAGTTTTTATTTTGTTGACGAAATTGTCAACATATTTAGTCTTAGTTTTAGTCATCACAGCTTAGTTTTTATTTAGTTTTCGTCAGTGAAAAAAAACAAACATTTTTAGTCGACAAAATCAACACTGCCTCAGTGGTGTCCGATAAGAACTTCACCCAGATGTGTTGGCTCGTAGGGGAGGCTGTGGTCCTTCGCTGTGTGTTCCAGCTCAAGGTCTTAAAGGACCCCCCCTGAATGAGAATGTTTCCACAGACCTTCTTACCTTGTTAGGTTGATATGCCTCATTTCTGAATCTGCCCCTGTTCTGAGATCTGTAGTTTAGTCCCCACTGCTAAAACAGGCTTATAGTCACTATCCAAAAGTGCACATTTCGGCCGCTTCCATTTTTTTTTTATGAATCGTCCAGACATGCTTCCTAGACATAGCAGACACGCTATGGTTAATAGCCTGTTTACCAGGGCTAAGGAAAGCCATGCTGCCTCGAGCTCTCGCGAGTGTGGTGTCTGTAGGAAGCATGTCTGGACCATTAATAAAAGATTTATTTTTTATTTTAGGAAGCGGTCGAAATGTGCGCTTTTGGATAGTGACGATAAGCCCGTTTTAGCAGTGGGGACTAATCTACAGTCCTCAGAACAGGGGCAGAAATGAGGCATATCGGCCTAACAAGGTAAAAAGGTCTGTGGAAACATTCTCATTCAGGGGGGGTCCTATTTTGGTCTGTATCACTCCTTTAACACATCCTGTGCCAGCATTTTCTTTAGCCATAGACGGCCACTCTCTTATTTTGATGGACCGGAAGCTCACTGATCCCAACTTGACGATTCTTTTTTTTTCACCCGAACTAGTCCCCGTTCAGGGGGTGATCAAAGATGGAGGATTGTTGTTGTCAACCGAGTGGTATTTTATCAAATAAATATGCCAGCATTGGCATAAAAAGTCTTTTTTCGAGTAAGTGGACTCTATAAAGAGTTGAAGTACTGCTCGCACTGCCTTCGGTGGGGAAAAAAACACTCTTTTATAAAGTGTTCATTTATGTACTGTGTGACATCAGAAAGAATCTGTCATCAGTTGTGACTCAGCATGACTGAGGGGCAGTCATTTCGGAAGGCAGGGTTTTTCACTACTGCTAATATGATTTCTTTTTTTTTTTTTTTTCTAAAATGAAAAAAATACACAAATGCATCTCAAACTATCTAGGCTACATTTCACTTAAATGCCAGACCTTAACCCATTTAAAGCCTCTGACTTTAACGGATTATAAAGTCCACGACGCCACCTTCAGGCTCCCATTCACTCCCGTTATCTTATTTTGAAGGCCAGAAGTCCATAGCGCGAACACTTGCGGTCTGACGTCATCGGGTCCTGCGCCGGAACCGATCGTTGTTTACGTGGTGCCATGCTGGATTGCATCGGAGCATTTATACATGTGTTATATAAGCGAGCATCTGCCTCCATCCTAGCTTCTAAAGTGTAGTTTTGAGATAATGGACATTAAATATGAGATCCCCTGTCCACCTCAATGTTATGGGATGACTATTTTGTGCTCGTGGAGCCGTGATGATGATGAATCAGCGACGGATTTCGTCTCCGGACATTCGGCCATTGTACTCGGTATTGCACTCGCCGTTACAGTAATATATTACTTTTCACGAGATATCTCGGGATCGGCACTGCGGATACTCGAGTACTTTTCACGAGATATCTCGGGAATGGCACTACATCGGTTAACTCTGCATGTAAATAAGACTTTTTTTAATTAATGTGAGAGATCGTCAGGTCATTTGCAGGTTAGACATTTATTTAGAACTTGAATATCTCAAAAGTAGTATTTCAGCATGGCATCATTCTATAAGCCATATCTTCAAAACTGTTGGGTCAATCTCCACAACCAATATATCATTTTGTAGCTATGATTCCCAGCTTTCAAATGAAATGAAAGAATGAAAATGAGAAAAAATGCAATGACTAGCCCTCAGCCACGCTGGGACACAATTGTGTTCGGTGTGGTGTCACACTGATGTCATCAGCTAGATGATTCCATATATGGAGCCATAGTTCGTCCGGGTCTAAGTACCGTTATTGTCAGTCTACTCACAAGCGAAGATAACATCAGTAGCCACACAACTGGAGTGGACAGGTTTGTAAGATGGTGTGGTGAACACCACTTACAAATGAATGTGAAAAAGACACAGGAGATAGTGGTGGATCCAAGGTCTGCAGGCGACTACACCACAATCTCCATAAACGGTCATGACATCAAACAGGTCGACTCCTATAAATATCTAGGAGTACTTATTGATTCCAAAATGAGCTGGCACTGGCACAGGACTGTGCCAGATCACCAGCGCCTTCATTTTCTCTGTATATAGGCTCAGACTATTTGGTGTATGTAGAAACATTATGTTGATCTTTTACAGACCCAGCATTGAGTCAGTTATAAGGTATGGTATCACAAGCTGGTTTGGAGCTGGTCTGGAGACGGGGAATTAACTTTTTAGACATTTTAGGATAGTATTTTTTCATGATTCACCATGACACAGCCTATTTTAAAATATCGTTGCGACGTTCGAGGAAAATTGAGAACCAGCATGAGTCGAACCGAGGCGGGCTCTTTGAAATGAACGATAGGATTCGGTTCACAGTAGGGAGCCATTCCTTTCTAATGAACAGTGGTGGGAAAAATACTGCAATCAAGTAGAAGTTTGGAATGTTGTCTTGAGTAAAAGTAAAACAGTATTGGTATCAAAATGTACTTAAAGACAAGTACCAATATTAGAATGCAGAATGTCCTGTTTCACAGGTTTTCCAATGAGTAAAGTAAAAAATTGCAGATCTACAAACGCGACGCATTGTGAGCTTGTAGATCGGCTATTTTCAAATGGCAGGTATGTACCTATATATGTCCGAAATAAATGTATATAGGGTTGAAGTGATTTGTAATTATAATAAAAATCTACAGAGTAACTCGAATGAGCCAGTCTTTTGAACGGCTCTTTGAAAGGAACTGATCCCAGAGATCCGGCTCACTTCAAAGAGCCATAAATCCCATCTCTAGCTCTTTTAATGCGATGCTCAAACTCGGTTGTTTTCGCTTTGATTGGGGTTGAATCGTGGAGGCGCCGCGTTGCATTGTGGGACGCCGCTATCCAACGAAGTGCTTGAAGTGACCATCGGCTGTACGCTTCAAAACCAGGAGAAAGTAGTGCACATTCCAAGGGTAGGTTAAACCAGGAGAAAGTAGTGCACATTCCAAGGGTAGGTTAAACCAGGAGAAAGTAGTGCACATTCCAAGGGTAGGTTAATGTGGTCTACGGAATGGGACAGCACTCGGCGCGGCCCAGTGATGTCATTGCCCTTGAAATGCACACTTCGTAGTGCACATCCCTTGGATTGGGAAGCGGCTCATGTATGGGGTTTCTAGCCTGGCATTCGCTCATACTAATTCCACAATCCACACTGCTTATCGGATATTAGTCTGGACTAACCTTTTTAATATTTTTTCTTCTTCTTTTGCTCCAACAGAAGCGTCCGCTTCCTGAATGATGACCATGATGATGAGGTCAGAGGTCAAGGGTCGAAGCGCCTCTCCTCACAGCGCCACCTACAGGTCGGAGGTGAAAGGTCGCAGTGCCTCCCCTCACCGCCTCGCCTACAGGTCAGAGGTTAAAGTAACTCAGTACATTTACTTAACTCGTTAAGTGCTAAAACCGAACAATTTCGCTTCTTTTTTTCAATCCAATACAATATCATTTTTGCTATTTTACTTACCCTGAGCTGCTTTTAGAGACGTGGGTGGTCCTGGCTCGTCCATCGCTTTCCAACGAGCCATTCTACGTGTTCCGACGATTTATTCCATTGAAAATGGTTTAGAATAAAGTTTATCTATGCGCGACGTATCCGAGGTCGTTTCTTTAATAAAATGAATTAAATAATCTGAGGCCTCAACGAAGCCCCCGTCTAAATTTTCATCCAGGCCGAAAACCGCGATCTCTTTCCACCGGCCCGTAATCGGGTAACGCCGCCGCATCGCGCTGCCTAATCCAATACATTCTCACATATTTAGAGCCCTTTTTCTCTGAACTGTGTTCCTATGTTAACGAAAAAGTTTTTTTGCGGCTAAATAGCCTCAAATCGGGCTTAAAAAAAAAAAGCAAAAAAAGCCTATAGCTAACTGTTAGCTCTCTTCATCCGGGTCATGTTCATAACACTGTTTACAGTGAAATGACAATCCACTTCTGCGTGGGTACCCGTATGTTAGTGGTGGCCTACGGGGGAATGTCTGGCACTTTAGCGGCCTCTTGTGGCCCTTGGCAGTCATCTGTTAAGTACTGTAGATTCTTTTTTGGTATTTGTACTTTACCGAATACTATATTTGCAATTTCCATTACTTTTACTTGAGTACTTTCTCCACCTCTGCCTGCAGGTCAGACTTCCACGCCATCAAGTGTTCCTTCGACCCCGCCCCCCTGACCCCTGACCCCGTGATGTCAGTGAGCAGGGGGCGTGTCCCCAGCACCCGGGGGTCAAAGATCAGAGAGAACATCTTCCTGCAGATGGACCTGAGCAGACAGGAAGCTGCCACGCCCACTTCCCCCCAACCAGGGTCCGTTCCTTCTGACTCTTATTTTTATTTCACTTAGTTTTTAACACATAGAATGCCATCATAGGGTTAATGGAACTCAGCCAGGCGCATGCATGCGCGTCGTGCGTGCATAGATCGGCGTCGGTGATGGCTCCGCATCATAACGTTAACATGGTATTGTATAATCTATTTCAATGGATTAGCAGCGCTAGCAGCTAGCAGAGCTAGCAGCTAGCTAGCAATTCCGGACATTTAATTGTAAGGGTGCCCTCAGACCAAAATACATATGAGAGTGGAATCCGCGTTCCGCCAATGCATTTCAATGAGAAGAATATGCTAGCAGCTAGCAGCACTAGCAGCCCCCGTCCACATAAGATGTAGCCAGAATAATGCTCTGTTTCCCAGAGCTCAGCACGTAGGGGCGGCATAGCTCAGGGGTAGAGAAACCGTTATTAGAGCACGAAGGGTTCCCAGTTCGATCCCGGGCTCCCCCTGAGTTAATGTCGAAGGGTCCTTGGGCAAGACTCTGAACCCCTAGTTGCTCCCGATGAGCAGGTTGGTACCTTGCATGGTTTCCTCCGCCACCGGTGTATGAATGTGTGCGACTGTGCGTGAATGGGTGAATGTAATGCACAATCCATGTGAAGCGCTTTGGATAAAAGCGCTATGTAAATGCACCATTTACCATTTAGCACGCGTCATCAGCGAGCGCCGCTGAGGCTTATGGGTAATGTAGTGTTTTTGCTAATCTGGCGATAATATAGTAATATTGACCAGTAAGACTCCCTAATCGGGAGATAAGCGACCGTAGGTGGCGCTAGAAGAGGGCCATGTGAGAAATGAGGGGTGGGGTCTCCGCGTTGCCTTGGCGGACGAATAGGTACCGGCCCCGGCTCTCCCGGATGCTCCTAGCCCGAGTTACAGCATTTTATGTGAGCTGCAGTGGAGGGGGTCCTCCACTGGGGGCGCCACCACTTTTGCATCCGTTCTGGAGCACCAGGAGTGGGTGGTCCCCGGGAATTCCCCGTGAGCAGCCCCGGTGGGGTGGTCATTTTTGCACATTTGGTAATTTTTTACACCTGGGGGTCCTCCAGGGACCTGGGGGTCCTTGGAGGTTGTAGTTTGGCAGGTAAAGAGTGTGTGTGCAAAATTTGGCATGGATGGGGGCAACGGTTGTGGAGATATGAGCAGGGCAAAAGTGTGACGTTTGTGACATGTGACGGACGGACGGACGGAGAGACAGACAGACAGACAGACAGACAGCCGGTGGAGGTTTTGGTAGTAAATGCGACCTACGGTCGCAATTATTATTTATTGGTAGAAACGCCAGGAGTGCCAATTTTGATATAAAGATGTTTCCAGACGTCTTTGTGGCCATTTAGGCGTTCTATGTGTTAATTTAATTAGTTTTTAGAGCGGTGTTTGCTAGTCGATTAGTTACAATATCAGTTTGAGTTTAGTTTTAATTCGTTTTAGTATTAGTTTTTCATACTTTGGGTTAAGTATTGTGTAATAAAAACTCAACGCAAGATACAATTTAGAAATAAATATTCAGTTTCTGTTGGTAAGGAGATAAAAAGGTGAACACCAACACAACAGAACAATAATGCAGGCCATTTTGGCAAAAAGGTATTTGGGCGCTACCCACACGTTTGGCTGTGTCGCTCATTCCACGAACGCCCGATGCTTACAAGCTGTACCTCGTTGTAAAGGCGACGAATCAACGATACAGATGATATAAAACACAATACCATTTAACTCATTTGCTGCCCCCTCCCGAGTTTCCTGAGTTATTACAGTAGTCTCAGGATGCCATGGCCCGAGTTTCCCCGTAAAAAAAAAAAAAGAAAGAAAATCGCAATCGCGAAATTGCATGTTTAGCCCCATAACAAAAATGGAAGCCACTTTTGTTTACATTTGAAGGCTTCTATCTCATGAATGCCTTAACGGATTTCCAAGCGGATTTTTTTGTTTGAAAGCTGTGAAAAAGTACTACATATATGGTGCATGATCTAGGCATGGGCGTGCACGATCCGTGCACTAAAAAATGATCTGTGCACTAGAAATTTAGGAACGTGGCAGTGAGGAACTTGGGGGCCATTTTGAAAAGGCAATGAATGTATTAAAACGGGGACAGAAAAAATGGACTCAAGTTAAGTTTTGTCTCCAACATTCCAGCCTGCCGCTCGTCCCGTCCCCCAAGCCCCACCCCTCCAGGAGCCCACTGACCAGCGATGTGTCCGGCATGGTGGCCCCCCCTCCTGCCCCCCCGTCCAGTGATGTGTCCGGCGTGGTGGCCCCCCCTCTTGCCCCCCCGGCAGAGGCGCAGCGAGCAGCGCTGGCCCAGAAGTTCTCCGTCACCCGCCGGCTGTTTGAGACCAAAGGGGCGGAGCTAGCCACGGTCACAGCGCTCAGGTACGGACAGTATAACCTCTTACAACCAAAATGTGGAAGGCCTTACCGAAGGCCTTAAAGAGGCAGTGCCATAGTTTTGTACTTTTTCTGGTTTTCATGTGTCTAGGAGGTTGAAAGTACTTCATTAGACCCCCTGGTGTGGTTGTTATGAGCAATTATGTATTCTCTTGGTATTTGTTTGTTTTCTCTTGGAGGCTGCCACCTTGTGGTCAAAAGTGTCAGTTAAAAAACACACATACTAAGTATGTCACAGAATCAACTCCTCCCCTAATTACCATTCACCCAACACTGTGGGGTGTGGCTAACTTCAGCTGGGTCACCACCCACCATGACATCCATGCATACTTAATGAACTGGGGGTGTGGCCACATAAAAACCCAATTTTAACTCTTTCTGTATACTTTTTTGGAAAAAATCTTCCTCCTAGTATAATCATAATACCTGATAATCATGTTTTAGAGGGGGGGGGGGGGGGGGGGGAATCATGGCACCACCTCTTTAAAGGAGTGTGGTTCCCTAGCATCCTTTAACCCTTTCCAAGCCACGGGGAGCCCCTTAATGTTAAAACCGTACTATATCGAACTTCCTAGGGGGGGAGGGGCAGCCAATCGTCTTCAGATTCAGATTCCTTTATTCACCATTGTGTAGAACACATAGGAATTTGTTTTGACAACATAACAAGTGTGCATTCAACATCCTTTTTTCACATATAACATGAAACGAAACCAACAACACAAACAACACCGTGCAAGAAAAGAAATAAAATAAATATATTATAGTAAAGTGCAGTAGTGTTCAGACCAGTAGTGCAAAAGTCATAGTTCTGGTATCCCTAGGGGGCAAGGGAAGAAGGGAAACCAGCGTCAGTGAGCAGCCTGGCGGCTGAGGGGAAAAAGCTGTTTTTGTGGCGCTCTGTCTTGGCCCCCAGATGCCGCATCCTTCTCCCAGAGGGAAGCAGGGTGAGGAGGCCGTGGCCAGGGTGGGAGGGGTCCGCCATGATTTTTCTTGCCCTCCTCAGCGCCCTGGAGTCGTGCAGGGACTTGAGGGAGGGCAGGGGACGGCCAATCACCCTCTCCGCAGAGCGTATCACCCGCTGCAGCTTGACCAGGTCTTTTGCGCATGCAGCGGGGAACCAAGTGATGATAGAGTGGGTGAGGATGGACTCGATGATGGCCGTGTAGAACTGGGTCATCATGGACCTCGACAGTCTGTAATTCCGCAGCTGCCGAAGGAAGTACATCCTCTGCTGGGCCTTTCTCAGGAGGGTATTGATGTTCAGTTCCCACTTCAGATCCCTGGAGATGATCATCCCCAGGAACTTAAAGGACTCCACAGAGTTCACCTGGATGCCTTCCAGCATGATGGGAGGGGGCGGGGCTGGGTCCCTCCTGAAGTCCACCACCATCTCCACTGTCTTCAGGGCATTTAGCTCCAGGTTGTTGTTGTTGCACCAACTTTGCAGCCGCTCGATCTCCCTCCTGTAGGCTGACTCGTCCTCCTTGGAGATGAGGCCCACCAAGGTGGTGTCGTCCGCAAACTTGAGGAGCTTGACCGACGGGTGGCGGGAAACACAGCTGTTGGTGTACAGGGAAAACAGTAGAGGGGACAACACACAGCCCTGTGGGGAACCGGTGCTGTAGGATGGTGTTGAAGGCCGAACTGAAGTCGACGAACAGGATCCTGGCATAGCTGCCGGTAGTGTCCAGATGGTTTAGTGTGTGGTACAGAGCCATGTTCACGGCGTCCTCCGTGGATCTATTCGCTCTGTACGCAAACTGCAGCGGGTCCAGCACAGGATCAGTGATGTGCTTCAGGTGGGCCAGGACAAGGCGCTCCAGGACCTTCATGACCACAGAGGTCAGGGCGACGGGTCTATAGTCATTCAGGCCTGTGACCTTGGCCTTCTTGGGGACGGGAATGATGGTCGATGCCTTGAAGCATGCTGGGACCTGACCCAGCTCCAGCGAGGTGTTGAAGATGTTGGTGAACACCGGGGCGAGCTGGTCAGCGCAGTGCTTCAGGACAGAGGGGGAGACAGAATCCGGGCCGGACGCCTTCCGGGGGTTCTGGCTCCTGAACAGCAGTTTCACCTCTCTCTCTGTGACAGTGAGAGGGGGTGGGGGAGGGGAGAGTGGTTGTGGCCGGGGGGGGTGGAGGGGGAGGGCAGGGGGGGAACTTTCCTTTTCCCTTTTCCCGTACTTTCCCGTATTTACCGAAATAAATGATTTTCATCCGAAAATCGGCGATTGTCTAACCTTCCCTAGTCACCACTTGTGCATCGATAGCTCATGGCTGGGCTGAGATGAAGCAGAAGTGATGTCATTGGCCTTTCCTTTTCCAAGGCACATTATCCCATTCGGTTACTGTCTGTACCCTGGTGCTTGTACAGCAGCCATGCTAGGGGCTATGCTAGCGAAAATTTTCAGTTCTGCTCTTGAGTCACACATGGATTAATTGCGGGGACATTTACGTGAACGGATCGCGCACGCGAAACGCACGGGGAGATCGATGATCGGCCAAAACACCCATTCTATCCCAACGGAGATCGAGAAAATCACGGTGAGTTACTGACCTGGGGAAAAGAAAAAAAAAAAAAACAACGGCGCTGTTCAAGATGGAGGGGCTGCGGGCTCATGTTTATAAACATAATATTATGTCTCGATCACAATACAATAATAGAAATTTCACGGCTAATCTACCAACCCCCATTCTATTTCGGCTTAGAAAGTGTTAAAATCGCCCTGAAAAACCACTTACAGGCGGCAGCCATTCGCAACTGGCAATAACAAACCTAGCCCAGCCTCCCCTGACCCTTCTTTGTATTTACCTACTGTATATATTTTTTGCACTGTTTATTTTATTTTGATTTACTTTTTTTTTTTTTATATATCTACTGCATAGTACTGTGTTCTATCCGTCTGTCATTCAATGTTATATGAGATACAATGGTTTCCTGTGGAAATAAGCTTGGTCTTTTCTAGGATCTCCTTTTAGTAGACCTTGTACCAGTGAACTGTACCGTCATGAAACTGTACCTTTTTCTATGCAAACTGACAATAAAGTCTTCAATTACCCATTAACTCCATGTATTTCTGAAGAGCAGTTTGAAATGAGGTTTTTCACATAGGAATTCACTGGGAAACTGTTTCTTCCAAAATCTCAAGACTCATTATTTCTCATGATCTTGAATCTTGTGTGTCACGGTGGTACAGTGGGTAGAGCTGTCGCCTCACAGCTAGAAGGTCCTGGGTTCGATTCCCACTGGGGGACGCTGTGGGCGCTGGGGGCGTGTTCCTCCTCCATGTCATCAGCGCCCACACCCTAGGTGGGGTTGGCGAAAGGACCTTTCTGTGTGGAGTTTGCATGTTCTCCCCATGTCTCCTAGGGTAGATACCCTCACAAAAGAAAAATGCAGTAATCCTGGTCTCTATACTGCCTCCCCCTGGCCAGCCGGGGCGCCTGATGGAGGGGAAAGGAACTGGTTGGAATAACGTGTTCCTTCCATGCGCTACGTCCAAACCGGGGTAAACCCCCCCCCTGTCAGGTGATAAGAAGCAGCCTGCTCACTCCTCATGCACTGAGCTCAGTTCAGGGCTCTGCCCAGGTTGGCAGAGGGAGAGCAGAGCCCAGGATTACAGATAAGATATTATATTGGCACTGGGTGAAAAATCTGGGTTACAGAAATGATGAGATAAAAATGATCTTGATCTTGTCACAGGTTGGACAGCAAGGGACGACCAGAGGATGGAGATGACTCCGCCCCCAGCCCCGCCCCCTCCCCTCCCTCCACAGAGGAAGACCACCGAGAGCCTTCATCATCTGGTCACCTTCCAGCTGAGACCACAGCTGGACAAGGTCTGATAAATTACATAATCATATATGTTAATTAATGCTTTATTAATGATAGTTATGTTATAATAGGGATTTATTAATGGAAGGTCTGATAAGTTAATAGGTTTATTAATGGTATAGTTACATATTGCATATTCATTATGTTAATTAATGGTTTATTAATGGTACAGGCACATATGTTAATAGGTTTATTAATGATATAGTTATTGTGTTTATAATTGCGACCAGTTTACCATGAGAAATGTCGCAGTTTGTCTCCGTGTCAGTCAGTCAGTCAGTCAGTCAGCCAGCCAGCCAGCCAGCCAGCCAGCCAGCCAGCCAGTCAGTCAGTCAGTCAGTCAGTCAGTCAGTCAGTCTGTCTATGGGTTGGTTCCCTTGTCACTGTGACGTCACAGGTGACAGCATGTGATACCACCTGTGCTACGTGTTTTTACGTCATTTTACTTCAGTTAACTCAAATGTTTGTTCAATTCTACAGTTTACAGTTTAGGCATTTAGCAGACGCTTTTAATCCAAAGCGACTTACAATAAGCAGATAATACATCACTATAATAAACAAGATAACATGTCAGTACATCAACAGCAATATAACAAATATGAATATCAATCTAAAAAAAAAAACAATACAATCAGTAAAGGAAAAGGATTCTAAAAAAAACTAAAAAATTCTAACTAGCTTCATGTATGGTCATTGAGCGTTTCATTAGTGCTAAGGGTTTAGGTGGAGTCTGAAAAGGTGAGTCTTCAGTCCACGGCGAAAGCTAGCGAGTGAGTCCGCTGATCTAAATGCGACAGGGAGTTTATTCCACAGTTTGGGGGCCAGGAGGGCAAACTGTCTCGGACGAGTGTTTTTTGTCTTGGGGTTTTTAGCGAGGGTTCTGTCAGCATCCCTGTGTTGGCTGATCTGAGTGAACGGGTGGGGGTGTAAGGGTTGATCAGGTTTTGGAGGTATGGAGGAGCCATACCTTTGGCTGCTTTGAAGGTCAGCATCAGTGTTTTGTATTCAGTGCGGGCAGCAACCGGGAGCCAGTGGAGGGAGCGGAGAATTCTAGTTTGGGTTATTTCATTAATCTTTGTTTGCCTGTTCCCTCCATCTGTCTCCATTTGTCTCCTCCTCCTCCATCCGTCTCCACCTCCGTAGAAGAGCAGTCTCATGAAGCTACGTCTCCAGCAGCAGCAGCAGCCATGCTGCAAAGCGAGGACGCCACACGGAGAGGACAGACGCTGGACCTCCGCTTGACCCCCCACCTCCCCCCGGTGTCCCCCAACCTCCCCCACCTCCCCCTGGTTTCCCCAGAGGACCCTGACGTCCCCCTGGGGTCCCCAGAGGACCCTGACGTCCTCCTGGGGTCCCCAGAACAGGAGTCTGTCCGGGCGGAGCTGGTGGACGTGAAGGACGAGTCTTCAGACAGCGAGGAGAGCGAGGAGAGGAGGAAGGAGGTACCGTTCACATGACCCCAACCTCATCTATCTATCCATCTATCCATCTATCCATCTATCCATCTATCTATCCATCCATCCATCCATCCATCCATATTCAACCTCTTATTCATGCTTGGTTTACTGATTATTCCTATTCCCAGAAAACACAACTGTGATTTAAACTAGACCAGGTCAACCTGGTTGTGCCAGACCCCCTGTCTGTCATCATCATTTATGACATCATGCCTTTTGTAGGCATGTCATCATCATGTCATCATCATATATACCCTTTATATAGAAAACCAGGACAGACAGACAGACCGACATTTGCTTATGTAGGCCTACCCATTTCATGGGTCTGGCAATAACTAAACCATCATTTTCTGGGGCAATTTTTAGCCCAAGGAATGTTTTGTGCAAAACAATGGATGGATTCAGCATCATGACAAACCCCTAGTTAGACCCCTCACATCCTACTTAAATACCCAGAAATAAAATGTTTTTTTTTTCTGGGTATTTTCCTCCTGTATAGAAAGTCGATGGGAGCCCAACTTGATTTGGTCGCTGTGGCGACCCCGAAGGTCGCTGACTCGGGCGCCCTAGCTAAATCATTAGAGCAAAGCTCTGGGATACATCTGTGTAAAATGTGGCGCTTTTAGACTGATTTGCATGAAATTAGCATTTGCTCCCCTTAAGGCACTATTACTGATTGCGACCGTGAGGTCACAAGTTACAATGAAAAGCTCCACCGGCTGTCTGTCCCTCCGTCTGTCCGTCACGCCACGTCACACTTTTGCCCCTACTCTTATCTCCGCCACCGTCGGCCCTATCCATGCCAAACTTTGCAGGAACACTGTAAAACTTTAATATTCACTCTAAACTCTGACAAGTGAGTCTTTTTCGGTGACTTGACGTTCTATATTCTCCCAAAGCCCCATAGTCAACAGCGCCCCCGGGAGGCACATGAATACCATTACAGTTGAATGAAGTGTATTTGGGCATGGAAGAATCTTGGCCAATGTGGAAGCTGGTCAGCGGGGACCAGACCCGTTTTCAGGAACATTTTGAATCAAGTGGACTGCAGTGTGAAGTGTTTGGCTGTACTTGTGCTGTACTAGCCTAGTTCCAGACCCTGAATCGCTAGCCACACCCCTTTAAAATTTTGTCTTGGCGATTCAGGGGTCTAGAAGAGCTCTCATTGAAGAGGCTTTTCCCAGATCTCGCTATGACACATCAGTAGCAGGCATGTTATGTTGTGTTTGATTACTAGTTCGTAGCGCTCCTGTTCTGCCTGTTTCTTCGGTTAGCAAGTAGCACTAGCAAGCAACAGGCTAGCCACTAGCCAGCCACATAACAACACTACGTCATCTGCTGTGCTACTGTTGTGTTGGTCACACGGTGAACCAATCGCAGAAGACTGCCTCTTTGGCAACGCCCATCCCAGAAACTGCCTTGGATGAAAGCAGGTTCAGACTGAATAATGGAGTGAAACGAAATGTCAATTCAGGCTTAGTGTCAGGCTAGTGCTGTACTACATGTCTGTCTAATGAAACATGTTGTCCAATCAAGGAGGAAGTGGAAGAGGAGAGGAAAGAGGAAGTGGAGGAGGAAGTGGAGGAGGAAGTGGTCCTGGAGGACGATGTGTTTGAGGAAGGAGAAGAACACGGAGGACTGGGAGCACGGAGTCCTGGAGAGGAGAGCTTTAGAGGAGAAGAGGAGGACCTGGAGGAGGTAGGGGTGGAGATAATGGACACATACTATATCAACATATTTTCCCAAAGCTGTATCACGATACACTTATCTTATCACAATTCCTTTTCATGTTGGTTTTATGGTTATTTTTAACCATATTTTCTGTCCAGGAGAGCTGCAGAGGAGAGGAGGAGGACCTGGAGGACACAGAGAGGAGGACAGAGGAGGAGGTAGGGATGGATGGATGGATGGATGGATGGATGGATGGATGGATGGATAGCTTTATTATCCCACAGGGGGAAATCAGTCGCCCCGAGGCAGTACAGCAGTTTAAGATTTAGAAAGTTACAGAGAAGTAAGAAAAAAGAAAAGAAAAAAGTACTGTAGTGTGCAGTCAAAAGAAAGCAAGGCACAATAAAAAGAAGAATATAAACATAAAGTGTCCAAGAAACATTCAACGCTCATAAGTGTCACATCGAGGTGGGATGCGATATGGACACATATCACCATATTTTCCCAATTTGTATCACAATATCTTATCACTTTTCTTTTTCATGTTTGTTTTCAGGGTTATTTTTCAAGTGACTCAACAGTACAACCACCTACAAGTTAACACAAACTAAAAGAAAAAGGAGTAACAGACCAACGTGGTCCTCAATGACCAAAGTGGTCCTCAATGCGGGGTCCAGGGACTCTCTGGGGTCCTTTTGGGAGGTCTAAATTGACCCTTACAAGTATGTAACTCTGACAGTATACAAATGAAACCAAATGGACCCGTAAGAGTTAAGGGGAGACCATGACATTTTAAAGTTTAAGACTTAGACAAAAATGCAGGTTTAAATGAATTCTGCAATTCATCTGCTGTATTAACAATTCAACAGGATTTTTTATAAGGCTCTCCCTCATTGTATCACGATACATATCGTCACTGTCGGGCAGAAACCTCGTATCTCCACGTTTAAAATGCGTACGTTTTTTCGCAAAGTAAAGCCCCGCTTCATCATTCAAGGCTGTCGCACAAATGTAGTGAAAACAGCAGATCTACAAGCACACAACTTGTAGTGCTTGTAGATCTGCTGTTTTCACTAGTCTAAAATCTTTTTCAAAATGATAAATACAAAATGAACGGTATTTGGACATACGTGGTTTCCACCTGACAGTGACGATATGATACCTCTGAAAAGGCATCTCGTGGAGACATTCAGGGACATGGGACAAACCGTTTGTTTTGTATTTATCATTTTAAAAATGATTTAAACTAGTGAAAACAGGAGGAGAGGAGGACGGACAGAACCGTGGAGACGAGAGGGGATATATATATAGATTACAGCCCTAGTGCCAACCAGGGGCATAGTTCCGCCGGTTTAAAATGACTCCAATACGGAACTAAAACTTCCTATGGTTGGCCGCTAGTTGCGTTGTTTTCCCCCCCGGCCGATCGCAAAAAGAATTGTTCTCCATTGGACCCCATTCATTTTCTCCTTTTCGTTTTCTAACTTAATTAACACTTTCATACATACTTTATGGTTCCTATCGCTAGTTAAAAAATGCCTTTCAATCACTATGATATGCGTTTTGTGAAAATAAGGTCCCATTTATGTTAAAATTGATGATACATTTGCGGGGGCGTGGCCAACTAAACTGATACCAGCCGGCTGTGTTCTTCTTCGTGTGCTGTATTTCGGGAGGCTCCGACCACATTCTCCCATGTATCCCTGCGGTTGCACGTGACCGTTGGCAGCCAATAGCATCCTCTGATGCCTTTACAATCTATTGATGCGACACCCATGCCAAGGACCCATATTGTGTCATTTGCGCTGCATAGAAACCAATGGCTTCACTTTGTCCCTATATTTTTTACAGTCTATGGAGGGGACGGACGATGCAGCAGGAAGCCATGAGGAGCCAGGAAGGAGAAGGAGAGGCAGTGATGGAACGGAGAACGGCTGCTTCACGGACCAGGAGGAGGAAAGAGGAGGACCAGGAGATGAAGAGGAAGGAGGACCTGGAGATGAAGGATCAGCAGGACAACAACATGATGAGGAGGAGGAAGCAGGTGGATCTGGACGGCCTGGAGATGAAGGATTAGGAGGACCTGCTGGTGGGTCTGCAGAAGCAGATGAAGAAGAAAGAGGGCCTGGAGGACCTGCAGATGAAGGACCAGCAGAACAACAACAACAACAACGAGACCCTGGAGGAACAGAAAGATCTGCAGCAGACACAGGAGAAAAGCAGCAGATGTTACCTGATTACCAGCAGACCCCTGACATCCAGGAGATCCAGCTGACCCCTGACCTCCAGCTGACCCCTAACCTCCAGCTGACCCCTGGCCTCCCTGCCCTCAGCGACCTGGAGGAAGAAGAGGAGACACGAGACACAGGAGAACAGCAGCAGATGTTACCTGATTACCAGGAGACCCCTGCTTACCAGGACATCCAGGGGGTCCAGGAGATCCAGGCACAAGGGGTCCCTTACATCCAGCAATCCCCTGATTACCAGGAGACCCCTGCTTACCAGGACATCCAGGGGGTCCAGGAGATCCAGGCACAAGGGGTCCCTTACATCCAGCAATCCCCTGATTACCAGGAGACCCCTGCCTACCAGGACATCCAGGGGGTCCAGGGGGTCCCTGGCCTCCAGGGGGTCCAGGGGGTCCCTGACTACCAGGAGGTTCCTGGCCTCCATGCCCTCAGCGACCAGGAAGAGGAAGAGGAGACTGGAGGTCAGAGGAGGAGGAAGGTCAAGTTCTCCACCGCTCCCATGAAGGTGAGGAACACGTGCACACACACACACACACACACACACACACACACACACACACACACACACACACACACACACACACACCACTAAGGCTGGTTTTACACTGGCAGTCAAATCCATCCTGCATCAGATCTGAGGCCACATCCAGAGTGGAATCTGATTGGTTTAAAGACGGGGTGAAATCAAAAACATGTTTTTCACACTTTTAGAGCATATCTGTAGTGATAATATGGCCATACCTATAACACTAGATGCCAAAAAAATAGAAAATAAACAATTTTTGTGAATATTTATATCAAAGGTCCCTAAATAGGCCATTCTTAATTACTTCCTGTGAACAGAAATTCAAAAAGTGATGACTAGAGGTTTTGAATATAAATGAACCTTTGATTACATTCACCTGTTTGTTTCCCATTGCTGGCTCCCATTACTCCCATTACTCCGATTTTAAATCCCATCGCCTGAAGGGCTGGTCCCCTCGGATTGGTTCAGAAACACACAGGCTTCCTTTTCAAACTGAAACTTCAAAATAAAATACCCAAAATAGTCATTTCATTGGGTCTTTAAATGAGTCAGATCTGATTTCTAAACATGTCTGAACGCAGAAACCTGATCTAAGAAGCCAAGTCTCATCAAACTGTCCACAACCTCTTGAACCGTGCACCACTGATGTCAGTAGAGTGAGAGAATTACATTGTGATGGTGTAATGAAAATAAAACGGTAGTTCAGCATAGGTTTTACACTGCAGAAGAAATGCAGAGCAGCATTCAGTGGACAGATGGAGAAATTCAACTTCTCCTAACAGTTTGGAGGACGCCTCAGTATGGAAGCATAAACCTGCCATAAATAAAATGAAATGGCAAATGCATTTTCATTTTAATATTGTCAACAAATTAGCGGTAATTTTTTTAAAACAAAAATTCAAATGATCTTTTATTTATAATTTTAATTTTGTCATAGAATGAGCACCTGTATATGGAAAATGTAAACGCCAGTGCATTTTACATTCATTTTTGTTTCCAAAAATGTGTCCATTTCCTGAAAATTAAAAAGCAATTCTGTTATTTCAATTTCATTTTCGCATATGCCATTTCATTTTATTTATGGCAGGTTTATGCTTCCATACCTCAGTGCATGAGAAATGTACAGGAACAATTAAGACAATTCATGAAGCCATTTCTCACTGCATGGCAGAGAATGCGTTCACAAGATCCTAACTGCAATGTCAGAGGAAAATTAAGAATTTTAAAAACACAAAGAGAGAAAAGTCATGACGCCAGCGTTGTTACCACAGTAACCAAAGCAGATATGTCAACACAGGGAGGCTTTGGGTTGACGTTGTCAGTCTGAACTCACAGATCAGATCTGGTCTCTTACAGTTTGAACAGTCAGATCTGGTCTCTTACAGTTTGAACAGTCAGATCTGGTCTCTTACAGTTTGAACAGTCAGGCCAAAAGATCAGATTTGAGAAATAAATCAGATTCAGGCTGGATTCAACTGCAGTCTAATTCCAGCCTTAAGCATTTAAACCCCATCCATCCTAAACTTAGCTTGTGTGTGTGTGTGTGTGTGTGTGTGTGTGTGTGTGTGTGTGTGTGTGTGTGTGTGTGTGTGTGTGTGTGTGTGTGTGTGTGTGTGTGTGTGTGTGTGTGTGTGTGTGTGTGTGTGTGTGTGTGTGTGGCACATGAACACAGACATCAAAGGGGGCTTGAGCCCCTGCCCATTTATCCCTTTGTAAAAAGTGTCCTCTCCAGACCATGAATGCAGTTTTCACTGTGGTGAAAGAAATGCAAATGCCTCCTCTTTCCATGCCATACCTGAAGGCAGCATTCAAGAGAATTGCCTTGTCCAAACTCTCCTGAACTTGAATGCAGCATCTTATGTTGAAAGAACTGCCCTCTCTGTGTAGAAGCCAAGCATCGAAAATAGCTGACCTCCAAGCATTGTGAGCTTGGAGGTCGGCTATTTTTTCAATATTCTAACCAAAAGGCCCTTGTGCGTGTGTGCGTGTGTGTGTGTGTGTGTGTGTGTGTCAGGTGTACAGAGCGTACTCCAACTGGGAGTACGACCGCTCCAACCCCGGCATCGATCCCGTGTCGGCGTCAGCAGAATACGAGCTGGAGAAGAGAGTGGACAGGATGGATGTGTGTGCTGTGGACATAGAGAAGGGTGGGTGTGTCTACTTCATGGGGTCTTCAACAGGGGGTCCTCAGAGTTACTACAGGGGGTCCCTACAGGGGGTCCTCAGAGTTACTGCAGGGGGTCCTCAGATTTACTGCAGGGGGTCCTCCAAATCTTTGAGTGATAGAAACTTGAACCCTAGTGTCCATATTTTGAGAACTTTAGCCAAATATAGCCGATCTACAAGCTCACAACGCCTCGCACTGCGAGGCGTTGTGAGCTTGTAGATCGGCTATTTTCGGCAAAAAGCTTTGGTGTAGAGGGGAAAAAGAGCAGACTAAGTACAGAGTGAAAGGTCAAGTTTATTAAGTATTGACGGTTCAAGTGGTTAAATATCTGAAAACACAAATTGACATGAATCCAAAATAAACTCATGATTGTGCTGTCAAACGATGAACCCGACGTCATCTGCGTTCACTCACTCATTCCTTCCACAGTATAACGTCTGGACTTCCGGGGATTGGCAGCGAGTATTCTGATTATTCTCTGATCGGGGCCAATCAGTGACTGCTTCCGCACAACAAACGTAGTCTTTCCTGACAACAAGTGAAAAGCTTTCCCTGATTGGTCCATGTGTAGACGGTGACGTAGATGCTTGCTGCAGCATTTTACAAACAACAATGGCTGCCCTCCCGATGCAACAAGTGTAACAGTTAACGCTCTAACAATAAAACAAGCCATAAGTGCAGTTATGTCAGAGTTGGAATCAATTACAACAATTAAAAAGTAACACGGGGGATGCGCTAGCGGAGTTCATCGGCCAAAAAAACTTGTTTGTTTGCCGTTCTTCCGACTGGCTGAGAGATGTTTGCTACGCTGATTGGTTAGAGGAGTCTGTCTGTCAAGGCAAGTACTCCCGCCCACTTTTCAAGCTGCCAATAGGCCGAAGGCCAGACGTCATGCTGGGGAAGGAATGAGTGAGTGAACGCAGTATGACGTCAGTATGACGTCAGTATGACGTCGGGCCCCGCCAGGCTAGTCAAGTAGGCCTGCAGTGGATGATCTGAGTGTTCTGGATGGAGTGTATGGTGGTAGAGAGACTGTGATGTATGTGTTCTGGATGGAGTGTATGGTGGTAGAGAGACTGTGATGTATGTGTTCTAGATGGAGTGTATGGTGGTAGAGAGACTGTGATGTATGAGTTCTGGATGGAGTGTATGGTGGTAGAGAGACTGTGATGTATGTGTTCTGGATGGAGTGTATGGTGGTAGAGAGACTGTGATGTATGATGGAGTGTATGGTGGTAGAGAGTCTGTGATGTATGTGTTCTGGATGGAGTGTATGGTGGTAGAGAGACTGTGATGTATGAGTTCTGGATGGAGTGTATGGTGGCAGAGAGTCTCTCTGTGATGTATGTGTTCTGGATGGAGTGTATGGTGGTAGAGAGACTGTGATGTATGAGTTCTGGATGGAGTGTATGGTGGTAGAGAGACTGTGATGTATGAGTTCTGGATGGAGTGTATGGTGGTAGAGAGACTGTGATGTATGAGTTCTGGATGGAGTGTATGGTGGTAGAGAGACTGTGATGTATGTGTTCTAGATGGAGTGTATGGTGGTAGAGAGTCTGTGATGTATGTGTTCTGGATGGAGTGTATGGTGGTAGAGAGACTGTGATGTATGAGTTCTGGATGGAGTGTATGGTGGTAGAGAGACTGTGATGTATGAGTTCTGGATGGAGTGTATGGTGGTAGAGAGACTGTGATGTATGATGGAGTGTATGGTGGTAGAGAGACTGTGATGTATGTGTTCTGGATGGAGTGTATGGTGGTAGAGAGACTGTGATGTATGAGTTCTGGATGGAGTGTATGGTGGTAGAGAGACTGTGATGTATGATGGAGTGTATGGTGGTAGAGAGACTGTGATGTATGATGGAGTGTATGGCGGTAGAGAGTCTGTGATGTATGATGGAGTGTATGGTGGTAGAGAGACTGTGATGTATGATGGAGTGTATGGCGGTAGAGAGTCTGTGATGTATGATGGAGTGTATGGTGGTAGAGAGACTGTGATGTATGTGTTCTGGATGGAGTGTATGGTGGTAGAGAGACTGTGATGTATGATGGAGTGTATGGTGGTAGAGAGTCTGTGATGTATGAGTTCTGGATGGAGTGTATGGTGGTAGAGAGACTGTGATGTATGATGGAGTGTATGGTGGTAGAGAGACTGTGATGTATGAGTTCTGGATGGAGTGTATGGTGGTAGAGAGACTGTGATGTATGTGTTCTGGATGGAGTGTATGGTGGTAGAGAGACTGTGATGTATGTGTTCTGGATGGAGTGTATGGTGGTAGAGAGACTGTGATGTATGATGGAGTGTATGGTGGTAGAGAGACTGTGATGTATGATGGAGTGTATGGTGGTAGAGAGACTGTGATGTATGTGTTCTGGATGGAGTGTATGGTGGTAGAGAGACTGTGATGTATGTGTTCTGGATGGAGTGTATGGTGGTAGAGAGTCTGTGATGTATGTGTTCTGGATGGAGTGTATGGTGGTAGAGAGACTGTGATGTATGATGGAGTGTATGGTGGTAGAGAGACTGTGATGTATGTGTTCTGGATGGAGTGTATGGTGGTAGAGAGTCTGTGATGTATGTGTTCTGGATGGAGTGTATGGTGGTAGAGAGACTGTGATGTATGTGTTCTGGATGGAGTGTATGGTGGTAGAGAGACTGTGATGTATGATGGAGTGTATGGTGGTAGAGAGTCTGTGATGTATGTGTTCTGGATGGAGTGTATGGTGGTAGAGAGACTGTGATGTATGTGTTCTGGATAGAGTGTATGGTGGTAGAGAGTCTGTGATGTATGTGTTCTGGATAGAGTGTATGGTGGTAGAGAGTCTGTGATGTATGTGTTCTGGATAGAGTGTATGGTGGTAGAGAGACTGTGATGTATGTGTTCTAGATGGAGTGTATGGTGGCAGAGAGACTGTGATGTATGTGTTCTAGATGGAGTGTATGGCGGTAGAGAGACTGTGATGTATGTGTTCTAGATGGAGTGTATGGTGGTAGAGAGACTGTGATGTATGTGTTCTAGATGGAGTGTATGGTGGTAGAGAGACTGTGATGTATGTGTTCTAGATGGAGTGTATGGTGGCAGAGAGACTGTGATGTATGTGTTCTAGATGGAGTGTATGGTGGTAGAGAGTCTGTGATGTATGTGTTCTGGATAGAGTGTATGGTGGTAGAGAGACTGTGATGTATGATGGAGTGTATGGCGGTAGAGAGTCTGTGATGTATGATGGAGTGTATGGTGGTAGAGAGACTGTGATGTATGTGTTCTAGATGGAGTGTATGGTGGTAGAGAGACTGTGATGTATGTGTTCTAGATGGAGTGTATGGTGGCAGAGAGACTGTGATGTATGTGTTCTAGATGGAGTGTATGGTGGTAGAGAGTCTGTGATGTATGATGGAGTGTATGGTGGTAGAGAGTCTGTGATGTATGATGGAGTGTATGGTGGTAGAGAGACTGTGATGTATGTGGGGCCTTGGCTGTTGAGTGCTTTGTAGATTAAGAGCAAGACCTTGAAATGTATTCTATGGGAGACCGGGAGCCAATGAAGGGTGTACAGGACTGGTGTGATGTGTTCTCGTTTCTTGGTTTTGGTTAATAGTCTAGCAGCTGAGTTTTGGATGAGTTGTAATCTGTCTATGGCATGTTTTGGGAGTCCTGTGAATAAGGCGTTACAATAATCTAGGCGGCTGGTGATGAAGGCATGAATAATCTTTTCTGCATCCAGTTGTGACAGGAATGGACGTACCTTTGCTATGTTTCTGAGATGAAAGAATGACATTTTGGTGACTTTATTGATATATGCTGTAAAATGTAGATCTGAGTCCAGTATGACTCAGAGACTGGTAACCTGTGGTTTAACCCACGCTGCTAGATGACCTAGGGATTTCACTAGTTCATCCCTTTTAGTTTTGGGACCAACCAGTAGCAACTCTGTTTTGTTTTAGTTTAGTTTCAGAAGGTTTTTGTTCGTCCAGTCTGTAATATCGCTGAGGCATGAGGGTTAGGGTTAGGGTTAGGGTTATGAGGTGAGGGAGGTTAGGGTTAGGGTTATGGTTATGAGGTGAGGGAGGCTACTGCATCTGTGCTGTGTGGTTCTACCAGGGACGTGCTGGCCATTGGGAAAAGCAGGACAACTCCCGAACGGCCGGTTCATTCCCGGCCGGTCCAGGCCAGCCATTAGGAAAAAAATAAAAATAAAATGTCGGCCTTCGTTCCATTTTGGGGGCTGGGCGGCCAACAAAGTAAATCGTCACTGTCGGGCAGAAACTCGTATCTAAGTTTCAAATTTGTATGTTTTTTTTTTCTTTTCGTAAAGTAAAGCCCTGCTTCATCATATAAGACTGACGCACAAAAGTAGTGAAAACAGCAGATCTACAAGATCTGTGTGCTTGTAGATCGGCTGTTTTCACTAGTTTAGATCATTTTGTAAATGATAAATACAAAACGAAGATTTGGACATACAAGGTTTTATAATGTTTTGCGGCTCCAGACAGATTTGTTTTTAGTTTCTTTGGTCCAATATGGCTCTTTCAACATTTTGGGTTGCCGACCCCTGCCCCAGGCGAACACAGGACGTCCTACCTGTGCTGTAGGTGCGTAGCCACTTCAGGACTGTCCCACCTCCACCAACTGTGTGTTCGAGTCCATGGAGTAATATTATGTTGTGGTCTACCGTGTCAAATGCCGAACTTAAAGGTGTATTCAGTGATAATGAAAGTGGCCGGGGGTCATCTTGTCCCTAACTGGCCTTACAGCGTGCAAATGTTTAGTTTTTTTATAGATTTATTTACACCATTATAATGTTCTCGTTTTGATCATTAGACCCAATCACTGAATATCGGTAGGCCTACGTCTCCAGCTACAGGATATGTCTCTCAAAACTTTTATTCTGACCATCATAGCTAAACATCATTGGCCATAACTACGGCCATACTCTACCCTGATTGGTCGAGGACTGGCTGGCCACCTCTGAAAACCGAATCTAGCTATGCTCGCAACACAGGCCATCGTGGAAGTCCTTATATGGTCAGCACACATTCTTGTGAGGAGAATGAATGGAAAATGTAACAATTATATTTTTATCTGAATGAAATACAATCACTGAATATACCTTTAAGTCCAGAAGGACTAGCGTTGACACCTTATCGTCATCCATGTTTACTCTGAGATCATTTATTATTTTGATTAAAGCTAAAGTTAAAGTTTCTGTGCTGTGATTTGCCCTGAATCCTGATTGAAGGGGATCTAAAATATTGTTTTCTGTCATGAATTGATTCAGCTGGATAAAGACTGTTTTTTCTAGTATTTTGCTCATAAATGGAAGGTTTGATATAGGTCTGTAGTTTTCCAAGTTATTGCAATCTAGGTTTTTTTTTTTTTCAGTAATGGTTTTATGACGGCTGTTTTGAATGCTTCTTCATACTCCTGTTTAATGATTTGCAGGACAGTTGAAGCGATACTGTTGTAAAAAGAGTGGCAGGAATTGGGTCAAATATGTAGGATGATGGCTTGATTTTTACTGACTATTTGGCTGAGCTCTTCTTTAGAGATGCTGCTAAAATTGTTCAATGTATTCTGTCTGTCTGACTGTGAGCTGAGATGGTCCCTAGCTGTACTTGGTATGCTCTTTTTTCCCCTCTACAATGTACACCAAACCTCTTTGCTATATGTCTCTCTCTCTCTCTCTCTCTCTCTCTCTCTCTCTCTCTCTCTCTCTCTCTCTGTGTGGTGTGATGAAGTAGGTTAGTAGATCATGATCATGTGATAAAGGAGGACAGAGTAAACGTCATTGTCGCAGTCCTGAACTCCTGAGGAGTTTAGTTTGTGCACTGTGTGTGTGTGTGTGTGTGTGTGTGTGTGTGTGTGTGTGTGTGTGTGTGTGTGTGTGTGTGTGTGTGTGTGTGTGTGTGTGTGTGTGTGTGTGTGTGTGTGTGTGTGTGTGTGTGTGTGTGTGTGTGTGTGTGTGTGTGTGTGTGTGTGCACATTCACACATCATCATTCTGTTTGGTTTAAAGCTAGAGTAGTGTATGTTTATTGGTTAAAGCTAGTGTGAAATGTGTAGGTTTAAAGATGGTGTAAGTCAGTGTTTCTCAAATGGAGGTAGGTGCACCCCTGGGGGTATGTGGGGGTACTGCAGGGGGTACGTGAGAAGAACTAGAACATGTGCCTCAGTTTGTATTTCACTGTTATGGTTAATGATAGAACATTGTCTTTGTGTGAAGCTGCTCATCTGTAGACTGTTAAACCAAATGACATCAATACATTCACTAGTATAACTGTTATTGAATAGAAACCAAATGACATCAATACATTCACTAGTATAACTGTGAATAGAAACCAATGTTTATTTACCACTATGTTGTTTTATTTTGAACATATGGGAATTGGAACTGGACTTCAGATGTCAATGTTTCGTAAGCAAAAGGCTGTAATCAGGGGAAAGGGGTACTCAATATAAGGGGGTGCTGCAGACAAAAAAGTTTGATAGAAATACCCCTTTTGAATTTAAGTTAAGTTCCAGAAAAGACACGCTGTGATTGGCCAGTTGTCACTTTGAGTGGCAGCGTGCCTTCCTCCCTCCCTTCTTGACAGACGGCTCCAATGAACTGCAGCGGCCAATCAGCTTTCTAGGTTTTCTGGAAGGAGCTAAGCTCCACCCAAAAAATACACCCAGGGTCCCATTGGCCGAACTACGCAGGACACGCTGTGATTGGCTAGCAGGACGCTTAATGAAATTAACTCATGAATAGCACCACTCACTTTACTCTAGGTGGGATTTGTATATCTATGGGGAGACCCATAGGGAGACCTTGTTAACTGAACAAACACAACTGTATAGAACCTATCCACGGCCCGCCCACGCACGCGCACTCAGCGAATTTCTCAGCAACTTCCTGGTGCTGACGTCAGCTTTGGAGGGTAATATCACAGATATAAAAAGCTAGATGCCTCGTTCGCCTCTGCAGTTCATTGGAGCGATGTGCAAAAGTTCTTGTCCGGACTTCCTGAAGAAACTAAGGGAACGCTGTCAGTCAAAGTGACTACTGGCCAATCACAGCGCGACTTTTCCAGGACACTCTTGGGACTTATCCAAGGACCACAATTCATTTCAACAGAGCCAGTTCCGATGTTGCGCGGCTCAGCTGTTCTCACAGGCTGCGTGCGTAAAGACACGCCTCCACCTGCCTCTGATTGGCCTGTGAACTTCCCTATGTGTGACGCACGCGGAAGCAATGAAGACGGAAGTGATGAAGATTCCCTTAGTTGCTAAATGCATACGCCCCCTCGCCGAAGGAGGCATCTAGCTTTTTATATCTGTGGGTAATATAACAGAGAAATAGCTGGACTTAAAGCCAACAAATCATTATTTTGAACGGTAAAGTAAATTATAACGCTTTGTGCCTTTTACTATCTTGTGTTCTTGATCATGCTAGCCGTATTTTATACATTACTATTCGGAAATTGCATTAAATGTGTGATTTCTGTGTTAACTCTATGGGCTTTTAGCAGGGTTTACCCTTCAACCGTGACGTCAGCACCAGGAAGTTGCGTAATGTGAATTTGGTCAATAACAACACAACTGAATAAGTCTATCTCCCCCTACAGGTCAGGATGGTCTGGGTATCTCCATCATAGTGATGGTAACTCTCTATCTCCCCCTATAGGCCAGGAGGGTCTGGTATCAGTATCATAGTGATGGTAACTCTCTATCACCCTCTACAGGCCAGGAGGGTCTGGGTATCTCCATCATAGTGATGGTAACTCTCTATCTCCCCCTATAGGCCAGGAGGGTCTGGGTATCAGTATCATAGTGATGGTAACTCTCTATCTCCCCCTATAGGCCAGGAGGGTCTGGGTATCTCCATCATAGTGATGGTAACTCTCTATCTCCCCCTAGTGGAGGGTCTGGTATCAGTAACATAGGGATGGTAACTCTCTATCACCCTCTATAGGTCAGGAGGGTCTGGGTATCTCCATCATAGGGATGGTAACTCTCTATCTCCCCCTATAGGCCAGGAGGGTCTGGTATCAGTATCATAGTGATGGTAACTCTCTATCACCCCCTATAGGTCAGGAGGGTCTGGTATCAGTATCATAGTGATGGTAACTCTCTATCACCCCCTATAGGCCAGGAGGGTCTGGTATCAGTATCATAGGGATGGTAACTCTCTATCACCCTCTATAGGTCAGGAGGGTCTGGGTATCTCCATCATAGGGATGGTAACTCTCTATCACCCTCTACAGGCCAGGAGGGTCTGGGTATCAGTATCATAGTGATGGTAACTCTCTATCTCCCCCTAGTGGAGGGTCTGGTATCAGTAACATAGGGATGGTAACTCTCTATCTCCCCCTAGTGGAGGGTCTGGTATCAGTATCATAGTGATGGTAACTCTCTATCACCCTCTACAGGCCAGGAGGGTCTGGTATCAGTATCATAGTGATGGTAACTCTCTATCTCCCCCTAGTGGAGGGTCTGGTATCAGTGGATGGTAACTCTCTATCACCCTCTACAGGCCAGGAGGGTCTGGGTATCTCCATCATAGGGATGGTAACTCTCTATCTCCCCCTAGTGGAGGGTCTGGTATCAGTAACATAGTGATGGTAACTCTCTATCACCCTCTATAGGTCAGGAGGGTCTGGGTATCTCCATCATAGGGATGGTAACTCTCTATCTCCCTCTATAGGTCAGGAGGGTCTGGGTATCTCCATCATAGGGATGGTAACTCTCTATCACCCTCTACAGGTCAGGAGGGTCTGGGTATCTCCATCATAGGGATGGTAACTCTCTATCACCCTCTATAGGTCAGGAGGGTCTGGGTATCTCCATCATAGGGATGGTAACTCTCTATCACCCTCTATAGGTCAGGAGGGTCTGGGTATCTCCATCATAGTGATGGTAACTCTCTATCTCCCCCTATAGGCCAGGAGGGTCTGGTATCAGTATCATAGTGATGGTAACTCTCTATCTCCCTCTACAGGCCAGGAGGGTCTGGTATCAGTATCATAGTGATGGTAACTCTCTATCTCCCCCTAGTGGAGGGTCTGGTATCAGTAACATAGGGATGGTAACTCTCTATCTCCCCCTACAGGCCAGGAGGGTCTGGGTATCTCCATCATAGGGATGGTAACTCTCTATCTCCCCCTAGTGGAGGGTCTGGTATCAGTGGATGGTAACTCTCTATCTCCCCCTATAGGTCAGGAGGGTCTGGGTATCTCCATCATAGGGATGGGTGTCGGGGCTGACCAGGGTCTGGAGAAGCTGGGAATCTTCGTGAAGACCATCACAGGGGGCGGGGCCACGCAGAAGGACGGCCGGTGAGTCACATGACACCGCACACCGCTAGGTAGCCATGGCTAAAGAACTAGCACTTCAACCATGTTCAACATTAACCCCTGGGCTGCCATTAACTTGGTAATTATTTGGCTATAGAGTTAAAATTGTTATTTGTTTAAAAAAAAGAATCGGGACCAAAGTTTGTTTGTTTGCCAAGCCTCGCCGGACGTGCTGTGATTGGCCAGAGGGACGCTTGATGAAATTAAAGAGGCGGTGCCATAGTTTTGTACCTTTTCTGGTTTTCATGTGTCTAGGAGGTTGACAGTACTTCATTAGACCCCCTGGTGTGGTTGTTATGAGCAATTATGCTTTCTCTTTTTATTTGGTTTTTTAGCTGGAGGATGCCACCTTGTGGGGTCAAACGTGCCGTTCCAAAAACACAGATACTTATTACATCATAGAATCAACCCCTCCCCTAATTACCATTCACCCAACACACGTGGGTGTAGCTAACTTCAGCTGGGTCACCACCCACCATGACAACCACGCATACTTAATGAACTGGTGGGTGTGGCCACATAAAAACATCATTTTAACTCTTTCTGTACACTTTTTTGGAAGAAATCTTCCAATCATAATACCTGATAATCATGTTTTAGAGGGGGAAAAAAATCATGGCACCTGCACTTTAACTCATACATACACCACTCACTTCACACTGTGTGTGATTTTATTTTTTATTTATTTGCTTTTTCTAAGTCAATCATTTGAGGTGTGTGTGTGTGTGTGTGTGTGTGTGTGTGCAGCATCAGGGTCAACGACCAGATCCTAGAAGTGGGCGGGGTCAGTCTAGTGGGCGTGTCTCAGCTGTTCGCCGCCACCGTTCTGAAGAACACCTCAGGACGGGTCAGGTGAGGTCAAAGGTCATCACTTTAACCCATTTAGGCCTAGGATTATTGACTGCTTTAACTTTAGAAAAATAGCAGATATACAAGCTCACAGCGCGGCACCGAGTGCCGCGCTGTGAGCTTGTAGATCTGCTATTTTTGAAAAATCATGATTTTTTTTGCAAGTCTTTGAATACATCTACTTAAGCGAACATTTGTAACTCATTACTTCCGGGTGGTCCCTGGAACAACATATTTTGAAATGGGGGTCCGTGGCCAAATACCTTTAATTTTGGGGGTCCTTGACATGAAAAGGTTTGAGAACCTCTGATTTAGAAGAAGGATTTAGAAGTCGGGTCAAAGATCGGGTCAAAGATATTCAAAGACTTGCACTAATTTTCACGATTTAAAAAATAGCAGATCTACAAGCTCGCAGCGCGGCACTCGGTGCCGCGCTGTGAGCTTGTATATCTGCAATTTTTCTAAAGTTAAAGCATAAAATAATGGTTAAAGTGGTTCAAATCTAACGCGACTCGGGCGTGTTCCAGCTTTTGAGAGTTAAGGTCGGAGGTCAACACATTAACATATTCACTGCCATGTGACCAGTTTGACCAGTTTGTTTTGTTACAGCGAGTTAGGGTTGTTCGATTAATCGATTTTTAATCGTAACCCGGTTTTTTTCCTTTGGACGATTTAAAAAAATGGAAATCGTAAAATCGATTTTCACTTTAATTAGGGAAATTCTTACTCATTGGAGCCTTGCACGCGCAAAAAGTACACAGCCCCGTCCTCCTAAAGCAGGACGACAAGGTCCGACACCAAATTAATACTACTTTCTATCTGATGTGTAATTTCTTTGATGCGCGTTTAGCGCACGTCAGACTGAGCAGAGTTCACCACGGCACTGCGCTCACTCGCGATGGTTCAAGCAGCAAACAGAACAAAACGCTGCTGAGCTGGTAAACTTACTTACTTGTTGTAGTTTGAAAGAAGCTTATTAATTCTGTGTTACCCACCTACTGACTGTAGTCTACTCCTACTGTCCATGTCACTGTGTTAATTTTGCGTCGGGAAGCGAAGCGCTTCGCCTCCGTTTACAATCAGTCAACATCTCCGTGCATGAGTGGTGCAGGGCAGGGGCGTAGCCAGGAATTACATTTTGGTAGGCGAAATGCCTACCAAAATGCCTCACCAGCCTCCAAGAGCTGGCTTGTTTTGGCTGTTTTGTCACTCACTATTGATAATGAAACACTAAGGACGCTAAGTTGTATGTGATTGTTGCACAACTAAAGTTATTATTATTAATACCCTTATTGTTTTATTGCATTTTGCTATTTGGCTATATAAAAAAAATCAAAAAATGAAACAATAATGAAAAAAAAAGCATTTCCTTGCATTTTTTAAATGAAAACAAAATAGTTGAAACAATGTATTATTCTTTTAACAAAAAATCGAAATCGAAAATCGGGATTTCAGAGAAAATAATCGAGATTTTATTTTTTGGCCATATCGAACAACCCTACAGCGAGTGTTCCTAAAATTAATAATAATAACTAGAAATGCTGTTCCTACGAAACAGTGTGGGCTCGCTCGCGACACCACTCCCAGATGGTTTTCCGTCACTTGCACCTCATTGGCTGAGGGCCCTGCCTTTGTACCAGGGCATTAACGAAAAAGTCGACAAGTCGACTCAGTCGACTTCATTACACAAGTCGACTCCCACCAGAGAATGTCGTAAGTCGAAGTTAAAAAGAAAAGAAAAAAACTTTCTATTGTGAAAATAGCAGATCTACATGCTCACAACGCCTCACGTTGTGAGCATGTAGATCTGCTATTTTTTTTTTTAAGATTTTTTTTTTTGGGGGGGGCTTTTTATGCCTTTATTTGATAGGACAGTAGGCTGACAGGAAATGGGGAGAGAGATGGGGAATGACATGTGGCAAAGGTCGTCCGGATCGGGAATCGAACCGGCGACGCCAGCAGGCATCATAGCCCAGTATGTGGTATGCGCCTTGACCACCAGGCCAGCGGGCGCCCCCTAGATCTGCTATTTTCACATTTTCTGCCTCTAATATTTGACAATTTGGCCAATGTTTAACTTTTTAATCTAATTAATGATTCTCGTCAATCTCTGTCTGTGGCATTAAAAGTGTTAATGTGTCATTTTAGAGGTGTTAAAAAGTCCTTAAATTGTCACTTTAGAAATGTGCAGATACCCTCTATACACTTAAACTTTATGTTGGTTTGTTTACAGTTGAGTGAGAAAACAATGTTTCACATTAAGTTAATCATCTGGGGACCCCCAAAATAATCGGGGGGTCGTGTGTGATGTGATGACGTCATCAAACGATAAAGTCGACTTCAACTCAACTTTTTAGTGAGTCGAGTCGACTTGCAAAAAAAATCACTAGTCGTTGATGTCCTACTTTGTACCGTCTGCGACGGAACTTGGTAAATAAATAATGAAGATAACAAAGTGTTCTCGCCTTTCAGGCGAAGCCACAACTAGAAATACTGTTCCTACGAAACAGTGTGGGCTCGTGTGGAATACCATGTATGGGCATAAAGATCTGCCCAACGGGTACTCCAACATTACTTCTCTACATTTTCAGGCCTTATTGAATGCTTTAACCCTCTAAGGCCCACGGTTGTAATATTACAACGTTTGTATTTTATCCAAAAAAAGGTTTAAATCATTTTATTTTAGCTCCCCCAACCACCTAAACATCACCATTGGATTCTATTGTTTAGTATTACAATGCCATTGGCCACAATATTTGCATATAAATACCCCCCACAGGGGCTGACATTCACACCCGCCACACCCGCTGACATTCCAGAGTTTTGACGAACAACATCTCACTTTTTCATGGAAGCTATTCCTCACAAAAACATAAGTAAAATGCCTGTACTATTTTTTTTGGTGATCATTAGAATGTCTTGAACATGTACATATGTTATTATTGTGAAAAATATCCCCCATATGTAAATTAGAGCATGATTTATGATTTTTGATTTATGGCTATAGAATCTTACAAAAACATTTTTTTGAAAAAAACATTACATTTTCCTCTTAACACTTTCAGTGCCAGGGCGTCATATGACGTCCGACACGACCTTGGCAATGATGCCAGAAAATAATATTGGCGTCATATGACGCCAGATGCTTTTTTTTCATATTACAGTAGTACAGTGTTGGATCTATGCGGTAACCAAGATACAGCCCTTTTGGACGATGGGACGGTCGTCATGCATGACAATTCAGTGGCGTCAGTTCAGAACAAGCTAAGGTATGGCAACATGACTGGTGTCTGGTGAAGACACCAGTCATGTTGCCATACCTTAGCAACAGGCACGGTGAAAAGTACATTTTTATTATTTCCCCCTGTCAAGGTATGGCAGCTGCATACCCCTGCCATACCCAATTGACGCCCCTGCATGACATCACACGCTTATGTGACCAAATTCAAGCATGCTGGTTGGCCGGTTCCCCCCAGAAACAAGAGTCTCAAAGAGTTCAGTGACTTTTACCGTACCGGACACAGCAATCAGAGGGAGAGAGAGATATATTGAGAGAATGAGCTAGAATTAGTTATAAAATCATTAGATTTAGTATTATTTAGAGAGATAGAGATATCACGGAGGTACTCGGCTGCTACACCCACGGGCCACGGCCTCGATTTTGGTTCTGGCGGCCAGAAAAGCTCCTTCTACGGGCGATCGGTTCATCAGCGAAGGCCTCGGCTGGAACATCCACGGCCTCGATTTTGGTTCTGGCGGCCAGAAGAGCTCCTTCTACGGGCGATCGGTTCATCAGCGAGGACCTCCGCTGGTACATCCACGGCCTCGATTTTGGTTCTGGCGGCCAGAAGAGCTCCTTCTACGGGCGATCGGTTCATCAGCGAGGACCTCCGCTGGTACATCCACGGCCTCGATTTTGGTTCTGGCGGCCAGAAGGGCTCCTTCTACGGCGAGGCATGCATGCTGCCAGGGACAGACCACCGATTGCTACGGTTTCTCCGCGCGCCCTGTAGGATGCACTGCTGAGCTGTGCTGCGGTATGTTCTCTACGCTTCACTTTGTTATACGTCTGTCTTTCAATGTTATATGAGATAAGTGCTGTATAATGTATCAAAATGTATGAAATATATGGCCCATAAACCATAAAACTGTCTCCGCGACTCACAAATGGGTCCCGACCCAAACGAGAGAAGCATCCATTTCATTGTAAAGTCGACATTCAGAAACGCTGATTTTAGGCTATATTCTTCACTGCATACTACGTGCCACTCACGTTAGAAGTAGAACATTGTTTATTTTGGCGATAATGAGCCAAGGACATCACATCACAGCCTAGTATAGAACAGTGGTTCCCAAAAGGTTTGATCGCGAGCCCCGGGGTGGGGGCGCTCGCCCTGGAACCTCCAAAGCACTAGCGACCACCCTCCACAACTCAAGCCCGATTTGGGAGACCCTCCTGGGCATGGCGCCGCTCGGCGTCGGCCTCTATACCTCCGTGATGGAGGGAGTGAAAACTTTTTATGTCCAAAACCGCTCGTTTTGCATTTATCATTTGAAATTATTTAGACTAGTGAAAACAGCCGATCTACAACAACAGCCGATCTCCTTTTTAGGCACTAACTAGTAACTAACAATAAAATATGAGTCTAGAACACACCACTGTATGAGCTGCATAAAGTGTGGTTCCTGTTGAAATGAGCCATGCATCTGTAGCCTACTTTGATTGATTGATTGAAGACTATTAGAAGTTTGCATAGGAAAAGGTACAGTTTCATGACGGTACAGTTCACTGGTACAAGGTCTACTAAAAGGAGATCCATGAAAAGACTAAGCTTATTTCCACTGGAAAGTGGAAACCATTGAAGTATCTCATATAACATTGAATGACAGACAGATAGAACACAGTACTATGCAGTAGATATGTAAAGAAAAACAAAAAAAGACAGTAAGTCTAAACAAACAGTATATACAAAGAAGGGGAGGGTAGGGTGGGGCTAGGTTCTTTTTTTTACCACCTCTTTCTAATACATTCTTCAATCAATCAATAAGCCTGACCTGCTATTGTTTTTTTTTTTTTTTGTGCATTTTTTTGGGTCCACATTATACAATTCAATTCAATTCAAAGGAGCTTTATTGGCATGAGAAAACATATGTTTACATTGCCAAAGCAAGTATAACAAATACAATATAAAAACCAGTTGAAAATGGGGAACATATATACAGTTGGAGGGGGTACAGCATTGTTCATTTTACAGAGCTATGTCGCATTGTGACATTTTATATATATACAGGGTACACATAGCAGCATTATTTTCCTACATAAAGGTATCGGCTCTGTTTCATACTGTATGTGCAATCTACAAGCACACAACGCCTCGCACCGCGAGGCGTTATGTGCTTGTAGATCTGCTGTTTTCACTACTTTTGTGCGACAGCCTTTGCTAAAGAACATACAAATTATACAGAAGCACGATCATTTAGTATTTTTTATTTATTTCTATCATATACAGGGCCCGTGGAGTCTGACTGGATGGAGGAAGGATGGAGAGGACAGTATGATGGCTGAGATAGCGAGAGCGGAGGAGTCAGGCATAGGTCATACACACTGTAGGTTCGCTGCCTGGACCAATGTCACTCTAGGGGAGCTGAAGAACTTTCTGGGACTTCTCTTCCTCACAGCTATCGTTCACAAGGCGGAGATTGCCATGCACTGGTCAAAAAACCCTTGTCATTGCATGCCGTACTTTCCCAGAACAATGGCAAGAAACAGGTACCAGGCCATTTTGAGGTACCTGAGGCGCACACACACACACACAAACACACACACACACACACACACACACACACACACACACACACACACACACACACACACGGTGAACAGTACCATCTTTGACCTTTATTTGTGGTGCCTTTGACTCCTGAATGTTGGCTTGTTGAATGCCTTTTTTTGAGAATACAGTACAGTACAGTACTGACTTTTATATTATTTTATTTATTCTTTACTTGCTGCACATTTATTTTATTTTACTTTTATCCAGTTATATTTTATTTTTGTGAAGTCATATTTGTGATTTCTTTTTTTTTGGAAATATTTGTAAATATTGTTGAACATAAATATGTTCATGCTGGATGTGTGAGGTACTCACCAGGGTTAGGGTTCGATGTTGCCATAAAATAAAAGGTTGACATCGCTTTTCTGACTTTTTGTCTTCCTGACCTTCTAGACCAGGTAAAACACAGTGAATTCACAGTGCATAGTTCTATCAAAATGTAAGGCAATTTCTACCTTCTGAGTCATTTCATACTTTTTCACTTTGCCCCCTTGAAACTAGACGATGGTACAATATTTTTTTAACTTTTTTTGCACATAATGAAAGTAGGCATGTCATTCTTTCTGTCAAGGGTACTTGTGTTCCGTTACCATTTACCAATTTGTTGCTATGGCTTCCTAAAGTTTTTTTTCTTTGAACTCAAATATCTCAGAATCTAGATTTCTGAGGTTATTGACTGGTTTGCGCAGTGCGCACTCTCGAGCACCTATCTCCAAAACCGCTCACCGAAATCACTCCAAAATTTTTTTGGTAAAAAAAAAAATCCTCTTTTACCAAACCTCCCATTTTTGTTCCGATGTGAATATCGGATCATTTCCAATTTATTCCCTGGAATTGGGGCAGAAATGAATGGGACCTAATGGTGGCACTGGTAAGGGACGGGGGGCAGGGGGGGCTGGCACTCAAAGTGTTAATAGGACTCCTACAACACCATCTGATTTTTTTCAATTTTTTATTTCAAGTATTTCTTAATGCGGGCCTTAGAGGGTTAACCAGTGAAAAATAGCAGATCTACAAGCGTGTGATCAAGCGTGTGATCTACAGCGCGGCACCGAGTGCCGCGCTGCAAGCTTGTAGATCTGCTATTTTTGAAAAAGTCGTGAAAACGTGTGCAAATCTTTGAATATATGTATTTTCAAAGCGAACGTTTGTAACTCAAATTTTGCTTCTGGGTGGTCCCTGGAACTAGATATTTTGAGATGGGGGTCCGTGGCCAAATAAATATAATGTTGGGGGTCCTTCACATGAAAAGGTTTGAGCACCACTGACATAGTAGTCTCTCAAGAACAGACTAACTGAGCTCCAGTTAAGTGAAACGGACCTTTTCTTTGACGATGGCTGGCCAAATTGCTGAAATAGAAAATAGAAATAGAAATAGAAATAGAATTTTTTTCCAAAAATCTTAGAAGGATTCAAAAGACACTTACAGAATCGGGTCAAAAATCAGATCTACAAGCTCGCAACGCGGCACTCGGTGCCGCGCTGTGAGCTTGTATATCTGCTATTTCTTTATATTTAAAGCATAAAATATTGCGTCATAATGTGTTCAGGCCTAAATGGGTTAGTAAGATATTGGAGAACAAACTATAAAGATGTCATGTGGGTGTTTTTATTTATATCAGGTCACACTTGTTGGTGGTGATGTCACCAAGAACGCTGCTCCTCATTGGCTAAGGGCCCTGCCTTTGTTCTGTCAGTCATTGTTTTGAGGAGAATAAAGTTGACCAATCAGGTTCCGGTATAACATACTGGTCTGGCCTTTCAGACCAGCCCACAATAAAACAATAAAACTAATTGTTACTATCAAAACCTCCACCAGCTGTCCGTCAATCCGTCAGTCTGTCTGTCTGTCACACGTCACACTTTTGCCTTGCACATAACTCTGCAACCGTTGCCCGTTACCCATCAATTCTCACATGTCCCTCTTCTAGCGCCACCATGAGGCCGATTCTTGCTAAACACATTTTTGGACACAGCTCCTACACATTTTGCCCTAAAATCACTTGCTCTACACTCATGTCATCAACATGGATCTATCCCATATAGCGCCACCATCAGGACGATTTTCACACTTATTTTTGGACACTGTTCCTACACATTTTGCTCTAAAATCCCGCTGCGACCTGACGGTTGCTTATCTCCCGATCAGGGAGTCTTACTGGTATATGAATAAAAGACGGTGACTAAATTACATCACAGTTTGCTGTCCAACTCAACACTGACAGCTAGTTCAGGTCAGACCTCGTTGTGCAATGCATGCTGGGTAAGTAAGTGTCCAGTGTCATGACGCCTTGTCTCCTCCGCCGCAGCTTTCTGATTGGTCGAGAGAAGCAGGGGGTGGAGAGTGAGGTGGCCAGGCTGATCAACGAGAGCTTGGAAGCTGACCGGCCAATCACAGAGGTTCGTTTCATTACCAAGGTTTGGTTTTTGAGCTGTGCTAAACCGCTCCATAGAGTGGCTGTGCGTGTCTGTAGCCACTTTTCCTCAGCGTTTTGCCATAGCAATATGTGTGTGTGTGTGTGTGTGTAGCCTGTATTACATCACCAATTACATCCTAGACCTATATCCTAGTCTGAAGACGTTATGCAAGCACGACCACCGCTCACTTCACATCGGGTGTGATTTTTATTCATCTGAAACAGCGATGGACCAATGTTAGTCTGGGGCACGGTGGTGCAGTGGGTAGCGCTGTCGCCTCACAGCTAGGAGGTCCTGGGTTCGATTCCCGCCGGGGGACGCTGTGGGTGCTGGGGGCGTGTTCTCTCCTCCACGTCATCAGCGCCCACACCCTAGGTGGGGTCGGAAGAAAGGACCTTTCTGTGTGGAGTTTGCATGTTCTCCCCGTGTCTCCTAGGGTAGATACCCTCACAAAAACATGCATTAATCCTGGTCTCTATACTGCCTCCCCCTGGCAGACGCTCTTAACCCAGAGCGACTTACAATAAGCAACATCAGTAAATGAAATGCATAGAAATATCAATCTAGCAGAAATAAAGTATCCATTCATCTGACCGGGAGGGACACCACACATTTTGCTTTTTGAAAAAGCCTATTCATTCTGGACTGATATTTTACACGTACGGGACAGGAAAAACCTGTTCATTCTGGCCTGGAGTGACCATATATGGACATAAGGTAACATACTTTGTGTTTTTGAAAAACCCTGTTCATTCTGGACTGAGATCACCATATATGGTAATTAAACGGACATTCTGTGGGACAGGAAAAACCTGTTCATTCTGGCCTGGAGTGACCATATATGGACATAAGGTAACATACTTTGTGTTTTTGAAAAACCCTGTTCATTCTGGACTGAGATCACCATATATGGTAATTAAACGGACATTCTGTGGGACAGGAAAAACCTGTTCATTCTGGCCTGGAGTGACCATATATGGACATAAGGTAACATACTTTGTGTTTTTGAAAAACCCTGTTCATTCTGGACTGACATCACCATATATGGTAATTAAACGGACATTCTGTTTTTGAAAAAGCCTGTTCATTCTGGACTGAAATGACCATATATGGGCGTGATACACACAAAGCCATTCATTGGAAGCGGTTTTCACCGCTTCAAAAACGTTATATACAAACTTCAAATGTTATGTAGTTTTATTACCCGGCTTGTTTGGATGCTTGATTCTGATTGGTCGAGCGCTGAAATCAGCGGTGAATTATTGGCGTATACATAATGACCGCTCCGCTCTATAATTCACCGCTGCTCATCAACGGCTCAGAGCAGCTGCTGTATTCAGGCTGCACTGTGTGGATTTAGTACCGTATCCAACATGGCAGCCATGTAAACAAACACACAGCGACATTTACAACCAAACGTTGCTTTCAAGAATGTTTTTCAAAACATTTGAGGCGAGAAATAGAACAGAAAATGGATTCTATTTGATCAGCACTTCCTTGTTTTCCAAGGCGACCGTGTTGCGCTCGGGGGGACGCACTTTCAGCCGTCTGTAAACAAGGAAATACTTAGTTTTGTTTTTAATTTTGAGTCAAATTATTAATTGTATGTATTAGCCGGGTAATAAGTGCTGATTCAGGCTGATTCAAGGTGATAATTATATGGTAATTATAATTATCAGCCCGTCGTGTCCATATAAGCCATAATGACCAAGCAGCAAGACCTTATCGCATACTTCTTGTATGTCATTGACGGTAGGCGAGTGCTACACATACACATAGGCCTACATTAACAACATGTATTTTCTTTTTAATTTTAGTTCATTGTGTGTGTGTGTGTGTGTGTGTGTGTGTGTGTGTGCAGATTGAGGAGGGAGGGGTCGGAGGTGATGCAGAGGAGGGTACGGAGGAGGGGCGGAGCTCCACGGACCAGGAGGAAGAGTGCTGTGATGTCACGTCCGCTCCGATTGGTCGAGACAACGACCAGGAGGAAGAGTGCTGTGATGTCACGTCTTCTCTGATTGGTCGAGACAGCGAGCAGCTCCGTCTCAAGTACCAGCAGGTAACTTTCTGTCCACGGCAGACATTTTACTGATGATCATTTTATTGATTGATTGATTGATTGATTGATTGATTGAAGACTTTATTGTCAGTTTGCATAGGAAAAGGTACAGTTTCATGACGGTACAGTTCACTGGTACAAGGTCTACTAAAAGGAGATCCATGAAAAGACTAAGCTTATTTCCACAGGAAACCATTTAAGTATCTCATATAACATTGAATGACAGACGAATAGAACACTGTACTATGCAGTAGATATGCAAAGAAAAGAAAAATGAGAGAACAAAAAAAAGAGTCTAAACAAACAGTAAGTATAATACAAAGAAGGGGCAGGGGAGGGGAGGGTTGGGCTATCCAGAGGCTTCCTTTGAGAGCATCTGAAAACACACGTTCAGACAGGCCTTTGGTCACTTATCCACCTCTTTCCGCTGGAGTTTACTGGAGATTATTTGGACCACACTTCCGGTTTAACAGCAGACATACAAGCTCACGTCGCGTCGCGTCGCAGATGCAACCCGTTGTGAGCTTGTAAATCACACTCGGCTGCGGCGCCGGAAGCTCGGTACAGCGCCTGCGCAATGCACTATGGGGCGTTGGAAAGCCGTGGACACTAAACTAGTCAGACACCGTGGCGCCAAGTCTTGGCCATCTGGCCAGTGATGTATATGGGACCAGTTAGTCATATATGGAGACCCCTTCATGATAGTTATGTTATGTCAAAACATGCCCATATATGGACATTATCAAATATGGGCATTCCCATATATGCATAGAGTATTATATAAAATAGAGAGCGGACGAGCCGCGGGGCTCGTCCGCGGCTCATTTCAATGCAAGTGCTCAGTGGCGTTTTGAAGCAACGGCTACGTGCTAGCATGTAGCTAATCCAGGTGCATTCTGGGGGAAAGTGGTCTCTAATCCAGGTGCATTCTGGGGGAAAGTGGTCTCTACCTAGCTACATGCTAGCGTTCATGTTTTTTTTAGGCTGCAGTTCCAACTTTGGCCACCATCGGGGTTGCTTCAAGTCTAGCCCTGGGTTCTGGGGGCTTGCATATATGTCCTTAATATTGATAACATAATATCCTTAATAATGTCCTTAATATTGACAATATAGGAATCGCCATATATGGGCATGAAACAGTGTTAATTTTGTCGACTAAGACTAAAAGACTACAAGATTTTGATATTTTGTCGATAAGACTAGACTAGACTAAACTAGACCAGGTCAACCTGGTTGTGCCAGACCCCCTGTCTGTCATCATCATTTATGACATCATGCCTTTTGTAGGCATGTCATCATCATGTCATCATCATATATACCCTTTATATAGAAAAGGGACAGACCGACATTTGCTTATGTAGGCCTACCCATTTCATGGGTCTGGCAAACAGTTTCAAAAGACTAAGACTGTTATTTGTGTTATTCAAAAGACTAAGACTAAGACTAAATCTAAGTCTAAGACTAATGGCTGTACAAATGAACATTGGTATGTAACTGCAATGAAATTAAAGCCAAATAAATCTTTTATGTATGGTTTATTTTGACCAAGTGACAGGCAGTAGAAGACAATGACTTGTTCAGAGTTATGTGGTTATATTAGGCTAAGAAAACCTATCCTAAAAGATGAAGACTAAAAGTCTGAGACTAATCCAAAAAGACTAAGATTAAGACTAAAATGTTTTGATATTTAGTTGACTAAGACTAGACTAGACAAAAACTATTTCAGAAGACTAAGACAGGACTAAGACTTTCAATTCAAATCCTATACTTCCAGCGGCGGGAGTCCGCAGGAGCACCGCGGCGGATGGTGGTGCTGGTCCCCCTTCCGGAGGGCATCATGACGACAGGACCTCAAACCCACGGGAACGAGGGAGGGTTCTGTCTGACCACAGCATCCCGTCCAATGCACTCATGCGTTGTCGGAGACCATTTGTAATGGGGACCTTCAACGCATGCACAGTGAGAGAAGAAGCTAGACTGGTGGAATTGGCACATTGTGCTGAAGAACAGGGGGTAGAGATCCTGGGAGTCCAGGAACACAGAAGAGTCCACACTAACACTAACGACCAGATAGTTTACTGCCAAGTGGAGAAACGCACGTTCATCACTGCATCTGCGTGGCGAAACAAGGCCCAGGCTGCAACAGGAGGCGTAGGACTAATGCTAGGCTCTCTAGCGCGCAGGGCCCTCCGACGGGTTCACAAGCACACCGAAAGGATCCTCATGGCTGAGTTCGCAGGTAACCCAGTGACAACAGTCATAGTGGTGTACTCGCCCACTAACACGGCAACACCTGAGGATGTTGAGAAGTTCTATGAGGACCTCACAACAGCAGTCCGAGGTGTCCCAGCGCACAACTTCCTGGCAATCCTTGGCGACTTCAACGCCAGGATCGGACAGGAGGATGCACCATTCCCATACCATGAGTCTACCAACCGCAACGGCGCATACCTCACAGCCCTTCTCATGGAACACCAGCTCCTGGCAGCGAACACCATGTTCAGGAAGAGAACAGGGAAGAGATGGACCTTCCGAGACCGAGCCACAAGGCCTGGGGAGCTACCCAGGCTATATCAGTTGGACTATATCCTAGTGAGGCAAAAGTGGAGGAATTCCATCCTGAATGCTGAGCCATACAGCACGTTCAGCTCTGTAGGCTCTGATCACCGTGTGGTCTCCATGAGGGTGCGACTGAGCCTCAGGGTCCCCAAGCCAAGCCCCAAGATTCGGCATGACTGGAAGGCACTCACGACCAATCCGGGCCTCCAAACCAGGTACACGGAGGAAGTCAGGAAGCGCTTTCGGCAGCTGGATAGGGGAGGAGAGCCCAGCCGTGAATATGGGAGATTCATCACAGCGAATGAGGAGGCGACCAGACTGTGCGTGCCAGTGCTGAACAGAGTAAGAGCACCACCACGGTCCAGACACCCGAAGGTTGTAGCAGCACGAGGCAGGATGGAGGAAGCACGACTCAACTTTGAGCGTGAACCAACAGAGGAGGGTCGCGAGACACTGAACGAAGCCAAACAGTCTCTCTTCAGCACCTACGACACCATCAAAGGGGAGGAAGTGATGGAAAGTGTGCGAAGAGTGCAGGCAGCGCAAGGTGAAAGGCAATACGGGGAGGCCTGGAAGGTAATAAATGAGATGACAGGGCGGAAGAGGGCCAAGGAGGGCCAGGTGGAAGGACACAGCCCAGAGGAGAGGGTGGCAACATGGTTCGACCACTTCCAGAGGCTCCTGGGAACATCAGTGGAAGAGGGAGAGGAGGAAAATATACCGACAGTCCTCCAGGGCCTGAACATCGACGACGGACCCTTCACAACCAGCGAGCTCGCCAGGGCAAAATCCACCCTGAAAGAGGGAAAAAGTGCTGGGCCTGATGGCATACCCCCAGAGGTCTTGAAGAACTGCGACCTAGACAACCTCATCCTAGACTTTTGCAACAATGCTCTACAGCACAACAAGCAACCTGAAATATGGTCTCTGTCTAACATCATCCCGGTGCCTAAAGCTGGAGACCTCTCAAAGCCAGACAACTACAGAGGCATCAGCCTGACATGTATCACTGCTAAGGTCTTCAACCGAATGATACTGAACAGGATACGGCATGCCATCGACCCTCACCTGAGAGAGAACCAAAATGGTTTTCGAGAGGAGAGAACAACCGTAGCACAGATCCTGGCATTAAGGAGATTAATAGAGCAGGTGAAAAAGGACAACCTAGCAGCTGTACTGTGCTTCATTGACTTCAAAAAAGCTTTTGATTCTATCCACAGAAGCAAGATGGTGAAGATCCTTGAGGCCTACAATGTCCCTCCCAACATTCTCCGGGCTATCGAGACCATGTACGCAAAAACAAGGGCCAAAGTGGTGACCCCGGATGGCAGCAGTGAGGTGTTTGACATCCGAGCTGGTGTAATGCAAGGAGACACCCTAGCCCCCTACCTCTTCATCATAGTTCTAGATTACGCGCTCAGGAAAGCCATAGGGGGACGAGAACAAGAGCTTGGCTTCACGCTAACACCAAGGAGGTCAAGGCGGCATCCCGCAGTAGTTCTGACAGACCTGGACTATGCGGACGACATCAGCCTGCTCTCCGACAGCATGGAACAAGCACAAGAACTCCTGAACAGGGTGGAGATAGAGTGTGCCAAAGTTGGTCTCAGGCTAAATGCTAAGAAAACTGAGGTTATCACCTATAACCTACCTGATCACTCACCTCTGACAACAACAGAAGGAGCTGTGTTGAAGGAAGTCAAGGACTTCAAGTACCTGGGCGCATGGGTCGACTCAACTGAGAAAGACCTTAAAGTAAGGAAGGCACTCGCGTGGAGGGCCCTGAACGGCATGAACAGTGTATGGAACTCTAACCTCCCCCGCCAAATCAAACTTAGCTTCTTCTTTGCAACGGTGGAGTCTGTTCTCCTCTATGGCAGTGAATGCTGGACCCTGAAGCCAACCCTGCAGAAGTCTCTAGACGGGTGCTACACTAGAATGTTGCGTGCAGTACTCAACATCAACAGGAGTGCACATGTTACCAACAGGAGCCTGTATGAGGGAATACCAAAGGTAAGCGAGAAAATTGCCACCAGAAGAATGAGACTAGCAGGACACTGCCAAAGACACCAGGAGCTTCCAGCCAGCAAATTGGTACTGTGGGAGCCAACACATGGGCACCGGTCGCAAGGACGTCCCACAAAAACATACGTGGACGTACTCAAGGAAGACGTAGGGACACAGAACACCAATGAGCTGGCCAGATGTATGGAGAACCGAGATGACTGGAAACAACGATGGAGGGCTCGTCTGAGGACGACCTAGATAGATAAGACTACATGGTGTGTTATTCAAAAGACTAAGACTAAGACTAAATCAAAATTTGCTGAAAAAATTAACACTGGCATGAAACTTACGTTAATTACTAATGCCAAGCAGGGCCTTGGTTAGTTAGGGCCTTGGTTTGATGCCTGTGGATCTCCATATATGGGCATAAGGGGGTACCCTAACATTCTAACTCGTTCTCCTGCTATACCATCAACATGTGGAACGCCCTTCCACAAGCCCTAAAGGAGAGCAAATCCCTAGCCTCCTTCAAAATTGGTATGAAAAGTCACCTTCAGACAGCAGCTACCCGTGACTTGTAAATAGACTAAGCCCCCATGCTCCCCCCCCCTTTTCTTTGTATTCTGCCTTTTGTATTTGATGTTATGCTTTTGAAACTGATATTATCCTAGATAAAGTACTATGTTCTATCCGTCTGTCTTTCAATGTTATATGAGATACTTAAAGTGTGGTTCCTGTGGAAATAAGCCTCGGCTTTCTAGGATCTCCTTTTAGTTGACCTTGTACCAGTGATTTGTACTGTCATGAAACTGTACTTTTTTCTATTGCAAACTTCTAATAAATTCTTCAATCAATCAATCAATCTCATTTTCGGCCTGGGATTTATGACATCAGAAATCTCCATGTATGGGCATAAACATTTTTTATTTTTTTATTTTTTTTTGGGAATGACCATATATGGACTTTTATACCCTGAGAAATCTCGTAGCTTGTCTGACTGTCAGTACAGGAAGTGATGTCACGTGACATCCTTTTTATGCCCATATATGAGTCATTCTGTACCACATCACTGTGACTCACTGACATCACTTCCTGTACTGACAGTCAGACAATCTACAATAGGGTTAGTGATAGGATCATTCTTAACAACTTGAACCCTCGCATCCCTATTCTGAGGAGAAATGTATAGCCAAACATAACAGATCTACAAGCTTGTAGATCGGCTATTTTTGGCAAATAGGTATTGATGATTTTAGTGGTTAAATGTCTATGAAATTTAATGGAATGAATACCTCTGTTATCTTCATGTGTGTCCACAGTGTTTATGTGTGTCCACAGCTGTTTATAAATCTGTTATCTTTATGTGTCCACAGCTGTTTATAGATCTGTTATCTTTGTGTCCACAGTGTTTATAGATCTGTTATCTTTATGTGTCCACAGCTGTTTATAGATCTGTTATCTTCATGTGTGTTCACAGCTGCAGTCCTCCTTCCATCACACAGCGGAGCAGCTCTGTGAAGCCAAGGAGAAGGTAAGGACACTGTGACACGTGAGAACACGTTTAAAACGGTGAAAACGGCAGATCTACAAGCTCACACGACGCCTCGCGGACCAGCTGTTTTCACTAGGTTTGTGCGACGTTCTTGTATCGTGAGGCAGAGCTTTAATTTATGCAAAAAAAGAAAAGAAAAAACATGCACATTAAAAACTTTCATGTGATATACCAGTAAGACGCACTGAGGGCGAAAAGCAACCTCACCCTAAAAGGCGAGGTCGCGCAGGACATAAATCATTTGCAGGCATGATTCGAGTTGCGGTTGGTTGTTTAAGTTGGACAAAATATTTTCCCAAATATGGATATGACTGACGTCTGACATCATAGATGTCTTATGTCATAGACCGCATGAGTCTCACACAATATGTCCATACATGGGCATTCCAGGCTATGGGCTTAACTCATTTGCTGCCAAAAACGAGGAACCCGAGAATTTCGCGATGTACCTCCCTGCCATGCCCGAGGAACCCGAGAATTTTGAAAAAAATAAAAATAAATAAATAAATAATTCAAAAATATTTTTTTTCAAAAAAAAAATTTTGACCCCAAAAACGATAGTAGGCATGATAGCGATCGCGAAATCGCATGTTTAACCCCCATAGCAACCCCATATTTCAAGCATGGCAGCCATTTTTGTTTACATTATAGGAAAACATAGTGGCTGTTAACTCATGAATGCCTGAACGGATTTCCATTCTGATTTTTTTGTTTGAAAGCTGTGAGCAATGTGGACACACGTGGTGCATGATCTAGGCATGGGTGTGCATTATCCGTGCACTACTGATTACATGGAAGTCTATGGAGACTCATGGCAGGATTGGAGTACGAAGGTATTGTTAAATGGCAGCAAGTGAGTTAATATAGATGACATCAGGGATCTCCGTATATGGGCAGGTCAGCTAATAGACATTGAGGCATTTATAAATTAATTCTGTCTTGGCCGTATATGGAGCGTCCATATGTGGACATTGCACAATATGGGTCAACAATGTGATGTCACAGCAGGTCAGCCTACCTAGTGACTCAGTGACGGACAGGTTCTGCAGGGTTTCATAGTAAATGCTTCCTACGGTCATAATACAACTGTATTCTGTTACCCTGAGCCAGAAGCAGGGTTGATTTCGTCGACTAAAACTATGACGAAAAATTTTCATCGACTACCTTTTTTCCACGGACGAAAACTAAATAGAAACAAAATAAAAAGTATGCTGTGATGACTAAAACTAAGACTAATATTGTATAGGTGTCGAAATTAGCCGCGCTATTAACGAGTTAACTCAAAATCCTTTTAATGCCGATAATCTTTTTAACGTGCGGTTAACTCAGTGACGTTGGAGCCTCATTGCGGTGACAGACACTGACTGCGGACAGTCAGTGTCTGTGAGATGCAGCAAGCAGCAGGGCTAGTCCTAGTCTAGTCTGAGACCCCATAACTCAATGTATGAGACATGACAAAACGGCAGAGATTTTTGCAGCAGACAACCACAATCACAACTACAATATCACCGCTGACGGCGTCACACGCAGCAAATACAGAAGCGTTGAAACGGCACATCTGTAGACAGCGCGAGCCCCAGACACACACGCTCCCAAGAACAGGAGCGCTCCACCTTGTACACGAGCACATAGAGCATCGCAGCGGAAGTGGATTCCTGGGGTCACTTAATATTCCCCATTCATTTTCGCCATAGACTTTTACAAAAATATTTATAACAATTATGTTAAGCCTCGAACCAAGCCATCCAGGATGGAGGTGAATCATGACCATACAACCTTTTTTTTCTATGAAAAGAACATTTTGAAAATCACTAAACAAAGGGTAGTTATTAAATGTAGTATATCAAATAATGTAATATTAAAATATGTTTTCACATAGGATCAAAGGTTATATGATCATGATTCACCTCCATCCTGGATGGCTTGGTTCGAGGCTTAACATAATTGTTATAAATATTTTTGTAAAAGTCTATGGCGAAAATGAATGGGGAATATTAAGTGACCCCAGGAATCCACTTCCGCTGCGATGCTCTATAGCAGTGTGTGTGTGTAGTCATATTACATCACCAGTTACATCCTAGACCTATCTGTAGCCACTTTTCCTCCGCGTTTTGCCATAGCAATGTGTTTTGCCATAGCAATGTGTGTGTGTGTGTGTGTGTAGCCATATTAAATCACCAATTACATCCTAGACCTATATCCTAGTCTTTTTCCTCAGCGTGTTGCCATAGCAATGTGTTTTCCTCAGCGTTTTGCCATAGCATTATACATTATGCAAGCACGACCACCGCTCACTTCACATTGGGTGTGATTTTTTATTAAATATATGAACGTTTTCCCCTAAGATGCAGTGGATGTGACGAGGAACTCTTGACAGAATCTCTGTTTCCATTCTAGGACAGACTAAAATAACTTCTACCCTTGGCGTTTATTACAGCTAGCCTCCCCAGCGCGCTGCAATGTAACGCGTTGTGAGCTTGTAGATCTGTTTCTATTTTCAAAAGATTCGCATGTGTTCGAAAACATGACATGCTGCATAGTGAGTACTTTATACCTTTTGATACCCCCCCCTGTGTGTGTGTGTGTGTGTGTGTGTGTGTGTGTGTGTGTGTGTGTGTGTGTGTGTGTGTGTGTGTGTGTGTGTGTGTGTGTGTGTGTGTGTGTGTGTGTGTGTGTGTGTGTGTGTGTGTGTGTGTGTGTGTGTGTGTGTGTGTGTGTGTGTGGAACAGTGTGACCCACTTAGCAGGCTGCTAGAGGAGGAAACGCATGACCTTATTAGGACATACACTTCTAAACCACACAAATACTTCCTGGCTGCTACTTTTAGTTTTCTTTGCTTTTTTATGGCTTCTGTGACACAACTGGGTTGAAAAAATACCCTGTCCCACCTTGTCCCATGCACACGCACACACACATGCACGCACGCGCGCACGATGTGTCATTTTATAGCAGTTTCTAAAGAGCACAAAGTGTGTTTCTGAACGTGCCAAGTATTTGAGACAGAAACTATTATTATTTACTGTTATTATTATTTAATCATTTACTGTGCACATCGAAAAGAAAACGATTAGAAAAAAAAAAAACTCTGATGTCTTTTATATTCCTGAACAGATTATATGACAAAGGTCTCAGTGCTGTGTGATTATGGATCCCACTGGGAAAGATGGATAACCCTGCCCCGGACTCATTTTTGAAGCTTGTGATTGGCTGAACCGGACGTAGGGAGCGCTCCGCTGTAGTCACTTGGACCGCGCGAGGTGCAACCAAAACCCAATTATCATTGCGTTTATCGTGCGCAATAACGATTGCATTCACCACGGCTTCGTAACTCGCGCGGCGCTCCGCCGGCCGCGCGGCCCTGGCCCGCTCTTCGCGGGCACTCCGCGAAGAGCAGCACCAAGGTTCGCTGGCCTTCGCGCCGCTTGCAATGTCGTGGACAATAACTGAAAACGAGCGCTCTATGCCGTTTCCATCCATCTTTCCCAGTGGGATCCATAATCAGGCCTCAGTGCTTCATAAACAGTGATTGTTGATGAGCTGGTCTAACGTGGCTCAGCTCCATTCACTGACATGGATTTCATCACACTTCCGGTGTGAGTTTGTGTCCCATGGAGACGTGTCATGGCCGTCATGGCGCATCCCCGGCATCACGTGTTTCCCTTCCTTCTATAATAGAGAGTTTAAGTTCGACAATTTCAGGATGGCAACGCCAGGCGGACTACGACTGCTATGACGTATTCACCGTAGCAGTCAGGATCGTTAAGCAAACAGCCGTCTGCGACGGACTCCCACCCCTTTTACTGAACTGTTTGGTTACCATGGCGACGTTTCTACGCAGCAGGCGTTGTAGCCACAACGTGGAAAGGTTCTAGCATTGTAGAGCGGCAGGTTTATACATCGAGCGCTGATCATTCCCGGTTACCGTTGCCGTCTGCCGTAGCCGTCATTTGCTTAAAGTCGCTAATAACTTCCCTCTTCTCAGGTGAAGAGCAGGGTTCTATCTCATAGAGGAGGTGTTCAGTCTAACATGATGTTCTGTTCTCAGGTGAAGAGCAGAGTTCTATCTCATAGAGGAGGTTCAGTCTAACATGGTGTTCTGTTCTCATAGAGGAGGTTCAGTCTAACATGGTGTTCTGTTCTCATAGAGGAGGTTCAGTCTAACATGATGTTCTGTTCTCATAGAGGAGGTTCAGTCTAACATGATGTTCTGTTCTCATAGAGGAGGTTCAGTCTAACATGGTGTTCTGTTCTCATAGAGGAGGTTCAGTCTAACATGATGTTCTGTTCTCATAGAGGAGGTTCAGTCTAACATGGTGTTCTGTTCTCATAGAGGAGGTTCAGTCTAACATGATGTTCTGTTCTCATAGAGGAGGTTCAGTCTAACATGGTGTTCTGTTCTCATAGAGGAGGTTCAGTCTAACATGATGTTCTGTTCTCATAGAGGAGGTTCAGTCTAACATGGTGTTCTGTTCTCATAGAGGAGGTTCAGTCTAACATGGTGTTCTGTTCTCATAGAAGAGGTTCAGTCTAACATGATGTTCTGTTCTCATAGAGGAGGTTCAGTCTAACATGGTGTTCTGTTCTCATAGAGGAGGTTCAGTCTAACATGATGTTCTGTTCTCATAGAGGAGGTTCAGTCTAACATGGTGTTCTGTTCTCATAGAGGAGGTTCAGTCTAACATGGTGTTCTGTTCTCATAGAGGAGGTTCAGTCTAACATGATGTTCTGTTCTCATAGAGGAGGTTCAGTCTAACATGGTGTTCTGTTCTCATAGAGGAGGTTCAGTCTAACATGATGTTCTGTTCTCATAGAGGAGGTTCAGTCTAACATGATGTTCTGTTCTCATAAAGGAGGTTCAGTCTAACATGATGTTCTGTTCTCATAGAGGAGGTTCAGTCTAACATGATGTTCTGTTCTCATAGAGGAGGTTCAGTCTAACATGATGTTCTGTTCTCATAGAGGAGGTTCAGTCTAACATGGTGTTCTGTTCTCATAGAGGAGGTTCAGTCTAACATGATGTTCTGTTCTCATAGAGGAGGTTCAGTCTAACATGATGTTCTGTTCTCATAGAGGAGGTTCAGTCTAACATGGTGTTCTGTTCTCATAGAGGAGGTTCAGTCTAACATGATGTTCTGTTCTCATAGAGGAGGTTCAGTCTAACATGGTGTTCTGTTCTCATAGAAGAGGTTCAGTCTAACATGGTGTTCTGTTCTCATAGAGGAGGTTCAGTCTAACATGGTGTTCTGTTCTCATAGAGGAGGTTCAGTCTAACATGATGTTCTGTTCTCATAGAGGAGGTTCAGTCTAACATGGTGTTCTGTTCTCATAGAGGAGGTTCAGTCTAACATGGTGTTCTGTTCTCATAGAGGAGGTTCAGTCTAACATGGTGTTCTGTTCTCATAGAGGAGGTTCAGTCTAACATGGTGTTCTGTTCTCATAGAGGAGGTTCAGTCTAACATGGTGTTCTGTTCTCATAGAGGAGGTTCAGTCTAACATGGTGTTCTGTTCTCATAGAGGAGGTTCAGTCTAACATGGTGTTCTGTTCTCATAGAGGAGGTTCAGTCTAACATGATGTTCTGTTCTCATAGAGGAGGTTCAGTCTAACATGGTGTTCTGTTCTCATAGAGGAGGTTCAGTCTAACATGATGTTCTGTTCTCATAGAGGAGGTTCAGTCTAACATGGTGTTCTGTTCTCATAGAGGAGGTTCAGTCTAACATGGTGTTCTGTTCTCATAGAGGAGGTTCAGTCTAACATGGTGTTCTGTTCTCATAGAGGAGGTTCAGTCTAACATGGTGTTCTGTTCTCATAGAGGAGGTTCAGTCTAACATGATGTTCTGTTCTCATAGAGGAGGTTCAGTCTAACATGATGTTCTGTTCTCATAGAGGAGGTTCAGTCTAACATGGTGTTCTGTTCTCATAGAGGAGGTTCAGTCTAACATGATGTTCTGTTCTCATAGAGGAGGTTCAGTCTAACATGATGTTCTGTTCTCATAAAGGAGGTTCAGTCTAACATGGTGTTCTGTTCTCATAGAAGAGGTTCAGTCTAACATGATGTTCTGTTCTCATAGAGGAGGTTCAGTCTAACATGGTGTTCTGTTCTCATAGAGGAGGTTCAGTCTAACATGATGTTCTGTTCTCATAGAGGAGGTTCAGTCTAACATGGTGTTCTGTTCTCATAGAGGAGGTTCAGTCTAACATGATGTTCTGTTCTCATAGAGGAGGTTCAGTCTAACATGGTGTTCTGTTCTCATAGAGGAGGTTCAGTCTAACATGATGTTCTGTTCTCATAGAGGAGGTTCAGTCTAACATGATGTTCTGTTCTCATAGAGGAGGTTCAGTCTAACATGATGTTCTGTTCTCATAAAGGAGGTTCAGTCTAACATGGTGTTCTGTTCTCATAGAGGAGGTTCAGTCTAACATGATGTTCTGTTCTCATAGAGGAGGTTCAGTCTAACATGGTGTTCTGTTCTCATAGAGGAGGTTCAGTCCTAACATGATGTTCTGTTCTCATAGAGGAGGTTCAGTCTAACATGATGTTCTGTTCTCATAAAGGAGGTTCAGTCTAACATGATGTTCTGTTCTCATAGAGGAGGTTCAGTCTAACATGGTGTTCTGTTCTCATAGAGGAGGTTCAGTCTAACATGGTGTTCTGTTCTCATAGAGGAGGTTCAGTCTAACATGGTGTTCTGTTCTCATAGAGGAGGTTCAGTCTAACATGATGTTCTGTTCTCATAGAGGAGGTTCAGTCTAACATGATGTTCTGTTCTCATAGAGGAGGTTCAGTCTAACATGATGTTCTGTTCTCATAGAGGAGGTTCAGTCTAACATGGTGTTCTGTTCTCATAGAGGAGGTTCAGTCTAACATGATGTTCTGTTCTCATAAAGGAGGTTCAGTCTAACATGATGTTCTGTTCTCATAGAGGAGGTTCAGTCTAACATGGTGTTCTGTTCTCATAGAGGAGGTTCAGTCTAACATGGTGTTCTGTTCTCATAGAGGAGGTTCAGTCTAACATGGTGTTCTGTTCTCATAGAGGAGGTTCAGTCTAACATGATGTTCTGTTCTCATAAAGGAGGTTCAGTCTAACATGATGTTCTGTTCTCATAGAGGAGGTTCAGTCTAACATGATGTTCTGTTCTCATAGAGGAGGTTCAGTCTAACATGGTGTTCTGTTCTCATAGAGGAGGTTCAGTCTAACATGGTGTTCTGTTCTCATAGAGGAGGTTCAGTCTAACATGATGTTCTGTTCTCATAAAGGAGGTTCAGTCTAACATGATGTTCTGTTCTCATAAAGGAGGTTCAGTCTAACATGGTGTTCTGTTCTCATAGAGGAGGTTCAGTCTAACATGATGTTCTGTTCTCATAGAGGAGGTTCAGTCTAACATGGTGTTCTGTTCTCATAGAGGAGGTTCAGTCTAACATGGTGTTCTGTTCTCATAGAGGAGGTTCAGTCTAACATGATGTTCTGTTCTCATAGAGGAGGTTCAGTCTAACATGGTGTTCTGTTCTCATAGAGGAGGTTCAGTCTAACATGATGTTCTGTTCTCATAGAGGAGGTTCAGTCTAACATGGTGTTCTGTTCTCATAGAGGAGGTTCAGTCTAACATGATGTTCTGTTCTCATAGAGGAGGTTCAGTCTAACATGGTGTTCTGTTCTCATAGAGGAGGTTCAGTCTAACATGATGTTCTGTTCTCATAGAGGAGGTTCAGTCTAACATGATGTTCTGTTCTCATAGAGGAGGTTCAGTCTAACATGGTGTTCTGTTCTCATAGAGGAGGTTCAGTCTAACATGATGTTCTGTTCTCATAGAGGAGGTTCAGTCTAACATGATGTTCTGTTCTCATAGAGGAGGTTCAGTCTAACATGGTGTTCTGTTCTCATAGAGGAGGTTCAGTCTAACATGATGTTCTGTTCTCATAGAGGAGGTTCAGTCTAACATGATGTTCTGTTCTCATAGAGGAGGTTCAGTCTAACATGGTGTTCTGTTCTCATAGAGGAGGTTCAGTCTAACATGGTGTTCTGTTCTCATAGAGGAGGTTCAGTCTAACATGATGTTCTGTTCTCATAGAGGAGGTTCAGTCTAACATGATGTTCTGTTCTCATAGAGGAGGTTCAGTCTAACATGATGTTCTGTTCTCATAAAGGAGGTTCAGTCTAACATGATGTTCTGTTCTCATAGAGGAGGTTCAGTCTAACATGGTGTTCTGTTCTCATAGAGGAGGTTCAGTCTAACATGATGTTCTGTTCTCATAGAGGAGGTTCAGTCTAACATGGTGTTCTGTTCTCATAGAGGAGGTTCAGTCTAACATGATGTTCTGTTCTCATAGAGGAGGTTCAGTCTAACATGGTGTTCTGTTCTCATAGAGGAGGTTCAGTCTAACATGGTGTTCTGTTCTCATAGAGGAGGTTCAGTCTAACATGATGTTCTGTTCTCATAGAGGAGGTTCAGTCTAACATGGTGTTCTGTTCTCATAGAGGAGGTTCAGTCTAACATGGTGTTCTGTTCTCATAGAGGAGGTTCAGTCTAACATGGTGTTCTGTTCTCATAGAGGAGGTTCAGTCTAACATGATGTTCTGTTCTCATAGAGGAGGTTCAGTCTAACATGGTGTTCTGTTCTCATAAAGGAGGTTCAGTCTAACATGGTGTTCTGTTCTCATAGAGGAGGTTCAGTCTAACATGGTGTTCTGTTCTCATAAAGGAGGTTCAGTCTAACATGATGTTCTGTTCTCATAGAGGAGGTTCAGTCTAACATGGTGTTCTGTTCTCATAGAGGAGGTTCAGTCTAACATGGTGTTCTGTTCTCATAGAGGAGGTTCAGTCTAACATGGTGTTCTGTTCTCATAGAGGAGGTTCAGTCTAACATGGTGTTCTGTTCTCATAGAGGAGGTTCAGTCTAACATGATGTTCTGTTCTCATAGAAGAGGTTCAGTCTAACATGGTGTTCTGTTCTCATAGAAGAGGTTCAGTCTAACATGATGTTCTGTTCTCATAGAGGAGGTTCAGTCTAACATGGTGTTCTGTTCTCATAGAGGAGGTTCAGTCTAACATGATGTTCTGTTCTCATAGAGGAGGTTCAGTCTAACATGGTGTTCTGTTCTCATAGAGGAGGTTCAGTCTAACATGGTGTTCTGTTCTCATAGAGGAGGTTCAGTCTAACATGATGTTCTGTTCTCATAGAGGAGGTTCAGTCTAACATGATGTTCTGTTCTCATAGAGGAGGTTCAGTCTAACATGGTGTTCTGTTCTCATAGAGGAGGTTCAGTCTAACATGATGTTCTGTTCTCATAGAGGAGGTTCAGTCTAACATGATGTTCTGTTCTCATAGAGGAGGTTCAGTCTAACATGGTGTTCTGTTCTCATAGAGGAGGTTCAGTCTAACATGATGTTCTGTTCTCATAGAGGAGGTTCAGTCTAACATGATGTTCTGTTCTCATAGAGGAGGTTCAGTCTAACATGGTGTTCTGTTCTCATAGAGGAGGTTCAGTCTAACATGGTGTTCTGTTCTCATAGAGGAGGTTCAGTCTAACATGGTGTTCTGTTCTCATAGAGGAGGTTCAGTCTAACATGGTGTTCTGTTCTCATAGAGGAGGTTCAGTCTAACATGATGTTCTGTTCTCATAGAGGAGGTTCAGTCTAACATGGTGTTCTGTTCTCATAGAGGAGGTTCAGTCTAACATGGTGTTCTGTTCTCATAGAGGAGGTTCAGTCTAACATGGTGTTCTGTTCTCATAGAGGAGGTTCAGTCTAACATGATGTTCTGTTCTCATAGAGGTGTTCAGTCTAACATGGTGTTCTGTTCTCATAGAGGAGGTTCAGTCTAACATGGTGTTCTGTTCTCATAAAGGAGGTTCAGTCTAACATGGTGTTCTGTTCTCATAGAGGAGGTTCAGTCTAACATGATGTTCTGTTCTCATAGAGGAGGTTCAGTCTAACATGGTGTTCTGTTCTCATAGAGGAGGTTCAGTCTAACATGGTGTTCTGTTCTCATAGAGGAGGTTCAGTCTAACATGATGTTCTGTTCTCATAGAGGTGTTCAGTCTAACATGGTGTTCTGTTCTCATAGAGGAGGTTCAGTCTAACATGGTGTTCTGTTCTCATAGAGGAGGTTCAGTCTAACATGGTGTTCTGTTCTCATATGAGGAGGTTCAGTCTAACATGGTGTTCTGTTCTCATAGAAGAGGTTCAGTCTAACATGGTGTTCTGTTCTCATAGAGGAGGTTCAGTCTAACATGGTGTTCTGTTCTCATAGAGGAGGTTCAGTCTAACATGGTGTTCTGTTCTCATAGAAGAGGTTCAGTCTAACATGATGTTCTGTTCTCATAGAGGAGGTTCAGTCTAACATGGTGTTCTGTTCTCATAGAGGAGGTTCAGTCTAACATGGTGTTCTGTTCTCATAGAGGAGGTTCAGTCTAACATGATGTTCTGTTCTCATAGAGGAGGTTCAGTCTAACATGGTGTTCTGTTCTCATAGAGGAGGTTCAGTCTAACATGGTGTTCTGTTCTCATAGAGGAGGTTCAGTCTAACATGGTGTTCTGTTCTCATAGAGGAGGTTCAGTCTAACATGGTGTTCTGTTCTCATAGAAGAGGTTCAGTCTAACATGATGTTCTGTTCTCATAGAGGAGGTTCAGTCTAACATGATGTTCTGTTCTCATAGAGGAGGTTCAGTCTAACATGGTGTTCTGTTCTCATAGAGGAGGTTCAGTCTAACATGATGTTCTGTTCTCATAGAGGAGGTTCAGTCTAACATGGTGTTCTGTTCTCATAGAGGAGGTTCAGTCTAACATGGTGTTCTGTTCTCATAGAGGAGGTTCAGTCTAACATGGTGTTCTGTTCTCATAGAGGAGGTTCAGTCTAACATGATGTTCTGTTCTCATAGAGGAGGTTCAGTCTAACATGGTGTTCTGTTCTCATAGAAGAGGTTCAGTCTAACATGGTGTTCTGTTCTCATAGAGGAGGTTCAGTCTAACATGATGTTCTGTTCTCATAGAAGAGGTTCAGTCTAACATGGTGTTCTGTTCTCATAGAGGAGGTTCAGTCTAACATGATGTTCTGTTCTCATAGAGGAGGTTCAGTCTAACATGGTGTTCTGTTCTCATAGAGGAGGTTCAGTCTAACATGGTGTTCTGTTCTCATAGAGGAGGTTCAGTCTAACATGATGTTCTGTTCTCATAGAGGAGGTTCAGTCTAACATGGTGTTCTGTTCTCATAGAGGAGGTTCAGTCTAACATGATGTTCTGTTCTCATAGAGGAGGTTCAGTCTAACATGGTGTTCTGTTCTCATAGAGGAGGTTCAGTCTAACATGGTGTTCTGTTCTCATAGAGGAGGTTCAGTCTAACATGATGTTCTGTTCTCATAGAGGAGGTTCAGTCTAACATGGTGTTCTGTTCTCATAGAGGAGGTTCAGTCTAACATGATGTTCTGTTCTCATAGAGGAGGTTCAGTCTAACATGGTGTTCTGTTCTCATAGAGGAGGTTCAGTCTAACATGGTGTTCTGTTCTCATAGAGGAGGTTCAGTCTAACATGATGTTCTGTTCTCATAGAGGAGGTTCAGTCTAACATGATGTTCTGTTCTCATAGAGGAGGTTCAGTCTAACATGGTGTTCTGTTCTCATAGAGGAGGTTCAGTCTAACATGATGTTCTGTTCTCATAGAGGAGGTTCAGTCTAACATGGTGTTCTGTTCTCATAGAGGAGGTTCAGTCTAACATGATGTTCTGTTCTCATAAAGGAGGTTCAGTCTAACATGATGTTCTGTTCTCATAGAGGAGGTTCAGTCTAACATGGTGTTCTGTTCTCATAAAGGAGGTTCAGTCTAACATGATGTTCTGTTCTCATAGAGGAGGTTCAGTCTAACATGGTGTTCTGTTCTCATAGAGGAGGTTCAGTCTAACATGATGTTCTGTTCTCATAGAGGAGGTTCAGTCTAACATGATGTTCTGTTCTCATAGAGGAGGTTCAGTCTAACATGGTGTTCTGTTCTCATAGAGGAGGTTCAGTCTAACATGGTGTTCTGTTCTCATAGAGGAGGTTCAGTCTAACATGGTGTTCTGTTCTCATAGAGGAGGTTCAGTCTAACATGGTGTTCTGTTCTCATAGAGGAGGTTCAGTCTAACATGATGTTCTGTTCTCATAGAGGAGGTTCAGTCTAACATGGTGTTCTGTTCTCATAGAGGAGGTTCAGTCTAACATGATGTTCTGTTCTCATAGAGGAGGTTCAGTCTAACATGGTGTTCTGTTCTCATAGAGGAGGTTCAGTCTAACATGATGTTCTGTTCTCATAGAGGAGGTTCAGTCTAACATGGTGTTCTGTTCTCATAGAGGAGGTTCAGTCTAACATGATGTTCTGTTCTCATAGAGGAGGTTCAGTCTAACATGGTGTTCTGTTCTCATAGAGGAGGTTCAGTCTAACATGGTGTTCTGTTCTCATAGAGGAGGTTCAGTCTAACATGATGTTCTGTTCTCATAGAGGAGGTTCAGTCTAACATGGTGTTCTGTTCTCATAGAGGAGGTTCAGTCTAACATGGTGTTCTGTTCTCATAGAGGAGGTTCAGTCTAACATGATGTTCTGTTCTCATAGAGGAGGTTCAGTCTAACATGGTGTTCTGTTCTCATAAAGGAGGTTCAGTCTAACATGATGTTCTGTTCTCATAGAGGAGGTTCAGTCTAACATGGTGTTCTGTTCTCATAGAGGAGGTTCAGTCTAACATGATGTTCTGTTCTCATAGAGGAGGTTCAGTCTAACATGATGTTCTGTTCTCATAGAGGAGGTTCAGTCTAACATGGTGTTCTGTTCTCATAGAGGAGGTTCAGTCTAACATGGTGTTCTGTTCTCATAGAGGAGGTTCAGTCTAACATGGTGTTCTGTTCTCATAGAGGAGGTTCAGTCTAACATGATGTTCTGTTCTCATAGAGGAGGTTCAGTCTAACATGGTGTTCTGTTCTCATAGAGGAGGTTCAGTCTAACATGATGTTCTGTTCTCATAGAGGAGGTTCAGTCTAACATGATGTTCTGTTCTCATAGAGGAGGTTCAGTCTAACATGATGTTCTGTTCTCATAGAGGAGGTTCAGTCTAACATGATGTTCTGTTCTCATAGAGGAGGTTCAGTCTAACATGGTGTTCTGTTCTCATAGAGGAGGTTCAGTCTAACATGGTGTTCTGTTCTCATAGAGGAGGTTCAGTCTAACATGGTGTTCTGTTCTCATAGAGGAGGTTCAGTCTAACATGATGTTCTGTTCTCATAGAGGAGGTTCAGTCTAACATGATGTTCTGTTCTCATAGAGGAGGTTCAGTCTAACATGGTGTTCTGTTCTCATAGAGGAGGTTCAGTCTAACATGGTGTTCTGTTCTCATAGAGGAGGTTCAGTCTAACATGGTGTTCTGTTCTCATAGAGGAGGTTCAGTCTAACATGGTGTTCTGTTCTCAGGTGAAGCAGTGGGAGCAGAGGGAGACATCTTGGATTACCCAGAAGGCTCAGCTGGAGCAGAGAGTGGAGGAAGAGGAGGAGAAAGCAGAGAAACTAACAAAGTATGAAATATTTAAACTTTATAATTCTGACTCCTTCATGTTTATATTTAAACTTTATTATTCTGACTCCTTCATATTTATATTTAAACATTATTATAATTCTGACTCACCTTCATATTTGAGCTGAACAGATGGATATGATTGAATATAAACAAGGTGTTTGCCATCAGGATGGTTTCCATGTGAATTATGTGAATACTGACGAACGTTGAAGGGTGCACCCACATATCGGTCGTTAGCGGTCAATATCAGTATCTACCTATACTTATCTGTGATTGATGATCATCTTTGATTGATTGATTGGTAGATTGAAGGTTGCATAGGAAAAGGTACAGTTTCATGACGGTACAGTTCTGGTACAAGGTCAACTAAAAGTATACGCTCAGGAAATATTGCATTGAATGGCAGACAGAGAAAACACAGCTCTATGCAGAGAAAATAAGAAAAACAGTCGATGCAAAAATAAATGGTATTTACAATAGAAGGATTGGCTAGGTTTGCTGTCAATCATTATTGATGATGGATATGTGTTGATGACATCATCAGGGTGGTGAATATTGATGATGAATATTAATGAGATGAATGTTGATGACATCATCAGGTACTGGCAGGAAGCTCAGACCCTCTGCAGGGTGGTGAGTCAGCGATTGGCTGACGCTCAGAGCCAATCAGAGAGCCTGGAGGTGAAATACAACAAGGCCAAGAGACTGGTGAGAGAATACCAGAGCAGGTAATTATTTTTATTATTATTATTATTATGCATTTGTTGCGACCGTCAGGTCGCAGTTACTATCAAAACCTCCACCGCCTGTCTGTCCGTCAGTCTGTCTGTCACGTCAAACTTTTGCCCTACTCATATCTCCGCCATGTGAGATTTGTGAGATTTTTCACACACACTCCTTTTCTGCCAATCCACAACCTCCACTCTTCCAGGGACCCCCGCAGCCCCAGCCAAAAAGCTAAAAAACTACCAAATGACGCCCCAAATCGACTGCTCACCGCGTTGCTCTGCCACAGACAAAGAGATGTCTACACACATCTCATCAACATGGATCTCCTCTTTTCTCACATGACCCTCTTCTAGCGCCACCATGAGGCCGGTTCTTGCAAAACACATTTACGGACACAGATCCTACAATTTCTGCCCTAAAATCACGCAAATCGGTACACAGTATGTCTACACTCATGTCTTCAACATGGATCTGTCCCATCTAGTGCCACCTTCAGGCCGATTTTTTAAAACACATTTTTGAACACTGCTCCTATAGTTTTTGCCCTAAAATCACACAAATCTCTACACAGTATGTCTACACTCATCTCATCAACATGTATCTGTCCCATATAGCGCCACCATCAGGCTGACTTTTTTTAACACATTTTTGGACCTAAAATCACGCTGCGACCTGATGGTCTATTATCTCCCGATTAGGGATCTTACTGGTTATATTGTTGTTGATGTACTGACATATTATCTTGCTTATTATAGTGATGTGTATTACCTGCTTATTTAAGTTGCTTTGGATTAACACTTATGTTGCAGTGATTTTTTCTCTTCAATGTCCCGCGATGCCATGGTCTCCATAGACTTCCATGTAATTTATAGTGCACGGATCGTGCACGCCCATGCCTAGATCATGCACCACGTGTGTGCACACTGTTCACATCTTTCAAACAAAAAAATCCGCTTGGAAATCCGTTCAGGCATTCATGAGATAGAAGCCATTATGTTTTTACATTATGTAAACTAAACATGGCGGCCATGTTTGAAAGAATGGGTTGGTATGGGGGTTAAACATGCAATTTCGCGATCACGATCATGCCTATTACATTTCTGGAGATCCAAAAATAAAAAATGTTTTTCTTCAAAAACGGCCCAAACTTGGGAAACTCAGGGTTGGCACCAGATGTGTTAAAAGCGTCTGCTAAATGCCTAAACTGTAAATATGTACATATTAACCCAGGGAGGAGGAGCGGGACAGGAGAGAGGCGGAGCTTAGGACCCAGCTGGAGCAGAGAGACCAGCTGCACAGAGAGACCCTGGAGAGACTACAGGGACAGGTCAGTATCACTACACTACCCACAATGCACTGCACAGAGACACCCTGGAGAGACTACAGGCCCAGGTCACTATCACTACACTACCCACAATGCACTGCACACAGAGACACCCTGGAGAGACTACAAACCCAGGTTAGTATCACTACACTACACTACCCACAATGCACTGCACACAGAGACACCCTGGAGAGACTACAAACCCAGGTCACTATCACTACACTACCCACAATGCACTGCACACAGAGACACCCTGGAGAGACGGTTAGACTACACACACAGGTCATTGTTACTACTCACAATTAGACGATATAGTAACTGAATCGAAACATCTATTTTAATTTGCAATCATCTACTATATCGATGCAAAAGCAAATATCGTACTGTATCGTTTTACAATGCAGTAATCGGTTGTATGGAAAAAACTAAGTATTTGTGCCTTGTATTTGGCCATTTTATGAGGGAAAATGAAAAAGGCACCCATGTTTCATTCCATTTAGCTACTCTTGGTTTATCAATAAATGTGTGTAATCTCTGTGTTCATGTCAAGGTGTGGGTTTGTCCATATGTGTTGTAATATAATGTCCATGTATTTGCTAGAGAATCACAGTGTTTACTTATTTATATCCATAATAATAGATTTCTCCCTTAACAAAACTGCACTATTGACACGTTTCACACAGATTTAATGTCTTTGCTAAATAGTTACTGTATCCATTTTAAATCATTGAATGGAATGGTATCGTATCTCCATGAATGAACCAATATCGTCCATGTATCGTATCGTCAACCATGTATCGTGATGCGTATCGTATTGCTGTTAAATGTATGGTTACACCCCTTGGTCTCTTCTGGGTGCTGATTGGATGTCCTCAGATCACACGGCTGGAGGGGAAGGAGGCGGGGCCTGAGATCAACAGCAACAGCAACAGTAACTCTATGGAACCTTCAGGTGGGTCTCATTCTGACCAACAGTAACTCTATGGAACCTTCAGTCTCAGGTGGGTCTCATTCTGACCAGCCTCGCGTAGCCAGGCCCAAGAGGGCGATAGCAAGAGGGTGCAAAAAACCTGTACTTCCCGTTTCTGTGTGACGTAGGTAGATACCTTTTTAGGAGGCGGAAGCATGTTTGGAGTCTATTCATTTACAATGGGAGAGCTAACGTGAACACAGAGCAAAATAATAGTTCAGAAGCTATAGTCACTGAACTAAATATTGGACCAGATCATCACAAGCCACATAATATTAAGAAAATTGTCATATTAAAGTGGCTTTTTTCAGCGACACAACAACTGAGAAAATCAACTTTATTATTGCTCTTTAGCTGTCCCAGCAACACACTCACGGGATCTATAGCACCAGTAAACAGATCTATAGCACCAGTAAACAGATCTATAGCACCAGTAAACAGATCTATAGCACCAGCAAACAGGACGTGCGCGAGATTTGCCGTCAGAGCCGGCGCCCACTTAGGAGTCTATTTGTAGGCTTTGTGTACCATGTCGCACTCTATTGGGTCCAATGAGGATGAGCTATCTTCATTAATTACATATCTTTGGCCAGGCTTCCTCATCATGGAAGATAAAAGCCTGGTCAGGATATGAAGCTGTTCTAGGAGGCTTCATTAACACGATATGAAGCTGTTCTAGGAGGCTTCATTAACACGATATGAAGCTGTTCTAGGAGGCTTCATTAACACGATATGAAGCTGTTCTAGGAGGCTTCATTAACACGATATGAAGCTGTTCTAGGAGGCTTCATTAACACGATATGAAGCTGTTCTAGGAGGCTTCATTAACACGATATGAAGCTGTTCTAGGAGGCTTCATTAACACGATATGAAGCTGTTCTAGGAGGCTTCATTAACACGATATGAAGCTGTTCTAGGAGGCTTCATTAACACGATATGAAGCTGTTCTAGGAGGCTTCATTGCTGCTTCATTGTTCATCTTCAACTCCCGGCGTGAGAATTTTCCCGGATGTTGTTGTTTTATTGACACTACGGCGTTCCCGCAAACGTATTCCCCACTGGGGGAAAAGAAACTGTTCTACTTCTCCTGACCCTTCAGTTGCGCTCGTAATAAACTATATACAAACAAAAACATTCTGACAAAGTTACACCTGTTAACAACAACAAATTAAATTTGTTAACAAATAAAAAATGGCATTCATAAAATCTGAATCCTGAAATGTTGATGTCTACTAATGTATGTATGTATGTGTGTGTGTGTGTGTGTGTGTGTGTGTGTGTGTGTGTGTGTGTGTGTGTGTGTGTGTGTGTGTGTGTGTGTGTGTGTGTGTGTGTGTGTGTGTGTGTGTGTGTGTGTGTGTGTGTGTGTGTGTGTGTGTGTGTGTGTGTGTGTGTGTGCACGTGTGCGTGTGCGTGTGCGTGCGTGTGTGTGTCTGTGTGTGTGTTGCACGCCTGCCTGCGTGTGTGTGTGTGTGTGTGCCTGCCCCTCAGCTCCAGACTGGAGCATGTCTGTTCCAGATACATCCAGGCTGGACTCCAGTGCTCACAGAGCCAGAGCTCAGCTGGCACAGAAAGCCAGGCGTCATCCTCCTTCTAGAGACAAGCTGAGAGAGAGCTTCAGAGGACAGGTTACTAACACTACCCCTATACCCTAAACCCTACCACTACCCCTAACCCTAACACTATACCCTAAACCCTAACCCTATACCATTTAAACCTGAGTCATCCTCCTTCTAGAGACAAGCTGAGAGAGAACTTCAGAGGACAGGTTATAAACACTACCCCTATACCCTATACCCTATACCCTAAACCCTAACCCTAACCCTATACCATTTAAACCTGAGTCATCCTCCTTCTAGAGACAAGCTGAGAGAGAGCTTCAGAGGACAGGTTACTAACACTACCCCTATACCCTAAACCCTAAACCCTACCACTAACACTACCCCTATACCCTAAACCCTAAACCCTACCACTACCACTAACACTATACCCTAAACCCTACCACTACTACTAACACTAAACCATTTAAACCTGAGTCATCCTCCTTCCAGAGACAAGCTGAGAGAGAGCTTCAGAGGACAGGTTACTAACACTACCCCTATACCCTATACCCTATACCCTAAACCCTAACCCTAACCCTATACCATTTAACCCTGAGTCATCCTCCTTCCAGAGACAAGCTGAGAGAGAGCTTCAGAGGACAGGTTACTGACACTATACCCTAAACCCTACCACTAACACTATACCCCACCAAGACAAGCTGAGAGAGAGCTTCAGAGGACAGGTTACTAACACTAACACTACCACTGACCCCCCGGCTCCACTGGGCGCGTCAACGTCGTGTCACCGTCAACACTGGGAACAATCCTGCATATTTTTGAAGCGGTGAAAGCCGCTTCCAAGGAGTGGCTTTGTGTGTCCCCCATGTCCATGTATGGTCATTTCAGTCCAGAATGAACAGGATGAAGGATTGACGAAGATTTATTCAAAAAGGCAAAATGTTGAACAGAGTAACAGCATTACAGCATCAGAGGAGCAGGCCTCCTGGCCTCTCACTGTCAGCCCTCTCAGGGCACCAGCCTCCTCTGCCTCATTTTCAGACAGTTCCTATACTCTCATTCTAACAGAGATGCTATTCTAAACATGGTCTCATAATGACATGTACTAAAGATCAGGGCAACATACAAAATAGTTCCACACAGTACAGATTTGCTGACAGACTAGAAGTAAGCGTGGGGAAGACATAAGTATCTAACATGAACATAAAAACATGAACTCAAACTGAGGGCAGAATATATATATACAGTATATCAAGTTCTCCTCAAAAAAAAATGACCGACAGTACAAAGGCCTTAGCCAATGAGGATCAGCGTTCTTGGTGACATCACTTTAGCCAATGAGGGAGCAGCGAGCCCACACTGTTTCGTAGGAACAGTATTTCTAGTTTATAACTAGACCAGGTCAACCTGGTTGTGCCAGACCCCCGGTCTGTCATCATCATTTATGACATCATGCCTTTTGTAGGCATGTCATCATCATGTCATCATCATATATACCCTTTATATAGAAAACCCGGACCGACAGACATTTGCTTATGTAGGCCCTACCCATTTCATGGGTCTGGCAAAAATATCTCACGAATTCTGACGTCATTTTGCAGGGGATTTTGTGACGTAATCAGCGGTGTATCTATCGACCAGTTGGTAAAACTAACTCTTGTGACCCATGGGGAACAGCGCCCCCTGGTGTAACTGATGTCACACTGCGGTGCTCTATATAGATGACGTCTGCTTCTACAGTACACATCATGACTCCGCCCCCCTCTCTCCCTATAGGAGGATCTGTTCCACAACCCCCCGGAGGACGGCCAATCACTGTTCAACAACCCCCCGGAGGACAGCCAATCACTGGCCCTTCCTGTGTTGGTGGGGGCGGGGCCCATCACCATGGCAACGCCCCCTGTCTCTGTCCTAAGCTCCACCCCCCTGTGCCTAAGCTCCACCCTCCTCCCTATAAGCTCCACCCCCCTGCCCCTCCCACATATCCTCATCACCGAGGCCACGCCCTCCACCAGCGACTCCTCGACTTCCAGGAAGTCCAAGAAGAAATTTCCTGACTTCAGGTAATTAGGATGTATTTAGATGTTTTTATAGTAAGGGGATTTTATAAGATATTTGACCAATCTGCGAAGTACATCTTTACCAATAGATTTCTTCACCAATGTGTTTCTAAAGGTGTGTAATAATATGTACTAAAAGGTTGAAATTCAACTCCCGGGGGAAACCTCTTTAAAAAACTGATTTGTGTTTGGGTCCCATTAATTTACTATACAGGAAAGATATACACAAAATAAATCTGCTTTAAGTAACATGTGAGGGGTCAAACTAGGGGTTTTTCATGATGCTGAATCCATTGCAAGCATTTGTTTTGCATGTAAAAACATTCCTTGGGCTAAAATCAGACCCACAAAACAATAGTTTAGTGATGAATCATCACTTTTCACCGTTTTGTAGGGGCCATTTGTAGCCCAAAACAAATGCTTGCAATGGATTCAGCATCATGAAAAACCCCTGGTTTGACCCCTCACATGCTACTTAAAGCAGATTTATTTTTTGTATTTTCTTCCTGTATAGTAAAGTTAATGGGACACAAACATGAATATTTTTTTATGAGGTTTCCCCCGGGAGTTGAATTTCAACCTTTTAGTACATATTATTAAACACCTTTAGAAACACATTGGTGAAGAAATTTCTTGGTAGCGATTTACTTCGCAGATTTTCTTATGTTCCCCTTACTATTAGGATGTATTTAGATGTTTTTAGGATGTATTTAGATGTTTCAGATGTATTTTTTGAAGCGGTGAAAGCCGCTTCCAAGGAGTGGCTTTGTGTGTCCCGTTCATGTCCATATATGGTCATTTCAGTCCAGAATGAACAGGTTGTATCTGTCCCGTACATGTGTGTCCCGTTCATGTCCATATATGGTCATTTCAGTCCAGAATGAACAGGTTTTATCTGTCCCGTACATGTGTGTCCCGTTCATGTCCATATATGGTCATTCCAGTCCAGAATGAACAGGTTTTATCTGTCCCGTACGTCCAGAATATGTGTGTCGTGTCCGTCCCGGTCTGATGATTGGATACTTTGAGGATTGGTCAAGCTTCACATGACAATTCGGCCCTCCAGATAAAATCATTCATTCATTCAGAATATAAAGAATGTATAGATCACAGAGTTCATAGCTCTAGAACACATAGAATAAAAGTTCACCGCTTCACTTCGAACCGAGGTTTGATTTTTATAAAGCTAGTCAAACTCATAATCACGGGTAACTATCTGCTCCATCTGTCACTGGAGTCTTGTTTCAGTGTGTCATCTGATGTGTTGTTGTTTCAGTGTGTCATCTGATCTGTTGTTGTTTCAGTGTGTCATCTGATGTGTTGTTGTTTCAGTGTGTCATCTGATGTGTTGTTGTTTCAGTGTGTCATCTGATGTGTTGTTGTTTCAGTGTGTCATCTGATGTGTTGTTGTTACAGTGTGTCATCTGATGTGTTGTTGTTTCAGTGTGTCATCTGATGTGTTGTTGTTTCAGTGTGTCATCTGATGTGTTGTTGTTTCAGTGTGTCATCTGATGTGTTGTTGTTTCAGTGTGTCATCTGATGTGTTGTTGTTTCAGTGTATCATCTGATGTGTTGTTGTTTCAGTGTATCATCTGATGTGTTGTTGTTTCAGTGTGTCATCTGATGTGTTGTTGTTTCAGTGTGTCATCTGATGTGTTGTTGTTTCAGTGTGTCATCTGATGTGTTGTTGTTTCAGTGTATCATCTGATGTGTTGTTGTTTCAGTGTATCATCTGATGTGTTGTTGTTTCAGTGTATCATCTGATGTGTTGTTGTTTCAGTGTATCATCTGATGTGTTGTTGTTACAGTGTATCATCTGATGTGTTGTTGTTTCAGTGTATCATCTGATGTGTTGTTGTTACAGTGTATCATCTGATGTGTTGTTGTTTCAGTGTGTCATCTGATGTGTTGTTGTTACAGTGTGTCATCTGATGTGTTGTTGTTTCAGTGTGTCATCTGATGTGTTGTTGTTTCAGTGTATCATCTGATGTGTTGTTGTTTCAGTGTGTCATCTGATGTGTTGTTGTTACAGTGTGTCATCTGATGTGTTGTTGTTTCAGTGTGTCATCTGATGTGTTGTTGTTACAGTGTATCATCTGATGTGTTGTTGTTTCAGTGTGTCATCTGATGTGTTGTTGTTACAGTGTGTCATCTGATGTGTTGTTGTTTCAGTGTGTCATCTGATGTGTTGTTGTTACAGTGTGTCATCTGACGTGTTGTTGTTTCAGTGTGTCATCTGATGTGTTGTTGTTTCAGTGTGTCATCTGATGTGTTGTTGTTTCAGTGTGTCATCTGATGTGTTGTTGTTACAGTGTGTCATCTGATGTGTTGTTGTTTCAGTGTGTCATCTGATGTGTTGTTGTTTCAGTGTGTCATCTGATGTGTTGTTGTTACAGTGTGTCATCTGATGTGTTGTTGTTTCAGTGTGTCATCTGATGTGTTGTTGTTTCAGTGTATCATCTGATGTGGTGTTGTTTCAGTGTGTCATCTGATGTGTTGTTGTTTCAGTGTGTCATCTGATGTGTTGTTGTTTCAGTGTATCATCTGATGTGTTGTTGTTACAGTGTATCATCTGATGTGTTGTTGTTACAGTGTATCATCTGATGTGTTGTTGTTACAGTGTATCATCTGATGTGTTGTTGTTTCAGTGTATCATCTGATGTGTTGTTGTTTCAGTGTATCATCTGATGTGTTGTTGTTTCAGTGTATCATCTGATGTGTTGTTGTTTCAGTGTATCATCTGATGTGTTGTTGTTTCAGTGTATCATCTGATGTGTTGTTGTTACAGTGTATCATCTGATGTGTTGTTGTTTCAGTGTATCATCTGATGTGTTGTTGTTTCAGTGTATCATCTGATGTGTTGTTGTTACAGTGTATCATCTGATGTGTTGTTGTTTCAGTGTGTCATCTGATGTGTTGTTGTTTCAGTGTATCATCTGATGTGTTGTTGTTTCAGTGTATCATCTGATGTGTTGTTGTTTCAGTGTGTCATCTGATGTGTTGTTGTTTCAGTGTGTCATCTGATGTGTTGTTGTTTCAGTGTGTCATCTGATGTGTTGTTGTTACAGTGTATCATCTGATGTGTTGTTGTTTCAGTGTGTCATCTGATGTGTTGTTGTTACAGTGTATCATCTGATGTGTTGTTGTTTCAGTGTATCATCTGATGTGTTGTTGTTACAGTGTATCATCTGATGTGTTGTTGTTACAGTGTATCATCTGATGTGTTGTTGTTTCAGTGTGTCATCTGATGTGTTGTTGTTTCAGTGTATCATCTGATGTGTTGTTGTTACAGTGTGTCATCTGATGTGTTGTTGTTTCAGTGTGTCATCTGATGTGTTGTTGTTACAGTGTATCATCTGATGTGTTGTTGTTTCAGTGTATCATCTGATGTGTTGTTGTTTCAGTGTATCATCTGATGTGTTGTTGTTTCAGTGTGTCATCTGATGTGTTGTTGTTACAGTGTATCATCTGATGTGTTGTTGTTTCAGTGTATCATCTGATGTGTTGTTGTTTCAGTGTGTCATCTGATGTGTTGTTGTTTCAGTGTATCATCTGATGTGTTGTTGTTTCAGTGTATCATCTGATGTGTTGTTGTTTCAGTGTGTCATCTGATGTGTTGTTGTTTCAGTGTGTCATCTGATGTGTTGTTGTTTCAGTGTGTCATCTGATGTGTTGTTGTTTCAGTGTGTCATCTGATGTGTTGTTGTTTCAGTGTGTCATCTGATGTGTTGTTGTTTCAGTGTGTCATCTGATGTGTTGTTGTTTCAGTGTATCATCTGATGTGTTGTTGTTTCAGTGTGTCATCTGATGTGTTGTTGTTTCAGTGTATCATCTGATGTGTTGTTGTTTCAGTGTGTCATCTGATGTGTTGTTGTTTCAGTGTGTCATCTGATGTGTTGTTGTTTCAGTGTATCATCTGATGTGTTGTTGTTTCAGTGTGTCATCTGATGTGTTGTTGTTTCAGTGTGTCATCTGATGTGTTGTTGTTACAGTGTGTCATCTGATGTGTTGTTGTTACAGTGTGTCATCTGATGTGTTGTTGTTTCAGTGTGTCATCTGATGTGTTGTTGTTTCAGTGTGTCATCTGATGTGTTGTTGTTACAGTGTGTCATCTGATGTGTTGTTGTTACAGTGTGTCATCTGATGTGTTGTTGTTTCAGTGTATCATCTGATGTGTTGTTGTTTCAGTGTGTCATCTGATGTGTTGTTGTTTCAGTGTGTCATCTGATGTGTTGTTGTTTCAGTGTGTCATCTGATGTGTTGTTGTTTCAGTGTGTCATCTGATGTGTTGTTGTTACAGTGTATCATCTGATGTGTTGTTGTTTCAGTGTATCATCTGATGTGTTGTTGTTTCAGTGTGTCATCTGATGTGTTGTTGTTACAGTGTGTCATCTGATGTGTTGTTGTTACAGTGTGTCATCTGATGTGTTGTTGTTGTTGTTTCAGTGTATCATCTGATGTGTTGTTGTTTCAGTGTGTCATCTGATGTGTTGTTGTTTCAGTGTATCATCTGATGTGTTGTTGTTTCAGTGTATCATCTGATGTGTTGTTGTTTCAGTGTGTCATCTGATGTGTTGTTGTTTCAGTGTGTCATCTGATGTGTTGTTGTTTCAGTGTGTCATCTGATGTGTTGTTGTTTCAGTGTGTCATCTGATGTGTTGTTGTTTCAGTGTGTCATCTGATGTGTTGTTGTTTCAGTGTATCATCTGATGTGTTGTTGTTTCAGTGTGTCATCTGATGTGTTGTTGTTTCAGTGTATCATCTGATGTGTTGTTGTTTCAGTGTGTCATCTGATGTGTTGTTGTTTCAGTGTGTCATCTGATGTGTTGTTGTTTCAGTGTGTCATCTGATGTGTTGTTGTTTCAGTGTGTCATCTGATGTGTTGTTGTTACAGTGTATCATCTGATGTGTTGTTGTTACAGTGTGTCATCTGATGTGTTGTTGTTACAGTGTGTCATCTGATGTGTTGTTGTTTCAGTGTGTCATCTGATGTGTTGTTGTTACAGTGTGTCATCTGATGTGTTGTTGTTACAGTGTGTCATCTGATGTGTTGTTGTTACAGTGTGTCATCTGATGTGTTGTTGTTTCAGTGTATCATCTGATGTGTTGTTGTTTCAGTGTGTCATCTGATGTGTTGTTGTTTCAGTGTGTCATCTGATGTGTTGTTGTTTCAGTGTATCATCTGATGTGTTGTTGTTTCAGTGTATCATCTGATGTGTTGTTGTTACAGTGTGTCATCTGATGTGTTGTTGTTTCAGTGTATCATCTGATGTGTTGTTGTTACAGTGTGTCATCTGATGTGTTGTTGTTTCAGTGTGTCATCTGATGTGGTGTTGTTTCAGTGTGTCATCTGATGTGTTGTTGTTTCAGTGTATCATCTGATGTGTTGTTGTTTCAGTGTATCATCTGATGTGTTGTTGTTACAGTGTGTCATCTGATGTGTTGTTGTTTCAGTGTATCATCTGATGTGTTGTTGTTTCAGTGTATCATCTGATGTGTTGTTGTTTCAGTGTATCATCTGATGTGTTGTTGTTTCAGTGTATCATCTGATGTGTTGTTGTTACAGTGTGTCATCTGATGTGTTGTTGTTACAGTGTGTCATCTGATGTGTTGTTGTTTCAGTGTGTCATCTGATGTGTTGTTGTTTCAGTGTGTCATCTGATGTGTTGTTGTTTCAGTGTGTCATCTGATGTGTTGTTGTTTCAGTGTGTCATCTGATGTGTTGTTGTTTCAGTGTGTCATCTGATGTGGTGTTGTTTCAGTGTGTCATCTGATGTGTTGTTGTTACAGTGTGTCATCTGATGTGTTGTTGTTTCAGTGTGTCATCTGATGTGTTGTTGTTTCAGTGTGTCATCTGATGTGTTGTTGTTTCAGTGTGTCATCTGATGTGTTGTTGTTTCAGTGTGTCATCTGATGTGTTGTTGTTTCAGTGTGTCATCTGATGTGGTGTTGTTTCAGTGTGTCATCTGATGTGTTGTTGTTACAGTGTGTCATCTGATGTGTTGTTGTTTCAGTGTGTCATCTGATGTGTTGTTGTTTCAGTGTATCATCTGATGTGTTGTTGTTACAGTGTGTCATCTGATGTGTTGTTGTTACAGTGTGTCATCTGATGTGTTGTTGTTTCAGTGTGTCATCTGATGTGTTGTTGTTTCAGTGTGTCATCTGATGTGTTGTTGTTTCAGTGTGTCATCTGATGTGTTGTTGTTACAGTGTGTCATCTGATGTGTTGTTGTTACAGTGTGTCATCTGATGTGTTGTTGTTTCAGTGTGTCATCTGATGTGTTGTTGTTACAGTGTGTCATCTGATGTGTTGTTGTTACAGTGTGTCATCTGATGTGTTGTTGTTTCAGTGTGTCATCTGATGTGTTGTTGTTACAGTGTGTCATCTGATGTGTTGTTGTTTCAGTGTGTCATCTGATGTGTTGTTGTTACAGTGTGTCATCTGATGTGTTGTTGTTACAGTGTGTCATCTGATGTGTTGTTGTTTCAGTGTGTCATCTGATGTGTTGTTGTTACAGTGTGTCATCTGATGTGTTGTTGTTTCACTGTGTCATCTGATGTGTTGTTGTTACAGTGTATCATCTGATGTGTTGTTGTTTCAGTGTATCATCTGATGTGTTGTTGTTACAGTGTGTCATCTGATGTGTTGTTGTTTCAGTGTATCATCTGATGTGTTGTTGTTTCAGTGTGTCATCTGATGTGTTGTTGTTTCAGTGTGTCATCTGATGTGTTGTTGTTTCAGTGTATCATCTGATGTGTTGTTGTTACAGTGTGTCATCTGATGTGTTGTTGTTACAGTGTGTCATCTGATGTGTTGTTGTTACAGTGTGTCATCTGATGTGTTGTTGTTTCAGTGTGTCATCTGATGTGTTGTTGTTACAGTGTGTCATCTGATGTGTTGTTGTTACAGTGTATCATCTGATGTGTTGTTGTTTCAGTGTGTCATCTGATGTGTTGTTGTTTCAGTGTGTCATCTGATGTGGTGTTGTTTCAGTGTATCATCTGATGTATTGTTGTTTCAGTGTGTCATCTGATGTGTTGTTGTTTCAGTGTATCATCTGATGTGTTGTTGTTTCAGTGTGTCATCTGATGTGTTGTTGTTTCAGTGTGTCATCTGATGTGGTGTTGTTTCAGTGTGTCATCTGATGTGTTGTTGTTTCAGTGTATCATCTGATGTGTTGTTGTTTCAGTGTGTCATCTGATGTGTTGTTGTTTCAGTGTATCATCTGATGTGTTGTTGTTTCAGTGTGTCATCTGATGTGTTGTTGTTTCAGTGTGTCATCTGATGTGTTGTTGTTTCAGTGTGTCATCTGATGTGTTGTTGTTTCAGTGTGTCATCTGATGTGTTGTTGTTACAGTGTGTCATCTGATGTGTTGTTGTTACAGTGTGTCATCTGATGTGTTGTTGTTACAGTGTATCATCTGATGTGTTGTTGTTTCAGTGTATCATCTGATGTGTTGTTGTTTCAGTGTGTCATCTGATGTGTTGTTGTTTCAGTGTGTCATCTGATGTGTTGTTGTTACAGTGTATCATCTGATGTGTTGTTGTTACAGTGTATCATCTGATGTGTTGTTGTTTCAGTGTATCATCTGATGTGTTGTTGTTTCAGTGTGTCATCTGATGTGTTGTTGTTTCAGTGTATCATCTGATGTGTTGTTGTTTCAGTGTGTCATCTGATGTGTTGTTGTTTCAGTGTATCATCTGATGTGTTGTTGTTTCAGTGTATCATCTGATGTGTTGTTGTTACAGTGTGTCATCTGATGTGTTGTTGTTACAGTGTATCATCTGATGTGTTGTTGTTTCAGTGTATCATCTGATGTGTTGTTGTTTCAGTGTGTCATCTGATGTGTTGTTGTTTCAGTGTGTCATCTGATGTGTTGTTGTTTCAGTGTGTCATCTGATGTGTTGTTGTTTCAGCGGGATCCGCAAGTCTCTCAGCAGGAAGAGGAAGACTGACAAGAACCTGAGGAGAAAACTCATAAACAGGTGTGTATGTCTGAAGCTCATCATCAGGTGTGTATGTCTGAAGCTCATCATCAGGTGTGTATGTCTGAAGCTCATCATCAGGTGTGTATGTCTGGAGCTCATAAACAGGTGTGTATGTCTGAAGCTCATCATCAGGTGTGTATGTCTGGAGCTCATAAACAGGTGTGTATGTCTGAAGCTCATCAACAGGTCTGTATGTCTGAAGCTCATCAACAGGTCTGTATGTCTGAAGCTCATGGACAGGTGTGTATGTCTGAAGCTCATAAACAGGTGTGTATGTCTGAAGCTCATAAACAGGTGTGTATGTCTGAAGCTCATAAACAGGTGTGTATGTCTGAAGCTCATAAACAGGTGTGTATGTCTGAAGCTCATCAACAGGTGTGTATGTCTGGAGCTCATAAACAGGTGTGTATGTCTGGAGCTCATAAACAGGTGTGTATGTCTGGAGCTCATAAACAGGTGTGTATGTCTGAAGCTCATCATCAGGTGTGTATGTCTGAAGCTCATAAACAGGTGTGTATGTCTGAAGCTCATAAACAGGTGTGTAGGTCTGAAGCTCATCAACAGGTGTGTATGCCTGGAGCTCATAAACAGGTGTGTATGTCTGGAGCTCATAAACAGGTGTGTATGTCTGGAGCTCATAAACAGGTGTGTATGTCTGAAGCTCATAAACAGGTGTGTATGTCTGAAGCTCATCAACAGGTGTGTATGTCTGGAGCTCATAAACAGGTGTGTATGTCTGAAGCTCATCATCAGGTGTGTATGTCTGAAGCTCATCAACAGGTGTGTATGTCTGAAGCTCATCAACAGGTCTGTATGTCTGAAGCTCATCGACCGTACAGTAGATCCTCCCAGTATTCACCGCACGACTTGCCGTACCCAAGCCGTGCGACCGTTGGTCTGTAGGCGGAAGCTCTACCGACTGAGCTACGATTCGCTCGCAGGAGCCCTCAAAAGACTTCCTGTCCTGGAATGATGGAAAATAATACTTGTTTAGACGCTACCAAAGATAAAGGCTCTTGCGTCCACTAGGCTTTCCTCTACTTGGCTTTTTCCTTTTGTTTAAGAAAAAAAGGGAAAGCTGTTTTTGTTACGTCATCGGCGTGTCAGGTGACCTTCCGCGTCCCCCGTAAATAAGTGGCGATCCATAAGCTAGCGAACGGCGCCATCCAGTGGCAAAATAATGAACTGGTCAAAGTCATCACGTTGGCAGGAAATGACTTAAAACGTCACATACTGTATAGTCTCGTGTGTCCAGACTGTTGCCTCCACGATTTGCAAATGCTCCCGTCAACAGTCTGGGGCACGGAAATAGAAACGTTGAGTGCGAGTCTGCGAGATAAAGCGGATGTGACGCAACCGCTCCCTTGGTGCAGTAGCAATAACATGTTCTACTGGAAGCGTTATGTCTTCTTTCAATATTTTTTGGGACGTTATTTCGTCTTTCTCTGGTGTTATTGGTGTTACTTCCATGATGTTTTCAAATGTTTTCTTAAACTATACACTCATAACAAGAATAGGCCGCTCGAATGACTTTGTCTGAGCTAGTGTGTTTCTGTTATGTTTCCAATGGGACTACAGTTCATTATAATGACTGTCTGTGCTAGTATGCTTCTGTTATGTTCCCAATGGGACTACAGTTCATTATAATGACTCTGTCTGTGCTAGTGTGTTTCTGTTATGTTTCCAATGGGACTACAGTTCATTATAATGACTCTGTCTGTGCTAGTGTGTTTCTGTTATGTTCCCAATGGGACTACAGTTCATTATAATGACTCTGGCTGTGCTAGTGTGTTTCTGTTATGTTCCCAATGGGACTACAGTTCATTATAATGACTCTGTCTGTGCTAGTGTGTTTCTGTTATGTTCCCAATGGGACTACAGTTCATTATAATAACTCTGTCTGTGCTAGTGTGTTTCTGTTATGTTTCCAATGGGACTACAGTTCATTATAATGACTCTGTCTGTGCTAGTGTGTTTCTGTTATGTTTCCCCCAATGGGACTACAGTTCATTATAATAACTCTGTCTGTGCTAGTGTGTTTCTGTTATGTTTCCAATGGGACTACAGTTCATTATAATGACTCTGTCTGTGCTAGTGTGTTTCTGTTATGTTTCCAATGGGACTACAGTTCATTATAATGACTCTGTCTGTGCTAGTGTGCTTCTGTTATGTTCCCAATGGGACTACAGTTCATTATAATGACTCTGTCTGTGCTAGTGTGTTTCTGTTATGTTTCCAATGGGACTACAGTTCATTATAATGACTCTGTCTGTGCTAGTGTGTTTCTGTTATGTTTCCAATGGGACTACAGTTCAAAAAAAGCTGCACTTCCTGTCCCCACAGGAAGTCGTGCAGCGACCTGGCGGACGAGCCCAGCGGCGTGTCGCCCACGGGGTCGCTGACCTCCGCGACCTCGGGGTCGCTGGGGTCGGTGAACTCTTGCCTCCCGTTCCCCTGGTTCGGGGGGGAGAGAGAGAGGGGCGGCGGGCGAGAGAGGGAGGCGGAGCTCCAGAGAGGCAGGGAGAGGCTGCGATCGGTGTCTTCCACCAGCCTCCCCTACATGACCACCGTGGGGCGCTCTAGAGAACAGGTAGTTTATATACATGACCACTGTGGGGCGCTCTAGAGAACAGGTAGTTTATTATATGACCACCGTGGGGCGCTCTAGAGAACAGGTAGGACTTTATTATATGACCACTGTGGGGCGCTCTAGAGGAGTTTATTATTTCTATCAATTAAATCTCTTTGAAAGTCCGCAATGCCATGGTCTCCATGGCCTTCCATGTAATTCATAGTGCACGGATCATGCACTCCCATGCCTAGATCATGCACCACGTGTGTGCACGCTGTTCACAGCTTTCAAACAAAAAAATCCGCTTGGAAATCCGTTCAGGCATTCATGAGATATCAGCCATTATGTTTTTATATTATGTAAACAAACATGGCTGCCATGTTTGAAAGATGGGGTTGGTATGGGGGTTAAACATGCAATTTCGCGATCGCGATCATGCCTAATACTTTTTTTTTCTTCAAAAACTGCCCAAACTCTGGAAACTTGGGGGTTGGCACCAAACAGGTTATATGACCACCGTGGGGCGCTGTAGAGAACAGGTAGTTTATATACATGACCACCGTGAGGCGCTCTAGAGAACAGCTATAAGGTAATATAGTACAGTGCCCCCAAATCAAAGTGACCATAACATTCAATGCTAGTTAGTGCAACAAGTATCTCAACATCATGTCAAACACAAGCAGAAATACAAAAAAAAAAACTACTAACAAAACCTAATAGTGCAGAGTGTCTAAAGGTCAGAGCGATAAAAACAACAAAAAAAACTAGAAAGGGTGACGCAGCAAGACACACATCATTGTCATTAGTCCAGTTAAATTGTGGATTTGGAGATTGGTGACATCACACCTCTACTGACTGCTATTGGTGGAAATGTTTTGAAATTCATTTGGGTTTGATTTAGACTGTGTGTGTGTGTGTGTGTGTGCGTGTGCGTGCGTGCGTGCGTGCGTGTGTGTGCGCGCGCGTGTGTGCGTGTGTGTGCGTGTGTGTGTGTGTGTGTGTGTGCGTGTTTGTGCGTGCCTGTGTGCGTGCCTGTGTGTGTGCGTGCACAGAGTGCAGGCTCGTCGGGGGGGTGTGGTGCAGGCTGTGATCATTCTCACACTTTGACCTTTTCTTCCACTGAGGTGAGACTCTTGTCCTGTTGGTGAGTCTTCTTTCTCTCTAGGAGGTAAAAGGGATAACCACGCCCGAACTCATTTGATTGGTCGGGCACAGTTAAGACCCGCCCGTGGAAGCTTGTGATTGGCTGAACCGGAGGTAGGGTGCGTGGAGTACTATTCTGTCCCCCAGTCTACCTAACTTGTCGGCTCATACCACCTTCGCAGAGCTCCACACAGCGACTTGTTCGCTACCGCTCGCTCTGCGATGTCTCACGTGGATCGAGGTCACCTGAGCAGTGTTGTTTTCGTCGACTAAAACTATGACGAAAAATGTTTGTCGACTGTTTTTTCCACTCACAAAAACGAAATAAAAACTAAGCTGTGATGACTAAAACTAAGACTAAATACAATTTCGTCAACAAAATAAAAACTAGACTAAAACGTTAGGGAGGGACTGGTGGAGAAGAGAGTCATTTTATGTTTGGTTGCTCTCAGGTGTTGCGTGCTGAAAATAGCAACGTTGTGAGCTTGTAGATCTGCTATTTTCAGCACACAACCAAGTGTAAAATCAGTCATTACGATGCCATCAAGGCCTGCCAAAATACATTTCAGTTGACTAAATCAACTGTAGATTTAGTCGCCATAAAATCGTATGATATTTAGTCAATTTAGACTATTAAAAACTAAAACGTTTCAGGTGACTAATCTAAATTAAGACTAAAACAAAATGGCATTTTATTCAAAAGACTAAAAGTAAATCAAAATTTGCTCTCAAAAACAGCCTCCGTCAAGCGCTCAGGGTGTGTGGTCCCTTTTTCCTCCTAGAGAACGAAAACTAGCGTCCTGTTTCTATCCTCTCTGTTTCTATCCTCTCTGTTTCTATCCTCTCTGTTTCTATCCTCTCTGTCTAGTCTGCATGCCTGCCTTCTTTCAAGGGAAGTTTTAAATTATAAGTCACTGCTTACTCTGTACCATACTCTAATATTACCATATCTGTCCTATTGTGTGGAGGTGTGGGGAAATACCTATAGCAGTAACCTTCTACCATTATCCATAATACAAAAAAGAGCAATAAGATTTGTACATAAGGTAGGTTTTTATGACCATACAAATGAGCTGTTTCTGAGGTCTGGTACAATGAAGTTTGTTGATTTGGTGGAGTTTAAAACCGCTCAACTAATGTTTAAGGTAAGAAATAAGATACTTCCTGGGAACATTCTGAAAATGTTCAGGGATAGAGAGGGGGGTTATGAGTTAAGGTGGGAAAGAAATTTTAAACAAGCCTGGGCTACGACCACAAGAAAAAGTATGTGCATTTCTGTTTGTGGGGTTAAGATTTGGAATGGATTGACAGAGGAGATTAAACAAATTAACAATATGGTACAATTTAAAAAAAGGCTACAATTCAACATCCTGAGTAAATACAGTATTACATAGTTATTATATTCTATTATAACAGTTTTATTGTCTATTACAGTATGACATAGCTAAATGGTACATTACTATAGTATAACATAGTTAATATTATATTCAACTAACTTATTTTAATGGTATATTGCAGAGACTACATGTTATTATAGGGATCCAAGCAGATCCCTATGACATCATGCTTTGTTTTGAGATGTTTGTTTTTTGTTTTGATTACTTTTTAAACATTATGGTAACTAAGGAGGATACGTATTTAGGATAGGCATTTATAAACTATATAGCTTCAGCCTATTCCCTTTGATCACTCCAGTGTTTTGTTTTGTATTTTTTTCTCTCTTGTGGAGGTATGATTTGTAAAATGTATCACACTGTGAAAGATGATCAAATAAACTAACTAACTAACTGTCTCTCTCTCTCTCTTAGTCCAGTAAAAATAAGGCTGAGGTTTTTACTAAATTGTATTATTTAGTTTTTCAACTGATTCCGTTAGGAAATTAGGTCTACTAGCCAGAATAAAAAAATCTACCATGATCTGCTCACTGCAAATACCCACAGTGGCCAAATCAAGTTGGGCTACCATCGACTTTCTATACAGGAGGAAAATACCCAGAAAAAAAACCCTGCTTTAAATAGGATGTGAGGGCTGAGGGTCTAACTAGGGGTTTGTCATGATGCTGAATCCATTGCAAGCATTTGTTTTGCACAAAAAAAACATTCATTGGCCCCATAAAACGCCCACAAAACTGTGGAAAAGTGATGACTCATCACTTTTCATCACTAAACTATCATTTTCTGGGGGCATTTTTAGCCCAAGGAATGTTTTTTGTGCAAAACAAATGCGTGTAATGGATTCAGCATCATGACAAACCACTAGTTAGACCCCTCACATCCTACTTAAAGCAGATCTTTTTTCTGGGTATTTTCCTCCTGTATAGAAAGTCGATGGGAGCCCATCTTGATTTGGCCACTGTGGGTATTTGCAGTGAGCAGATTATGATATATTTTATCCTGGCTAGTAGACCTAATTTCCTAACAGAATCATTTGAAAAACTAAATAATACAATTTTGTCCAACCTGAGTGTATTTTTTCCCTAGATTTACTAGACTCTCTCTCTCTCTCTCTCTCTCTAACGTCTGTCTCCCATTGGTCAGACACTGGACGATGACCCGCCCCCACCGCCCAACAACCACCAATGGCAGAGCCGGCCTCTCCTGGAGTGGACCAATCAGCAGGTGTGCCTGTGGCTGATTGGCATGAGCATGGACCAATACGCTGCAGAGTTCAGTGCCCGGGGCGTGGACGGACCCCGCCTCCTTACCCTGGACAGCGACAAGCTCAAGGTGAGAGCACGTGATGTCATCGCTGTGATGTCATATGGACTGTAGCCTTGCGTGGCCACAACAATACTATTTATTTTTTGAGCGGTGCAAAGCACTCCTACATTTTTGTTTTGGTATGTCAATGTATTAACACAGATCTGATCTGTGATAGGGCATTCACCAATAGTGATTTTTAGAATTCGAATTATTCGACCTCAAAGTATTCGAATAGTCGAATATTCAAGAGGACTGGCCAAACTGTCAAATATTAACAGTTTGCCAGCCGAAATAGAATGGTTGTTGGTAGATTAGCCGTGAAATTTCTATTATTGTATTATGATCTGAGACATAATATTATGTTTATAAACATGAGCCCGCCGCCCCTCCTTCTTGGACGTCGCCGTTGTTTTTTCTTTTTTTCCCCCCCCAGGTCATTAGCTCACCGTGATTATCTGGATCTCCGTTGGGATAGAGTGGTAGTTTTGGCCGAGCATCGATCTCCCGTGCGTTTCGCGTGCGCGATCCGTGCGCATAATAATCCATGCATATACTCCAAGAATGACTGAACAGTCGATGTGGCCATTTTGGCTAGCTTAGCCCTTAGCACTCCAGCTATGCTAATGTTATCCTCCAGACAGTAAACGGACGGTGTCAAGGAAGCATGAAGAAGGAAAGGCCATGACGTCACCTCTGCTTCATGTCAGAGCAGCCATGAGCTATCGATGGACGAGCGGTGACTAGGGAAGGTTAGACGATCGCCGATTTTCGGATAAAAATCTTTTATTTCGGTTTTAATGACCCAGTACGGGAAAAGACGACGCGGCTGAGACTCCTTGCTCAGATGTCCGGTATATTCCGGTTTTAATATTAACACCTTCTAAGCCAAGGGGAGCCCCTTAATGTTAAAACCGTACTATATCGCACATCCCCCCAGGGACTCTCAGCCACGTCGTACATTCCCGGACTTTGTCTTTAAAACCGGAATAAAAGCTTTTGATCCGAAAATCGGCGATCGTCTAACCTTCCCTAGTCACCACTCGTGCACTGATAGCTCATGCAGACCGTGCATGAAGCAGAGGTGACGTCAGCGCCTCTCCTTCTCCAAGGCACCTTCCACCCATCCGTTTACTGTCTACACACTCGAGCTCCTCCTGCAGCCATGCTTGGGGCTATGCTAGCGAAACTTTTCAGTTCTGTTCTTCAGTCACACATGGACTATTTGCGGGGACATTTACGTGAAAGGATCGCGCACGCGAAACGCACGGGGACATCGACGATCGGCCAAAACCCCCATTCTATCCCAACGGAGATCGAGAAAATCATGGTGAGTTACTGGCCTGGGGGGGGAAAAAAAAGAAAAAACAGCGGCGCTGTTCAAGATGGAGGGGCTGCGGGGTCATGTTTATAAACATAATATTATGTCTCAGATCACAATACAATAATAGAAATTTCACGGCTAATCTACCAACCACCATTCTATTTCGGACTGCAACTTGTTAAGGGGCTCCCCGTGGTTTGGAAAGGGTTAAGTAAGCAAGAGGCGAGCATTGTGAAAATAGTATACTGGACTGCCGTGGCAGCACCCCAGGGTGCCCCGTCACCCCGGGGTGCCCCGCCACCCCAGGGTGCCCCGTCACCCCGGGTGCCCCGTCACCCCGGGTGCCCCGTCACCCCGGGTGCCCCGTCACCCCAGGGTGCCCCGTCACCCCAGGGTGCCCCGACACCCCGGGTGCCCCGTCACCCCAGGGTGCCCCGACACCCCAGGGTGCCCCGACACCCCGGGTGCCCCGTCACCCCAGGGTGCCCCGTCACCCCAGGGTGCCCCGACACCCCCGGGTGCCCCGTCACCCCAGGGTGCCCCGTCACCCACTTTGAAAACCCCTGCTGTAGTGGACTGCCGTAGCCGTACTTTCTTACAGCCCCTACTATTACCCATCAGGCCTTGGGGTGAACTCTACTATTTATTACCCATCAGGCCTTGGGGTGAACTCTACTATTTATTACCCATCAGGCCTTGGGGTGAACTCTATTTATTACCCATCATGCCTTGGGGGTGAACTCTACTATTTATTACCCATCATGCCTTGGGGTGAACTCTACTATGTATTACCCATCAGGCCTTGGGGGTGAACTCTACTATGTATTACCCATCAGGCCTTGGGGTGAACTCTACTATTTATTACCCATCAGGCATTGGGGGTAAACTCTACTATTTATTACCCATCATGCCTTGGGGTGAACTCTACTATTTATTACCCATCATGCCTTGGGGTGAACTCTACTATTTATTACCCATCAGGCCTTGGGGGTGAACTCTACTATTTATTACCCATCAGGCTTTGGGGTGAACTCTACTATTTATTACCCATCAGGCCTTGGGGGTGAACTCTACTATTTATTACCCATCATGCCTTGGGGTGAACTCTACTATTTATTACCCATCATGCCTTGGGGGTGAAATCTACTATTTATTACCCATCAGGCCTTGGGGTGAACTCTACTATTTATTACCCATCAGGCATTGGGGTGAACTCTACTATTTATTACCCATCATGCCTTGGGGGTGAAATCTACTATTTATTACCCATCAGGCCTTGGGGTGAACTCTACTATTTATTACCCATCAGGCATTGGGGTGAACTCTACTATTTATTACCCATCAGGCCTTGGGGTGAACTCTATTTATTACCCATCAGGCCTTGGGGGTGAACTCTACTATTTATTACCCATCAGGCATTGGGGTGAACTCTACTATTTATTACCCATCAGGCCTTGGGGTGAACTCTATTTATTACCCATCAGGCCTTGGGGTGAACTCTACTATTTATTACCCATCAGGCCTTGGGGTGAACTCTACTATTTATTACCCATCAGGCCTTGGGGGTGAACTCTACTATTTATTACCCATCATGCCTTGGGGGTGAACTCTACTATTTATTACCCATCAGGCATTGGGGGTGAACTCTATTTATTACCCATCAGGCCTTGGGGTGAACTCTACTATTTATTACCCATCAGGCCTTGGGGTGAACTCTACTATTTATTACCCATCAGGCCTTGGGGTGAACTCTACTATTTATTACCCATCAGGCTTTGGGGTGAACTCTACTATTTATTACCCATCATGCCTTGGGGGTGAACTCTACTATTTATTACCCATCAGGCCTTGGGGTGAACTCTACTATTTATTACCCATCAGGCCTTGGGGTGAACTCTACTATTTATTACCCATCAGGCATTGGGGTGAACTCTACTATTTATTACCCATCAGGCCTTGGGGTGAACTCTATTTATTACCCATCAGGCCTTGGGGGTGAACTCTACTATTTATTACCCATCAGGCCTTGGGGTGAACTCTACTATTTATTACCCATCATGCCTTGGGGGTGAACTCTACTATTTATTACCCATCAGGCCTTGGGGGTGAACTCTACTATTTATTACCCATCAGACCTTGGGGTGAACTCTACTATGTATTACCCATCAGACCTTGGGGTGAACTCTACTATTTATTACCCATCAGACCTTGGGGTGAACTCTACTATGTATTACCCATCATGCCTTGGGGTGAACTCTACTATTTATTACCCATCAGGCCTTGGGGTGAACTCTACTGTTTATTACCCATCAGGCTTTGGGGGTGAACTCTACTATTTATTACCCATCAGGCCTTGGGGGTGAACTCTAATATTTATTACCCATCAGGCTTTGGGGGTGAACTCTACTATTTATTACCCATCAGGCCTTGGGGTGAACTCTACTATTTATTACCCATCATGCCTTGGGGTGAACTCTACTATTTATTACCCATCAGGCCTTGGGGGTGAGCAGCCACAGGGACCGCTCTGCTCTGAAGAAGAGACTGAAGGACCTGAGGAGACGAGAGGAGAAGGAGGCAAGGGAGCGAGAGAAGGAGGCGAGGGAGCGAGAGAAGCGGGCCAAAGAGGAGGAGAAGGAGGTAAGCTTTTTAATCCCTGTCATTTTGTTCACATTTTTGGGGGATTTTGTAAAACTATACATTTAAAGATCTGCTTTAAGTAGCCTGAGAGGGGTCAAACTAGGTTTTTTTAATGATTCTGAATCCATCCCAAGCATTTGTTTTGTATGAAAAACATTCCTTGGGCTAAAAACGCTCAACAAAACTGTGAAAAGTGATGACTCATCACTAAACCATAGTTTTGTGTGGGCCGTTTTTAGCCCAAGGAATGGATTCAGATTGTTTTTTTCTTCAAATCCCCCAAAAATGTGAACAAACGTTCCTTGCTCTGAAGGCGAGGGAGCGAGACAAGAGGCCGAAGGAGGAGCAGAGGGAGGAGAAGAGCCTGCAGCGCCTCCTGTTGGTGGAGAGGGAGAGGAGGACTCTGAAGGAGGACAAGGAGGGGAAGGAGAACAGGCAGGGCCTGCTGCCCCCCCGCAAGACGGTCAGAACCGAGTCGCTCTTATGAAGGACCGACCGCTCTTATGAAGTCGCTCTTATGAAGTCGCTCTTATGAAGTCTCTCTTATGAAGGACCGACCGCTCTTATGAAGTCTCTCTTATGAAGTCTCTCGCTATTATGAAGGACAAACCGGTTCTATCTGGGTTTACACCAGCTGGTTGGAACCGGTTCTATCTGGGTTTACACCTGCTGGTTGGAACTGGTTTTATCTGGGTTTACACCGACCGGTTGGAACCGGTTCTATCTGGGTTTACATCGACTGGTTGGAACCGGTTCTATCTGGGTTTACACCGGCTGGTTCTATCTGGGTTTACACCAGCTGGTTGGAACCGCTTCTATCTGGGTTTACACCAGCTGGTTGGAACCGGTTTTATCTGGGTTAACACCATCTGGTTGGAACTGGTTCTATCTGGGTTTACACCGACTGGTTGGAACTGGTTCTGGTCGGTTTGATCCAGTTTATTTTCACTATGTGATGAACTTACCAACATTTCTCCCACCAGCACTTTTAGAAGCTTTTATTTGAACAATTAAATATAAGTTACCACTTTAAGCCCCGTTTCTAAGATAGAAATATGAACGTGACTTTTAAATCTCTGCTTCAGTGGCTTATCAAAGTTCCCGAAGGCGGGTCCCAAATGGACCCTTATAATAGGTCATAGGTGTGTAGCTCTCAGAGTGTACACATGGAACCAGATGGTCCATTTGGTTCCATTTGTACTCTCTGTTAACGTTTGTGTTTGTTTAGTATTTAAAACAAGGATTAGAGATCATTCTTCTGTTTCAAAACCATCTGAGAACCCCAATCTCTACCACCAGAGGTCGCTATAATCCCCCTGGGTCACAGAGTGAGAACTCTTAGCGTGGCGTCGTATAAAAACCGTTCCAAAAAGAAACCAAAAGGCCTGGACATTTTACTCATTATGGATGTGAAGATCCACCAGACGGTGGAAAAGAACGGATTCATCCAAAGAATAAGAGAATAAATCGATGTTCTCCAAAACGCTGACGTTATCAAATGCAACTCAATGTCGTAAACGGCAGAGAGTCACGTAGCTGTTTACTTTTAGAACACGACAGCCTTATGGAAAGAAATCTGGCATTTTCCTTACTTTCTTCAAAGGTTTGATACTAATGAAGGCTCATAGGGGTCCATTTGGCTCCATTTGTACCCTCTAAAGGGTTTATGGTGGTCCTTGGAATCAAAAGGATTTAAAGGAGTAGTTCACCCCCAAAATGACTTTTTTCCTATTGATTAGTCATGCCATGGAGACTTGAGTTCAATGATATTGAAGACAAAAAATGTGATTATAGTAAATGTGCCCCCATTGATTCGGGATGGGGACCCAAATGCATGGCCCTGGATGGGGAAACCATCAGGGCAAGTTTACTATAATCATCTTTTTGTCTTAGGATTATGCGACAAAAAACAAACAAAATATCATTGAACTCAAGTCTCCATGGCGTGACTAATCAATAGAAAACAATCTTTTTGGGGGTGAACTACTCCTTTAAGAACCACTGTGTTGCACTAAACGGAACAGAGCCTTAATCAGAATCACTGGTAAAACCTGGGAAGTAAAGGAAGTGGCTGGATTTCTTTCCAACATGGAGCCTATTGTTATATGACTCCATGTGCGATTTCTCAGTGGACCCAGGGCTCTAGGACCCAGGGGATAAGGGAGGGACGTCAGGACTCCTCGTTAAGGCACCTCGTTAAGGTACCTCGTTAAGGCATCTCGTTAAGGCATCTCGTTAAGGTGTCTCGTTAAGGCACCTCGTTAAGGCAGTGTTATTCACTGTAAGTAGGAATAAACGAGCTTCACTCTAAATAGTACATTTAAAGTGTCGGGAACAACGCTTCAGTCCGTCTTATCGCGTCCCGCAAAACATTGTCAACGATCACTAAGGTTTATTTGGGATGTTTTTGTGTTTGTTTGTCAATTAGGGTTAAATGAATTAAATAATCTTATAGATTTTACATTGTTAAAGTTTTTTCATATTGAATTCCACCTTCTGTCTCGCTTGTAAAAAGCTTATTTTGTACGTATTAAATGTTTTGAATAAAGTGTTTTAATGACCCTGCTAGTTGTAAGCGTGCACATTATTAACACAAGACACAACGTTTAAAAACAAAACATTTATTCAAGAACATGTTTTTTTTCTTTAGTTTTTACATTTCTTTGGCAGTTGTTTTTACACCGTGAAAGATTCAAGGTTGTTACAATTCAATTCAACAATTCAAAAAAAGAAAACATTTAACGAAAACACAAATCCTTTCTGAAAGTAACCATAACCAACACAAACAACACTTTTTTTTTTCTGGACTCAATTAAACCAACAAACCCCACTTTAACTAATTGAACAAAGAATATAAAATAAAAACGAATGGAAAAAAGCAAAACTATGAGAACCTTGAAATAAAGACTATGAGAACCTTGGTTTAGACCAGTGGAAAGCTGAACCAAGTATTGCAAGAGAAACAAGCAGCCAGGTCTATGAAAAGAATGTAATACTGGTACCAATGAGTATTTTTGGATTAGAAGTATTACATTGTTTTCATAGACCTGCTTGTTTCTCTTGTACAATCTGGCAACACACCAGAGCATACGAGCGGAGTGGAGCGCGAGTGGTGCGAGGAGCGGAGCAAGCCGTTTTTTAGTTGAGCGTGAAGGAGCGACTTTTATAATGGGTCTGAGCGCCGACCCTCCTCCGCTCCGAGCCGATCCTATTGGGGCCGCGCGCCGCATGTTTCCAACAAAACAGTGGCGAGTGGAAAGCTCTCCAAGTCTCCATCAAAGCCGAGGCTCACGTTACCACAGCCATTTGTGTTGGGAACACACTGGCAAAGGAGAAAGTCTTTCGGACATGGTAGCAAACTACTTTGCTACCATGCGTGGAGTGTGGAGCGAGTGTGGAGCGAGAGATGCGAAAATCAAGTTGAGCGACGGAGCGGCAGGGAGCGGAGCGGCCCGGTGGCCGACCAGAGCGATGAGCGAGTGGGACAAGAGCCCTCTGGAGCGCAGAGCGGCTTTTGTCATCGCTCCACTCCGCTCCTGTGCCCTGCAACACACTGATGAGCTGCAGTACACCTTCAGTCCACTAGGAGGAGGTGAAGACACAGGAATGAAGCAGCCCTGATGGAGAGCCAGGAATAAGGTGATTTACACATCCTAATCATAATCCTAATCCTGATCCTAATCCTAGTCCTAGTCCTAGTCCTAGTCCTAATCCTAATCCTAATCCTAATCCTAGAGCACAGCAGGTAACACAATCCTCAGCAACAAAATAAATACATATTTCTGTAAAACATTCAGTTCTATACAACAAAATAAAAAATTAAAACACAACGAAAGAAACCCTAGAAACGTGTCGAAGTTGAAAAAAAAATCCTTTGTATTGTATTTAATATTACAGTGGTTCTCAACATTTTCAGGCCGCGACCCCCAAAATAATCATATTTAAACTGGGGATAAACAGGATGACCAGAAGAGGGTGCTAAAGAGGCAGATCGAACACAGATATATAAAGCTAGAAACCTCTTCCTTCCCTGCAGTTCATTGGAGGCGGAGCCACGCGTAAAAAAGGATTGGTGGAAGTATGTAAGGCACTCTGCCACTCAAAGTGACTACTGGCCAATCACAGCGTGTCTTTCCCCGGGACTTACATTCAATTAAAAGGAGCTTTATTGAGGCAGGAGGAGACACACGTTTACGTTGCCTCTGGGAAAGAGGGAGTCCCGCCTCTGATTGGCTACCGAACCTCTGCTTTGGTGAGGCACGCGGAAGATTTTCGTAAAGATTGTCAATCCTTTTTTACCAACGCCCCACAGACATACCTTTCTATGTCTGACTGAAGGCACAAAACCTGGTCCAAAGCTTTGACAGAGAAACAGACAGACAGACAGACAGTTGTGCAGGACAATCTACCACGATGCATCACTTGGTTGATATCAGCAACGTGTTTGTTTCATTCACCATCAAATCGTCTCCCAAAAGGAGAATATCTGATCGAGCATAAAGACATACTTTCTTTTTTTTTTTTTCGTTTTTGTCTGCTGCTTGAATCAGATTCACATGAATCAGATTTACTTGAATCAGATTTACTTGAATCAGATTTACTTGGCTGTGTGACGTGTAGTGCTGAAAATAACCGATGTATCCGTTATTTTCTGTGTGCGACACGGAACTGGAGTGAAATGTATGAATCAGTCTTTGTTCTGGTTCAGGGTTAGGGTTGGAGACTAAGACTGAGGGTAGGTATTTAAGTTAACAGTGATGGTAGGTATTTAAGTTAACACTTATGTTGCAATGATTTTTTCTCTTCAATGTCTCGCGTTGCCATGGTTACCATAGACTTCCATGTAATTGTGCAATTGTGTAAAAAGTGCACGCCCATGCCTAGATGATGCACCACGTGTGTAGATGCTGTTCACAGCTTTCAAACAAAAAAATCCGCTTGGAAATCCGTTCAGGCATTCATGACTTATCAGCCATTATGTTTTCTTCAGATGTAAACAAACATGGCTGCCATGTTTGAAAGAATGAGTTGGTATGGGGGTTAAACATGCAATTTCGCGATCGCGATCATGCCTAACACATTTCTGGAGGTCCAAAAAAAATTTTTGAAAAAAAAAATTGAAAAAAAAAACTTTTTTTTTTTTTTTCAAAAACGGCCCAAACTCGGGAAACTCGGGGTTGGCACCATATGTGTTAAGAGTGCAGGTGTTTGTGTTGCTGCCACCTAGTGTCCATCCAGGTCTTCTCCTGGTAATCCCAGTCCTGCTGGTTCCTCTGCTCTCGTTTGATCCTCACTGCGTTGTAACTGGGAACGTACTGGACACGCTGGAAGAAACCACACTGAGGAGAGGAGAGCAGGGGAGGAGGAGGGAGAGGGGAGGGGGGATATTATTAAGTGGAACATTGTGAGAGTTCCAGTCCAGTGGGATATTTATTTATACACTTTTATTGAGCAATGTCTACATGTCTAATAATATAAATGTGATCTGTATTGATGGGCAACAGCACTACAACCTTTAAATTAAACACAATTAAATGCGATTAGGGCACTATTCGATTAATGGTAAAAAAAAAAGTAGAATAATCGTTAAAAAGATTAGGTTAGCAGCACTCCTAGAAGTTTATATAGATACATTGAAAACAATGTCTGATTTCTCTCTAACAATGTATCATATCCACCAATCAATAGATTGATCCCAATAGATCCATTTCATATAGACGGGTTTCTGGTCCACGTCACACTGATGGGTCGGTACCAAAATTAGCCAATAAATGGAAACCATGCAGCGCTCCCCAAAACAACAGGTTTGGGGATTGGTGGGAATTGATTACATGATACAGTCACCTGTGCATTCAGTCTCAATGTTTGTAAACAAGAAACCGGTCTTTAGGAAGAGCCAAGCAGTGAAGCAAGTGTTCATTTAGTTGACCTTTTTTTTCACTGACGGAAACAAAATAAAAACTAAGCTGTGATGACTAAAACTAAGACTAAATATATTGACAATTTGGTCAACGAATAAAAACTAGACTAAAATGTCAGGGAGGGACTATAGAGCTGCAAAGTTTGACGTCATTTACATATCCTACCAGGTTCACGTTAAATTTCATTATAATGACTGTCTGTGCTAGTGTGTTTCTGTTATGTTTCCAATGGGACTACAGTTCATTAGAATGACTCTGTCTGTGCTAGTGTGTTTCTGTTATGTTTCCAATGGGACTACAGTTCATTAGAATGACTCTGTCTGTGCTAGTGTGTTTCTGTTATGTTTCCAATGGGACTACAGTTCATTAGAATGACTGTCTGTGCTAGTGTGTTTCTGTTATGTTTCCAATGGGACTACAGTTCATTATAATGACTGTCTGTGCTAGTGTGTTTCTGTTATGTTTCCAATGGGACTACAGTTCATTATTATGACTCTGTCTGTGCTATTGTGTTTCTGTTATGTTTCCAATGGGACTACAGTTCATTATAATGACTCTGTCTGTGCTAGTGTGTTTCTGTTATGTTTCCAATGGGACTACAGTTCATTATAATGACTCTGTCTGTGCTAGTGTGTTTCTGTTATGTTTCCAATGGGACTACAGTTCATTATAATGACTCTGTCTGTGCTAGTGTGTTTCTGTTATGTTTCCAATGGGACTACAGTTCAGTGCAGCAGTGGCTACTTCCGATACTCGCCGTTCGGGAGCTGCCGTTCCAGACTCTACATAGCATTCAGAGATTGTGGAATAGTTGTCTGGTACGCGAGACTAATGAACCGGGGGATGAGCGAGTCACGTCATGACTTTGTTGCAAGAGATCCAGTAGAACTAAAAGACTTTCATGTTTGGTTGCGCTCTGAAAATAGCAGATCAGAGATGGACAAAGCTACGCCCATAAACTCTACAGATGCACACGCGCGCACACACACACACACACACTCCAGGGCATTCACGAATAGTGATTTTTAGTATTCTAATTATTCGACCTCAAAGTATTCGAATAGTCAAATATTCAACAGGACTGGCCAAACTGTCAAATATTAAGTAAGCAAGAGGCGAACAATGTGAACATAGCAGATCTACATGCTCACAACGCCTCGCGTTGCGAGGTGTTGTGAGCATGTAGATCTGCTATTTTCACGATATTTATCTGCGGAACCGAGTCACATTAAATGTAATACCTACAATTCCAAGTGCTTGTCAGGGTGGGGGTCCCCAGTTCAAATATGTTTATTTTGGGGGTCACAGCCTAAAAAGGTTTGAGAACCCCTGGTATAGAGCATTAACAAATTCATCCACCAGGGGCATTGACAACTCATTCTTATGACTTCCTATCTAGCCAAGCTTTATATATATATATATATATTTTTTTTTTTTCAAGAACAAAAAAAAAAAAAAGCGAATATTCAACTTCGGTGAACGTCGAATAGTGACTTTGATATTCGAATATTCGAATATTTGGTGAATGCCCTAACACACACACACACACACACACACACACACACACACACACACACACACACACACAGATCCCATGGTTCCCCATGCAGATCAGATCAGATCAGATCATCACACCACTGTTCAAGCATGGAGAGTGTGCGGCGGTCGTGCAGTCGGTCGTGCGGTCGGTCGGTCATTCAGCTCCTATAGCTACACTGCATTCAGCGTCCCGGCACCATATATGGTCATACAGGAAGATGATGACCATAGAGAGCAGCAAGCTGAGCCCACCCAGCAGAGAGAGAGAGAGAGAGAGAGAGAGAGAGAGAGAGAGAAGGAGTGTAACGTACATTTAACAGCGATTCGATACACATCACGATACATGGTTGACAATACGATACATGGACGCTATTGATTCATTCATGGAGATACGATACGATTCCATTCAATGATTTTTATGATTAGTATTTTATTAGTTTTCACTTTTAAAATCGATATAGTAACTATTTAGCAAAGACATTAAATCTGTGTGAAACGTGTCAATAGTGCAGGTTTTGTTGAGGGAAAATCTATTATTGTGGATATAAATAAGTAAACACTGTGATTCTCTAGCAAATACATGGACATTATATATTTCAACACATTTGGACAAACCTGCACCTTGACATGAACACAGAGATTACACCATAGACCAAGAGTAGCTTTATGGAATGGAAAGGTAATTAAACCCCTCTTTTTCATTTTCCCTCTTAAAATTGCTAAATACAAGGCACAAATACTTTCCATACAGTTAGTTTCCATACAATCGATTTTTGCATTGCCAAACGATTTCGATACCGGTTATCAGCATTGTAAAACGATACGATACGGTAGAATATGTTGCTTTTGCATAACGATATATAGTGATCAATCCAAATTAAAATCGATTTTTGGATTCAGTTGCTGTAACGTTACACCCTTATCAGAGAGAGAGAGAGAGAGAGAGAGAGAGAGAGGCTAAGCCCAGTGTGTTCCCCAGGGTTCATGCTAGTCTTACAGACGGTTTTACCCTCTGTCTGTCTGTCTGTCTGTGAGTCCTATAGATCTATGCCTCAGACGTCAGTCTCTCTTTGTCTGAGGGCGACGCGTCCTGTTTGTCCTTCTGGCCAAAGAACCCACACTGAGGAAAGAACATGGTTATGTTATGTCAACTTCAGCCAGGAGATGGCAGCATATACCCACGTATTCCTGTGGGAGCCAATATAATATAAATATAAACCAATGTTATGTAAGCCATTTACCATGAGAGGGAGTGGGTTGTTGGCTGATTTACCACTGTTTCAGGGTTGTGGCACGAGGCCACCCTGAAACCCTGAAACAGTGGTAAATCAGCCAACAACCCACGGCCCTCGAATGGTAAATTGCTTTTCTACCACTTCTACCATATAAATGAAAGAAAACACAGTTGTAACTTGCAAGGTTATTTAGTTACAAACTGCAACACAACAGTGGGCGGGGTCCATGAGCCAACTCCAGGTTGTTGACTGATTTACCACTGTTTTAAGCCAATCAGAATCCAGTATCTGTGACTACAAAAAGTGGTAGAATATGTTTTTTATAGTTTACCTTCCACAGCAGTAATAATCTATCAGACTGAATAGTTTATATACTGTATAGAGCAGTGTTTCTCAATCTGTTTTGGCTTGAGTACCGCCTTTCCCTGATTTCTGAATCCCCCCCCCCCCCCCCCCCCCCATTTCAAGAATATAAAATAAGAAATGGAGTGAAAGAGTTTCAAACGGTGTATCCTGAGCTTCATTATTTTCAACACTGCGGCCATAAAGTTTCAGTTAAGTTTTCATGTCAATAATTTCAATAGATTCAAACAACTTTAAAACTCATCCCAGTTGCCTGGTGCCAGGTAGGACATTAACGACTTGTGATTTTTGCAAGTCGACTCGACTCAGTAAAAAGTTGAGTTGAAGTCGACTTTATTGTTTGATGACGTCATCACATCACACACGACCTCCCAATTATTTTGGGGGGTCCCCAGATGATTAACTTAATGTGAAACATTGTTTTCTCACTCAACAGTAAACAAACCAACATAAAGTTTAAGTGTATAGAGGGTATCTGCACATTTCTAAAGTGACAATTTAAGGACTTTTTAATACCTCTAAAATGACAAATTAAACATTGGCCAAATTGTCAAATATAATAGGTCGACTTTCTCTGGTGGGAGTCGACTTTTTCGTTAATGCCCTGGTACCAGGTAATCTGAGTTAATGCCCTGGTACCAGGTAATCTGAGTTAATGCCCTGGTACCAGGTAATCTGAGTTAATGCCCTGGTACCAGGTAATCTGAGTTAATGCCCTGGCACCAGGTAATCTGAGTTAATGCCCTGGTGGTACCAGGTAATCTGAGTTAATGCCCTGGTACCAGGTAATCTGGGTTAATGCCCTGGCACCAGGTAATCTGAGTTAATGCCCTGGTACCAGGTAATCTGAGTTAATGCCCTGGTACCAGGTAATCTGAGTTAATGCCCTGGTACCAGGTAATCTGAGTTAATGCCCTGGTACCAGGTAATCTGAGTTAATGCCCTGGTACCAGGTAATCTGAGTTAATGCTCTGGTACCAGGTAATCTGAGTTAATGCCCTGGTACCAGGTAATCTGGGTTAATGCCCTGGTACCAGGTAATCTGAGTTAATGCCCTGGTACCAGGTAATCTGAGTTAATGCTCTGGTACCAGGTAATCTGAGTTAATGCCCTGGTACCAGGTAATCTGAGTTAATGCCCTGGTACCAGGTAATCTGAGTTAATGCCCTGGTACCAGGTAATCTGAGTTAATGCCCTGGTACCAGGTAATCTGAGTTAATGCCCTGGTACCAGGTAATCTGAGTTAATGCTCTGGTACCAGGTAATCTGAGTTAATGCTCTGGTACCAGGTAATCTGAGTTAATGCCCTGGTACCAGGTAATCTGAGTTAATGCCCTGGTACCAGGTAATCTGGGTTAATGCCCTGGTACCAGGTAATCTGAGTTAATGCCCTGGTACCAGGTAATCTGAGTTAATGCCCTGGTACCAGGTAATCTGAGTTAATGCTCTGGTACCAGGTAATCTGAGTTAATGCCCTGGTACCAGGTAATCTGAGTTAATGCCCTGGTACCAGGTAATCTGAGTTAATGCCCTGGTACCAGGTAATCTGAGTTAATGCCCTGGTACCAGGTAATCTGAGTTAATGCCCTGGTACCAGGTAATCTGAGTTAATGCCCTGGTACCAGGTAATCTGAGTTAATGCCCTGGTACCAGGTAATCTGAGTTAATGCTCTGGTACCAGGTAATCTGAGTTAATGCTCTGGTACCAGGTAATCTGAGTTAATGCCCTGGTACCAGGTAATCTGAGTTAATGCCCTGGTACCAGGTAATCTGGGTTAATGCCCTGGTACCAGGTAATCTGAGTTAATGCCCTGGTACCAGGTAATCTGAGTTAATGCCCTGGTACCAGGTAATCTGAGTTAATGCTCTGGTACCAGGTAATCTGAGTTAATGCCCTGGTACCAGGTAATCTGAGTTAATGCCCTGGTACCAGGTAATCTGAGTTAATGCTCTGGTACCAGGTAATCTGAGTTAATGCCCTGGTACCAGGTAATCTGAGTTAATGTCCTGGTACCAGGTAATTTGAGTTAATGCCCTGGTACCAGGTAATCTGAGTTAATGCTCTGGTACCAGGTAATCTGAGTTAATGTCCTGGTACCAGGTAATCTGAGTTAATGCTCTGGTACCAGGTAATCTGAGTTAATGCCCTGGTACCAGGTAATCTGAGTTAATGCCCTGGTACCAGGTAATCTGAGTTAATGCTCTGGTACCAGGTAATCTGAGTTAATGCCCTGGTACCAGGTAATCTGAGTTAATGCTCTGGTACCAGGTAATCTGAGTTAATGCTCTGGTACCAGGTAATCTGAGTTAATGCCCTGGTACCAGGTAATCTGAGTTAATGCCATGGTACCAGGTAATCTGAGTTAATGCCCTGGTACCAGGTAATCTGAGTTAATGCCCTGGTACCAGGTAATCTGAGTTAATGCCCTGGTACCAGGTAATCTGAGGTTTCTCCACGTGTCTTCATTAAACATAACAGTAAATGTTTTGTTCCCCCTCCTAATTCAGTTGTAGTTAATTATTTAACTATGAACAATATTAGCATGATTTATACTTAAAACTTTCTTTTTGGGGGGGCATTTTCTCAAGTTCCCCCTGCCCCCCACGTACCCCTATTTGAGAAACACAGCTGTATAGTATAGTATAGTTTTTGATTTATTATTTTATTAGACAAAAATGTAGAACAGTACAAGTATAGTCAATACAATATAAATGTAGTACATTACAAGTACAGTTAAACACCCTGACTAAAAGGAACATCCCAAATAAGACCTTTTACAGTCTTTTTTTTTACATTGGAAGCCCTCAGTATTTAATTCATGGACATAATGAATAGCATGCAAAGAAAACATTCCATAATATCACAGTTATAAAAACACTATGTGTACAGGATAGGGGAAACAAGGAGGTGGGGCTAAGGTGGGAGGGGAGGTTTAAAGGACAACTTTAGTTTTTTACAACAAGGGTTCATAATTATTTTAGATTGTAATTAAAGAATATAAAAGATGAGTGTTAAAATTATTTCATTTTTCTTTCTCTAATTATAATCTAAAATATGAACCCTTGTTGTAAAAAAACAAAGTTGTCCTTTAAGGGCAATGGTTGTATAATCACAATATTACACTTGGTGGTGTGTGTTATCATGAATATCAGCACTTCTGTGCCGCCAACGGAACTCTCCTTCGGGCTCGTGCCAGAAGCAACGCAGGCGTGATGATATTCACCGTAACACACACACCCTCTGGTGTAATATTGCTTAAATATAGTTTACAGTATAGTTTAGTTTACCTTCCACAGTAGGAAGACCAGCAGGCCCAGCAGCAGCAGTCCTAACAGGATGGCAACCAGGATGATCCACCAGGGGAGGCCTCTAGAGGCCGCTGTTCTGCGTTCTGGAAACACTGTCACTCTGACCTGTAAAACATGTTTATATTATTATAACCTCTAGAGGCCGCTGTTCTACGTTCTGGAAACACTGTCACTCTGACCTGGAAAACATGTTTATATTATTATAACCTCTAGAGGGAGCTGTTCTACTGTAAAACATGTTTATATTATTATAACCTCTAGAGGGAGCTGTTCTGTAAAACATGTTTATATTATTATAACCTCTAGAGGGAGCTGTTCTGTAAAACATGTTTATATTATTATAACCTCTAGAGGGAGCTGTTCTCTCTGGGAACACTGTCACTCTGACCTGTAAAACATATTCATATTAAATACAACTATAATTATAATATATACTGTAGCCTATGAATGATGACTCCTTATGAATAATAACTATCTATAATAGTCTAAAAACACACCAGAGTTCTTTGCCAGCAAAGTGAAGCTTCTTTGGTTGACCTTTTAACTGAAGTTATCATGGTTAGCTGAAGTTATTACTTGTGCCATCAGAGCGCGCAAGGTAGGTAATTATGTACGTATGTTAGGTAGATGGCCATGCAAGTTGTCGCCTCAATAGAGTTCTAGTTATTTATGACATGCCTGTGTCATAAATAATGTTCTATTCCAGGGCGCGGCAACCTTTTTGAAATGAAGTGTTATGTTTTTATTTTCTAGATAGTCAGTGTGCCATGTCATTGTCAACGTACATTTTAATGACACCCGTCAAACATTCTGGGACATGTTTTGATTGGCAGGACACGGTTATAACAATCATCCCTCCCCAGGCAGCGTTCAGAGTTTTAATGAATGTAGAATTATGCGTGCGGATAATCTGCTGTAAATTGGGTGACTCCGTTTAATTGACCACTCTCTCTCTCTCTCTCTCTCTCTCTCTCTCTCTCTCTCTCTCTCTCTCTCTCTCTCTCTCACTTCTGCCAGTGTGCCAGTGATCACCCTACGCTGTACCTAAGTTTGCCTAGCCCTAGCCTGGCGGGGCCTGACATCATACTGCGTTCACTCACTCATTCCTTCCCCAGTATAACAACGTCTGGCCTTCCGGGTATAGGCAGCGAGTATCCTGAATATTTTCTGATCGGGGCCAATCAGTGACTGCTGTCCGCACAACAAATGTAGTCTTCCTGACAACAAGTGAAAAGCTTCCCCTGATTGGTCCATGTGTAGACGGTGATGTAAAATGATGCTGCCGTTTGCTGCAGCATTTTCAAAACAACAATGGCTGCCCTCGATGCAACAAGTGTAACAGTTAAAGCTGAAACGATAAAACAAACAATAAGTGCAGTTATTTCAGAGATGGAATCAATTACAACAATTAAAAAGGAACAGGAGTATGAGCTAGCGGAGTTCATCGGCCGAAAAGACGTGTTTGTTTGCCGTTCTTCTGACTGGCTGAGAGATGTTTTGCTACGCTGATTGGTTAGAGGAGTCTGTCTGTCAAGGCAAGTACTCCCGCCCACTTTTCAAGCTGCCAATAGGCAGACGTCATGCTGGGGAAGGAATGAGTGAGTGAACGCAGTATGACGTCAGTATGATGTCAGTATGACGTCAGGCCCCGCCAGGCTAGCCTAGCCCTGGTCTATTCAGTTTATTATTATTAAGAACATGCCTGGGTCTCATGGTTCTTCAGAACCATGTTCTTAGCCCTGGTCTATTCAGTTTAACATGCCTGTGTCTCTGCGTTCTTCAGAACCATGTTCTTAGCCTTTCCCTCCACGATGATGGAAGCTTTCACTAGAACATCCAGGTAGTGGAGCTCCGAGAAGTCCTGGAAACATAAAACACAAATACAAAGTTAAAATACGGAGATATCATTTTTATCTTTGATTCGTCACCTTTACAACGAGGTGCAGCTTGTAAGCATCGGGCATTCATGGAATGAACAACACAGCCAAACGTGTGGGTAGTGCCGACCCAATATTTGCCAACATTTGGTCCATTATATCCCCCCTTTAATTATGCCAAATGGTATTGTGTTTGATATCATTGTTATCGTTGATTTGTCACCTTTACAACGAGGTAAAGCAGGTAAGGATCTGGCATTCGTGGAATGAGCGCCACAGCCAAACGTGTGGGTAGCGCCCCTCCAAAAATGGTCAAAACGGCCTGGCAGGCCTGCAATACTGTTCTTTTGGTGTTCACCTTTGTTGCTTGGAGCATTGAATGATTGCACTCTCCCACAGTAATAAGGAAAAAAAACAAACAACACATATTGGCAATTTTTACACTTTGTTAATGTTAAGCTCAGTGTCAGGGAAGCCCAAAACGAGAGTAAATGCCAGCAGAACAGTATATTGCAGGCCATTTTGGCAAAATTTTGGTTGGCGCTACCCACACGTTTGACTGTGTAGCTCATGCCTCGAATGCCCGATGCTTACAAGCTGTACCTCGTTGTAAAGGTGACGAATCAATGATAAAAATGATATAAAACATAATACAGTTTGGTTTCATTAAAGGGGAGATATAATGGACCGAAGTCAAGTTTCCTTTCTTTTTGTGCCGAGTTCCACCTTCATATATATTTAAAGTGTTATTTTATTGTGAAGGTGCTGAGCTTTTATTGTCTCACCTCCAGGAAGGTGCCGTTCCAGAGGCGTGCGTGCAGCGTGACGACTGCATCGCTGTCCAAGCCCTGCAGGGGGCAGCGTAGCTCCACACACCGAGCGCCGCTGTCACATGACTGCACATAAACACACACACACACACACACACACACACACACACACACACACACACGCGCACACACAGAGTAAATACATTGCTGCTATTCTCTTATCTCAGGCACTATGTGTGTAAATACCGTATGATGCGTATTTTAGCAAACAGCTGACAGGAGCGGTTTTGCGGTCGCTAAATTACACTGTGGTAAAGAAAAAAAGAGTTGAGTTGTAAGGCAAATCTCTCTGTCAATCTTCGTTCCTACTCTCACCTATGGTCATGAAGTGTGGGTCATGACGCAAAGTATAAGGTCGCGGGTGTAAGCGGACGAAATGGGTTTCCTCAGACGGGTGGCTGGTATCTCCCTTAGAGATAGGGTGAGAAGTTCAGTCACCCGAGAGAGACTTGGAGTAGAACCGCTGCTCCTTCACTTGGAAAGGAGTCAGCTTAGGTGGTTGGGGCATCTAGTACGGATGCCTCCCGAGCGCCTTCCTAGGAAGGTCCTCGATGCGCGTCCCACTGGGAGGAGACCCTGTGGCAGACCAAAGACCAGATGGAAGGATTATATCTCCAAACTGGCCTGGGAACGCCTCGGTATACTCCCTGAGGGAGTGGAGGAAGTTGCTCAGGATAAGGAAATCTGGAGGTCTCAGTTGGAACTGTTACCCCCGCGACCCGATTCCGGATAAGCGGTTGAAATGGATGGATGGATGGATGGATGGATGGATGGATGGATGGATGACACCATTTTGCATACTGGCTCAAATAAACAAGGTTTGTTTAAATGCCTGGATCATTATTTTGCAATGCATTTTGTTTATGATGTTTTGTGTTTGTGAGGATGATGGTGAGTGGCATTGAGAGTGCTACAGTAGGCCTACAAATAATGGTTGCTCAGACTAATGAGCAGTATGTGTATGACATACTGTCTCATACTAATTCCTCACTGCGTGTCGGATTTTAGTCTGGAATTTTCAATTCCAAGGGGTGGTTTAAAAAAAAAATGTCAAGGTGACATGCTCTTAATTGCTCCCTTTGAACTTCAAAGGGGTTGTGAACTGCGGTAATTGATTGAGCCATACAAGTGTAATCATCAAAGACTACGACCTGTTTGATGTATGTAATTAGAGTGGAGGGGGGAATGTGTTTATATACACACAGACACGCCTGATCGGCTGAATTGGTTCTGAACCAGGCCACCACCCACCACGTGCCCCAAGCCTTCAGCCCTGATTGGCTAACCCTTTCTCGTGGCTGGTCGAAATGGATTCTCAATTGTGAGGGGCCAGACTTCACTACACCACCACTACCGCCAGGGGGTGGTGTTGTGCGGTCTGGTTTATTAACCAGGCTAGTGCTGGCCAGTGCCAAAATAATCAAAAGCCTGTTACCAACGGCCGCCTGGTCTCTTTTAAGCGCCCGGGGTGCACACCCATTTTGCATGATAAACACCCGGGCTGCTAATTCATAATATACGGTAATATACGGTAATATACGGTAATGTAGGGTAAAATACGGTAATATACGGTAATGTAGGGTAAAATACGGTATGTAATCTGTAATGTTTTTGTTTCTCACCAGAGTCTGGTTCTTCCTCTTGTCAGAGAGCAGAGAGTAGGATGGCTCCCTCTGGGTCCTAGAGTCCTCCAGAGCCCGACGTCTCCTGTTGCTGTCTGCCTCCTGCACACATCAACACAACACTGGGTCTGTAGATCTGTGATTCTATAGATATAGAGACCACCTGTCCTAGAATCAAGAAGATCCTCGGTGGTCTACCAGATCTATAGATCTAGTGGTCTACCAGATCTATAGATCTAGTGGTCTACCAGATCTATAGATCTGGTAGACCACTAGATCTATAGATCTATAGATCTGGTAGACCACTAGATCTATAGATCTGGTAGACCACTAGATCTATAGATCTAGTGGTCTACCAGATCTATAGATCTGGTAGACCACTAGATCTATAGATCTAGTGGTCTACCAGATCTATAGATCTAGTGGTCTACCAGATCTATAGATCTGGTAGACCACCAGATCTATAGATCTGGTAGACCACTAGATCTATAGATCTGGTAGACCCAAACCTTTCAGCTCCAACCCAACAGAGAGACGTTTTGCACGGGACCCAAACTAGTGAAAATAGCAGATCTACAAGCTCACAACGCAATTTTCACTACTTCATTGTGGGCTCGCCTGAAAGGCGAGAACACTATGTTATCCTCATTATTTATAGTGAGTTCCGTCACAGACAGTACAAAGGCAGGGCCCTTAGCCAATGAGGTGCAATTGGTTCAAATCTGGGAGTGGTGTTAGCTGGAGTATTGGTTGAGCTTCACATGACAGTTAGCACGCTGCAGAATATAGTCATGAGCGAGCCCACACTGTTTCATAGGAACAGTATTTCTAGGTTGAGTACCCTATAGTTTAATGTTAGAAATGTTGAGTATGGGTCCCCAGCATGTTTCTTGTTTTATTTTATTATTTTTGAGCGGTGCAAACCGCTCCTATATTTCACTTTCGGTTTATCTAGTTAAAACATATTAGCACGGGACGATTCTTTCATTCTTCATCGATTGGCTAGTTGAGTAATTAAACATTAGAATCGACCAATCAGAAACCGTTCTACTCATGACGACATGTGTTAGCCAAACAGAACAGACCAATCAAATGCTGTGTTGTTCATGTTAATTTAGGTCTGTCTTGGCCATTACACTTGCACTTGAGACCGGTTTAAAGTTCATGAAAGGTCCAGGCGTAATGGCCAGGTTGTTTCATATGCTGGACCTCTCCTAAACCTTAAACTAACAGATTGAACACCACACAGGATTCGAAACAGCAACCACGCTACATTACCCTTGCAGGCTATGATTACTGTTTCGAATCCTGTGTGTTGTTCAATCTGCCAGTTTAAAGTTTAGGAAAGATTTGTGCCGGTTTAAAGTTCAGGAAAGGTCCTTCCATCTTTCTGTCTGTCTGATCCCCTCTCCGTTCTGCCCTCTGTCTGTTTTATTTGAGCTCCTGGTCTGGACTGCATATTATTTTTCTCTTCTATTCACTCTTTGACTGCCACCAAGCTGGTAATGGCCAGGCTGTTTGTCTGACCTCCTGTCTGTTCTCCCTCTGTCTCCCTCTTGCTTTATAACCCACAAGAAGCTCTATTTGTCTCTATCTGTTTTCAGACAGCAACATTTAAGAGTTTCTCCTGCATCTCGGCTACTCCAAATGGAGTTTCTGGTGACACATAAATGTGCACATTACATTGTTATTTGGTCTGGTCAAGGATACTAACAAAACTGGCTGGTATGTTGCGCATAATATACTCCTGATGGTGTAACCGACATAAAAAGTCTGACCAACCGCATATCCTGGAACTTTCTGGCGCAAATCTACGACCACCCAAGATTCAAGACAGCGACCACGCTACATTAAACCCTGTAGTCTATGATTGCTGTTTCGAATCCTGGTTGGTGTTCGTTTTGAGCCGGTGTAAAGGTCAGGACACACGAAAACCTTATATAGTCTGAGCAGACCTCTAGACTGACATCATACACAACACAAAGAATATTGCCATGCATGCCTATCAACACTGATTCGCGCAGGTGCCCTTGCAGGAATTAGTTTGCACCGCTCACTTCGCACGGGTGCGATTTTTATCCCATGATTTTGTAACTCATTATTTCCACCCAGTGCCAACTGCCTAAGCTGTAATCCTGGGCTCAATCCCCCTGAACTGCATGAGGATTGAGCAGGACGCTTCTTATCACCTGACAGGGGGAGTTTCCTCGTTTGGACAGCGCGTGGAAGGAACACGTTATTAGTTATTAGATAAGCTTTTAGCCAATCAGGAAGCAGCATTCTCGGTGACGTCATCCAATGGGGAAACCCTTGAAAGACACAGAGTGACCTCATCAGCGGGTTGACCTCTGACCTCTCCAGGGTGGTACTGACCTGTGTGACCCCCAGGGGGTTGACCTCTGACCTCTCCAGGGTGGTACTGACCTGTGTGACCCCCAGGGGGTTGACCTCTGACCTCTCCAGGGTGGTACTGACCTGTGTGACCCCCAGGGGGTTGACCTCTGACCTCTCCAGGGTGGTACTGACCTGTGTGACCCCCAGGGGGTTGACCTCGGCCTGGGGGGAGCAGGTCACAGAGCTCAGGTCTCCGCTGGCTGTGATCTTCATCAGGTAGAGGAGCCACTTCTCCTCCTGGGTCTCCTTGGGCCACTGGACCACCAGGGAGGCTGTTCCGTAGTTCTTGGTGGTCCCCAAGTTAATGATCTGTACCCCCAGAAATACACTTTTAACTGTTATTATTTAAAACATATTCTACTGGTCCCCAGCTTGATGATCCGCGTGCGTAAATTAGAGTTCTCAACGGGCCTGAAAATTAGGGCCCGGCCCTAACTGGGCCCTAACCGGGCCCTAACTGGGCAGGCCCAAGGCCCTACCCGGCCCTAATAGTTAACATACATTTTAGGCCCTACCCGGCCCGAAAACGTCGGGTCGGGTCGGGTATGGTCGGGTCTATCATATAGTAATAGTAATAAAATAATAAAAACAAATATTTTATTTTTCTCATTGAGCCCGAGGCCCTACCCGGCCTGACTAATTAGCTTACATTTTAGGCCCTCCTACCCTACCCTAAATGTCGGTCAGGTTCGGGCAGAATTTGAGAACTAGGCCTGTCCTCTAAAAATCGACGAATCAACGCGTCGTTTTAAGCCCCGGGAATCGACGCCAATTGTTTGAGTCGAGGCGAAAATATATATATTTCTTATATCATCAGTTAGCCTACTACTGCGGTGCGGTGCACCGCTGGACTGGTGTCATGTACTTCCAATTGAGAGAAGTAGCATTTGGCGAACAGTTATTTATTGTCTCGCACCAGCGTAGGGGTGAAAGTGAGACGGAACGGCCAGAACGGTTCAGAACCGCCGCTTCGTTAAAACATTCGGAGCCGGGACGGTGTTCCGTTAAGAGGAGGAAGCACGCTGTCAAAATCCCATATACTCATTTACTGCCTATGACTAGTTTGACGAGTTATATAAGTGTGTCCACTCTGCCTATGACTAGTATGACGAGTTTGTAAAAAAAAAAAAAAAAATGTTTTTTTTTTTTTTTTTGAAAAATTATTTTTGGACCCCATCAAATCTAGTAAGCATGATTTCAATCGCGATTTTGCATGTTCAACCCCCATACAACCCCATCTTTCAAAGAGGGCGGCCATTTTTGATTACATAACATGTAAAACATAATGGCTATTATCTCAAGAATGCCTGAACGGATTTCCAATCGGATTTTTTTGTTTGAAAGCTGTGAACAAACTGCACAAACATGGTGCATCATCTGTGCATGGGCGTGCATGATCCGTGCACTATAAATTACATTGAAGTCTATGGAGGCTTCTGGCGGGGAGCCCTGATGGGAGCTGTTTCAAAATGGCAGTAAATGAGTTAAATAACCTGCCACAGCACAAACGCACGTCCACAAAGTAATTAAACAATCTTCTAAAGTCAAATTAACATACACAAGTGTAGGCTACAAGTTACATGTTCTAATTAAAGTGCTTCTGAATTGTTCCAGTGTTGTAATCCATGATGAATGATTGTGTTTCGCTGTGTTTGCGTCCATGACATGTCCACACTGCTGGCTCTAGCGGGAGCTGTGCCTCCGCCTGTTTATGATCCGTTTCTGAAATGAATCCGTTCTCGACACTGACTCATTACTCTGTCAGTGCTCTGTGTCCCGCGACTGCGGACTGGATCCCATCGTTCATTTAAAAGAGCCGTTCAAGAGAGCGGAATCGTTCGCGAATGTCTCATCTATACTGCACGCTGCCGAGAGACGGGTCAGAGTTGAAACAGCGGAGATGTTTTATTTGTTTTAACGGTGTGTTATAACTCTATGGTTGTGCTCGCGCACAGATATCACCGAAAACACCGTGTATTCAATTCATCTTAATATATTATTGTATTATGTTGACGTGGTTTAAAGCAACACTTTTTTTTTTCTTTTTTTTTTACACACAAAGTAGACTATAAAACGATTCGTCGACGCGTCGGAATGAACCCCTCGAGTCGAGTCGACTTCAAAAATCCTGAGTCGAGGACAGGCCTATTGAGAACTCTAGCGTAAATGCGCGTGCATAAACACATAACAGTGCAGTGCCACAGATCAAATATCATTCAAACATTTAAAAGCAATGAACCGTTAACTACATTACGGCGTGTGTGTGTGTGTGTGTGTGTGTGTGTGTGTGTGTGTGTGTGTGTGTGTGTGTGTGTGTGTGTGTGTGTGTGTGTGTGTGTGTGTGTGTGTGTGTGTGTGTGTGTGTGTGTGTGTGTGTGTGTGTGTGCACTCAGATTGTGGTGTGGTGTAGGGTTAGGGTTAAGGGTTAGGGGTGAAAGGTGAAAGGTCACTCACTCTGAACTGGTATCTGATCAAACTGTGGTGTAGTGTTAGGGTTAGGGGTGAAAGGGGTAGGGGTGAAAGGTGAAAGGTCACTCACTCTGAACTGGTATCGTATCAAACTGCCGATGTCACTCTCTGTCTTCATGGCACTCTGACCTTTGACCTTTCCTGCAAAGTACACCTGGGGGGGATGGGCGTGTCTGGAGAGAGAGGACGAGAGAGAGACTATAGATAACACTATAGATAGGACACAGTGAATGTGTGTGTGTGTGTGTGTTGCCACCCATCCCATATCAGCCGGGGCGGGGCCTGTATTCTGACCAAAAGAGGCGCGTCCCGTACGGGACGTCAATTGGTAAAGGAAAGGGCCCTCCACACACGGCGCGGTCACCGTCGGGGCTGCCGCTAGGATCAGCGGTGGCCGCACCGCGGTGAGACACAAACACACTCGCTCAGTGAGTAAACGCTGCGCGGTATTTCACAAAGATGAACACAATCCATCTCTCACCGCCCGTGTACGCATGCACAAACGAGCAGGGAGATTTCACGGGACCGCGCCCGCTCTCCTCGCCGCCCCAAAACTTCGCTGCGCGGCTGAAAAAGCCGCCCGCCTCTCATTGAAAATGAATTGCTAGGAGGCGGTGACCGCGCCTCGTGTGGAGGGCACCGAACGATGCACGTAAAATATATATTTTAATGTTTGTGCACCAGGCAGTGCATCCTACCTGTGTGTTTGTGTGCTGTAAACGCTCGTGTGGCACTGTGTGTGTGTGTGTGTGTGTGTGTGTGTGTGTGTGTGTGTGTGTGTGTGTGTGTGTGTGTGTGTGTGTGTGTGTGTGTGTGTGTGTGTGTGTGTGTGTGTGTGTGTGTGTGTGTGTGTGTGTGTGTGTGTGTGTGTGTGTGTGTGTGTGTGTGTGTGTGTGCGCGTGCGTGCGTGCGTGCGTGCGTATAGTCCTACCCAGTCACAGACAGCTGCAGTTCTATCAGAACTTTGGCTCTGGCTTTGATCACTGCCAGGTCCTTCTGCTCACTGGTCCTATGATGAGAATAACAATAACAATGATATTCAGTAAGTATTGGGGCATTCACCAATAGTGATTTTTAGTATTCTAATTATTCGACCTCAAAGTATTCGTATAGTGGAATATAGGACTGTCCAAACTGTCAAATATTAAGTAAGCAAGAGGAGAACATTGTGAAAATAGCAGATCTACATGCTCACAACGCCTCGCGTTGCGAGGCGTTGTGAGCATGTAGATCTGCTATTTTCACAATATTCATCTGTGGAACCGAGTCACATTAAATGCAATACCTACAATTCCAAGTGCTTGTCAGGGTGGGGGTCCCCAGTTCAAATATGTTTATTTTGGGGGTCACGGCCTAAAAAGGTTTGAGAAGCCCTGGTATAGAGCATTAACAAATTCATCCACCAGGGGCATTGACAACTCATTCTTATGACTTCCTATCTAGCCAAGCTTCATAAACTATATATTTTTTAAAGAGAAAACAATAAAGAAAATTAAATAAGTGAATATTCGACTTTGGTGAACAACATCGAATAGTGACTTTGATATTGGAATATTCTAATATGTGTGACTGAGTGTGACACTGGGGCAGTCATTTCGGAAGCCACTACTTTAGACCACAGCTGAAATAACTTTTTTCTTTCTTCTTTTTTTTCTAAAATGTGATAAAGCCACAAAAGCATGTCATAAATATCAGGCTACATTTCACTTAAACGCCAGAGCTTAACTCTACATGTAAATAAGACTTTTTTTAATTAATGTGAGAGATCGGGACATAATTCTGTTGGTCCTCCCAAATTTAGAACTTGAATATCTCAAAAGTAGAATTTCAGCATGGCATCATTCTATAAGCCATATCTTCAAAATTGTTGGGTCAATCTCCACAACCAATATATCATTTTGTAGCTATGATTCCCAGCTTTCAAATGAAATGAAACAATGAAAATGAAAAAGAAATCAATGACTAGCCGTCAGCCGCGCTGGGACACATTTGGTGAATGCCCCAGTAAGTACATTAACTCTGTTCACTGGTCCTACAAGCATCATAATAATAACAATGATATTCAGTAAGTACATAAACTCCAGTACAGTATTTACACATTTACTGCCACGACCAACATGCCACTGTGTCTCTCTGCCAGGCCCGAGGAACCCGGAGATTTAATATCGTCGTTGTCAGGTGGAAACCTCGTATCTCCAAGTTTCAAATTTGTACGTTCTGTCGCGAAGCAAAGCCCTGCTTCATCATCATACAAGGCTGTCACACAAAAGTAGTGAAAACAGCAGATCTACAAGCAGTAGATCTGCTGTTTTCACTAGTTTTACTAGAATGCAAAACAAACGGTTTTGGACATACAAGGTTTTCATCGGACAACAACGATATGCTTTAATCGCTATGAAACAATTAAAAGTATGATCGCCGATCCAACTTTTTTTTGTACCCGACTATCCGTTGGAACCGGATACGGATGTTCCGGGACTGGAAACAGGGCACGGGACAACCGGTCCATGTTTCTGATCCCCGAACACATTGCTTCCATGATCACCCTGGCTGATTGCTCAGTGCTGACACGTTCGTAATGGAATATGGAGGACTGTTGTTTTAGAAAGGTTTACCACCTCATGCTCGCAGAGCGTGCGCGATCCGTAGAACCGTCATGCACAATAGACACGCACGCGCCCACGTTAAAAGGTAAGGACATTCTGGCAGAAAACGACATAGCCTATAGCAGGGATACTCAAACTTCTGAACCAGTGGGCCACATTACAAAAATGTCAAGGGCCAGTTGATAAAATAACATTACTTGATAACTTCTATCTTTTATTTGCTTTATTTCCACATGACTTAAGACAAGTGCAATGTGCATTATTTCATGGCTTGGAATTCCATTTATATTCTATCAATGACACAATTTGTAATCAAAGTAATTTGCTAACTTCGAATCTTCGATTTCAATGTCCGCTTTCAAGATGTTTTGGCCATTATCTCTGGAACGCAAGGTCCAATCCGCTCAGTTTAAATCTTGTTGGATGCGTGACTTCGAGGACATTAAGCTGGTCAAAATTGCGCCGCGGGCCGGAAGTGCCCAGCGGGCCGGAGTTTGAGTATCACTGGCCTATAGGACGACTTTTTAATGGCAGTTAAAATGCTGACAGAATCAACAGTTTTCCTCACGTCTGTCTCTGCAGGCTGATCTCCAGCTCAGTGGTGTTGGGGTTGATTTTGGTGGTCCCCAGGATGAGATAGAAGGTAGTCTACATACACACACACACACACACATACACACACGCACGCACGCACGCACACACACATGCATGCACACACACACACGCACACACATGCCCACATGCAGACACACACACGGGCACGCACGCACACACACACAACCGCCAAGGTGGTTTATTTATTTTTGGAACACAGTTCTGCTAACGTTTCACTCTGGTATTGTCAGTAGAAAAAATCTTAGACATTAATTCTGACATATTAACTCTTTTACTGCTTCGGACGTTCCCGCTTGCCCCAATATTGACCCTAGCTCGTTGCCAATACGAACGCTCCTTCATTTACTTACTTTTGATGACTGTAAGCTGATGAGGGGTCGCGCCGCCGCGTACAGTAAAAAAATCTCCCGTAACGCTGCTCTAAAATTTCCACTGCACGTAAACAATAATGGAGTCCCAAATCACTTCCTGGCTGTTTTCTGTGGATCTGATCTAGAAAATGCATTTCTATGCTCTGAATGGACGGCAAGCCGAGCGGCCCAATTCACATTAATCTTTGCATAAGGCTGCCCTCTGCCGCCAGCTTGGCTAAAGTACACATATAATAGATCCAATGAAAAAACAATCGTTTGGAAATAATCAATAGATCTTTTTCTATAACATCGCAAAGGTAAGCTGCTTTTTGCTGGCACCAGACACAATAAATACATAATACATCTGGTAGTAGAACTGTTAACAGAGACATCATATTAACAGACACCTCATATTAACAGAGACATCATATTAACAGACACATCATATTAAATATTAACAGACACATCATATTAACAGACACCTCATATTAACAGACACATCATATTAAATATTAACAGAGACATCATATTAACAGACACCTCATATTAACAGAGACATCATATTAACAGACACATCATATTAACAGACACCTCATATTAACAGAGACATCATATTAAATATTAACAGACCTTGGCGTCTCGTTTGAAGGGGTTTCCCAGTTCACACTCAGCCTGGGAGCCGTTAGGGTTGGCCGTACAACTAACTGGTTTCTCCTCCTGAAACACAACGTGTAGTATAAGTACAGGACTACAATATGTCCTCTTAGAGTTGGTGTACAACTCTCCTTTTGCACAAAGTAGTGCAACGCAAGATAGAGGGCGCCAGATCCCTTTGAGTCACACCCTACCACTACTTCCTGTTCATCCACAGAGCATTGATTCTAGTTGTTTTCTCCGTTAGATTTCTTTTCACTTTTTTCAACTTTTATTACTTTGGATGGTAAAAAGATGAGGCAGACAAATCAAATGTATTTTGACAAGTAATAAAAGTTGAAAAAAAGTGAAAAGAATGCACTTTAATCTAACGGAGAAAACAACTAGAATCAATGCTCTGTGGATGAACAGGAAGTAGTGGTAGGGTGTGACTCAAAGGGATCTGGCGCCCTCTATCTTGCAATGCACTACTTTGTGCAAAAGGAGAATAGGGCTCCTAACAGGACTTCAGTGGTTAATGCATGCAGACAGCTGACTAACATGTCTTTGTGTGGACACCAGGAAGACTGGCTGATTGCTACAGCATCAGCCAATGGGCATCCTTTTCAAACGAACAAATACCGTAATTGCTGGACTATAAGCCGCACCTGAATATGAGCTGCACCAGCTATAAATTTAGAACAAAAAACAAATAAGCCCCACCCGACTATAAGCCGCAGGTGTCCTTCCTGCTTCCCGCTAGAGCGCACCTGGTGGCCGTTAGCTGTAAGAATCTCTATATAAGCCGCACCGTTGTATAAGCCGCAGGGTTCAAAACATGGGAAAAAAGCCGCGGCTTATAGTACGGCAATTACGGGTAAACAGCTCTTACAGTTTACAGTTTACAGTTTAGGCATTTAGCAGACGCTTTTAATCCAAAGCGACTTACAATAAGCAGATACAACATCGCAATAATAAACAAGATAATAGGTCAGTACATTAACAGCAATATAACAATGTAAATGGATATCTATCTAGAGAAAAACACAATATAATCAAGTTCTAAAGAAACCTAACAAACAAATGTTAACTAGCTTCATGTATGGTCATTGATTTTACTGTAGTGCTAAGGGTTTAGGTGGAGTCTTACGTTGGTCTAACATACAGACAGTCTTACATTGGGGGCGGGTCTAAAAGACAGACAGGGGGAGGGGCTTACGTTGGGGGCGGGTCTAAAAGCAGGGGGTGGGTCTTATGTTGGGGCGGGTCTAAAAGCAGGGGGCGGGTCTTACATTGGGGGCGGGTCTAAAAGACAGACAGGGGGAGGGGCTTACGTTGGGGGCGGGTCTAACAGACAGACTGAGGGTGGGGCTTACGTTGGGGGCAGGTCTAAAAGCAGGGGGCGGGTCTTACGTTGGGGGCGGGTCTAAAAGCAGGGGGCGGGTCTTACGTTGGGGGCGGGTCTAAAAGCAGGGGGCGGGTCTTACGTTGGGGGCGGGTCTAAAAGCAGCGTAGGACACGGACGGGGGGAAGTTGGCGACGACGTAGGCCTCGTGGGCGTCGTCTCCGTTCTGATTGGTCACCGTCACCTCCAGAGCCAGAGACGTCTTCTGATTGGTGGTCAGCGAGAAGGACGGAACGCCGTCCTCCCTGTCACATGACACACAACACAGGTCACATGACGTCAACACAGGTCACATGACGTACTGTTCATAATTATATTTTATTACACTTAATGCACATTGTTTTAATGATGGGCAAAAACATCTCCTTCTGTCATATTCGTGTGTGTGTGTGTGTGTGTGTGTGTGTGTGTGTGTGTGTGTGTGTGTGTGTGTGTGTGTGTGTGTGTGTGTGTGTGTGTGTGTGTGTGTGTGTGTTCATACGAGGGTAGTGGTGTGTTAGTGGGAGAAATATGTGAAAAAGATGTTCAATTCCGGCAGAAAGCATGAAAATTTGATGTATTTTTAGGCGCGGAATTAAAAAACTGCCGGATCCAAGCACTTTTCCCATGGGATCTGGTCATAAAATGAGAATTAAAGATGGCTCTAATTCACTTACAATACAGGGAAAAAAGCTTCTTTAAGTAGCATGTGAGTGGTCTATCTAGGGTTTTTTTATGATTCTGAATCCATTGCAAGCATTTGTTTTGCACGAAAAACATTCCGTGGGCTAAAAATGGACCCCATAAAACTATGGTTTAGTATGGTTTAGTGATGAGTTATCACTTGTCACAGTTTCTAGGGTCCATTCCATGAAAACCCCCTAGATAGACCCCTCACATGCTACTTAAAGAAGGTTTTTATGGGAGTATTTTTCCCTGTAGCCTATAGTAAGTGAATTAGAGCCACCAGATCCCATGGGGAAAGTGCTTGGATCCGGCAGTTTTTGAGCGGTGCAAACCGCTCCTATACGTGGCTGTGCGTGTGTCCGTAGCCTTTTTCCTCAGCGTTTTGCCATAGTAAAATGTGTGTGCGTAGCATCATGTTTGTCTAGTGATGTCATACGTCGTATGTCTGTAGCCTTTTTCCTTAGCATTTTGCCATAGCAAACGTGTGTGTGTAGCATAGCCTGTACATCCTAGACTCAAATCCTAGTCTGAAGACGTTATGCAAGCACGACCACCACTCACTTCACATTGGGTGTGATTATTGAATTCAGCGCCCAAAAATACCCCTAGGTGCAAATGTTCACGCTTTCTGCCGGAAGTGAACTTCTTAGCCTATTTTTGTTACATATTTCTCCCACTGTGTGTGTGTGTGTGTGTGTGTGTGTGTGTGTGTGTGTGTGTGTGTGTGTGTGTGTGTGTGTGTGTGTGTGTGTGTGTGTGTGTGTGTGTGTGTGTGTGTGTGTGTGTGCATGTGTGTGTGTGTGTGTGTGTGTGTTCTTACAGGGTGAGGGGGGTGAACTGGTCGTTGACAGTTCGGTCACAGAAACGGTATTTGACCTGCATGTTACTCTGACACCTGTTATCAGAGCCACACCCCTCCTTCATGAAGCTCACCTGCACGCACACGCACACGCACACACACACACACACACACACACACACACACACACACACAGAACATTGCTTTCTTTTAACCCTTTCCAAGCCACGGGGAGCCCCTTAATGTTAAAACCGTACTATATCGAACTTCCTAGGGGGGGAGGGGCAGCCAATCGTCTTTTCCCGTACTTTCCCGTATTTACCGAAATAAATGATTTTCATCCGAAAATCGGCGATCGTCTAACCTTCCCTAGTCACCACTCGTGCATCGATAGCTCATGGCTGGGCTGAGATGAAGCAGAAGTGATGTCATTGGCCTTTCCTTTTCCAAGGCACATTATCCCATTCGGTTACTGTCTGTACCCTGGTGCTTCTACAGCAGCCATGCTAGGGGCTATGCTAGCGAAAATATTCAGTTCTGCTCTTGAGTCACACATGGATTAATTGCGGGGACATTTACGTGAACGGATCGTGCACGCGAAATGCACGGGGAGATCGATGATCGGCCAAAACACCCATTCTATCCCAACGGAGATCGAGAAAATCACGGTGAGTTACTGACCTGGGAAAAAAAAGAAAAGAAAAAACAACGGCGCTGTTCAAGATGGAGGGGCTGCGGGCTCATGTTTATAAACATAATATTATGTCTCGATCACAATACAATAATAGAAATTTCACGGCTAATCTACCAACCCCCATTCTATTTCGGCTTAGAAAGTGTTAAAGAGCTTTTTTACATTTAGAATTAGTTTTCCTTTTATAGAAGTGAAGTACTTTGCCGGGTCTCGTGGCGCCCTCTGCTTGTTCACAAGCAGGCCATGTGTGGCCTGCTTGAGCGTGAGGCATAAGTTGTCACCTCAACAGAGTGTAGTTCTAGTTTGTATATGTATTTATTGAATGCATGCATTGACACGTCTGATCTAATTTAAATCTAGTTTCACCTGGTCTGGGATCAGTAGCATTTCAATGTTTTTTTCGGAACTGATCACTACCAACTAGAGGATGACACAGGAGTGGATTTTCACTCCTGTCCCGTCCCACTCCCGCAGAAAAAATCCCACTCCTGTACAATGACTCCTGGTCCCATCCCGCTCCTGGTCAAAATCACTCCCGTTCACATCCCGCTCCCGAAAAAATAAATATTTTTCCATTTTGATCCATATTATATTTGATATCATGTTTATTATTATATAATTTATAGTTTTATAATGTTCGCAGTTCGAAGACCTCACTTTCCTGTGCTTTTTCCTCCCAAACTGCTAATAAAGTATCACTGTTTGTTTCTGCCGTTTGATGAACTGGTCTGGGATGATTCCCGCTCCTGCCCACTCCTGGTGATTTTCATTCCCGTCCCGATCCTGGCATTAATACAAATTTGACTCCTGTCCTGCGGGAATCCCACGGGACCCACAGGAATTCCTGTCAATTGTCATCCTCTACTACCAACTAGGGCATTCACCAAATATTTGAATATTCGAATATCAAAGTCACTATTTGACGTTGTTCATCGAAGTCGAATATTCGCTTATTTATTTTTATTTTTATTGTATTGTTTTCTCTTTAAAAAATAAATAGTTTATAAAGCTTGGCTAGATAGGAAGTCATAAGAATGAGTTGTCAATGCCCCTGGTGGATGAATGTGTTAATGCTCTATACCAGGGGTTCTCAAACCTTTTTAGGCCGTGACCCCCAAAATAAACATATTTGAACTGGGGACCCCCACCCTGACAAGCACTTGGATGTGACTCGGTTCCACAGATAACAATTGAGAAAATAGTAGATCTACATGCTCACAACAATACTTTTCACAATGTTGGCCTCTTGCTTACTTAATATTTGACAGTTTGGCCAGTCCTGTTGAATATTTGACTATTCAAATACTTTAAACAAATGCCCTAGTACCAACGTCATGTTGTAGTCAACAGGCGACTACACTTTGGCCAGTCGTCTTCGCCTAGACCGGATCACACGGTCCGGTCTATTTTAGGGGTAAATCTCGATATTTCTACGTGTCATTAGTTCGACTAAGGGTTTGGGTTTAGGCATAGTTTTACTGAGGTTGGGGTTGGGGTTAGGTTTAGGCATAGTGGTTAGTTAGCATTTCACCAGGTTAGCATTCACCAGTGTCGAACCTTATGGGGCGTCGAACAAATCCTACATCGCAATATGGACACGCCCCTATTTCTAACGAAGTGGGAAGTCTGGTGACACCAGGTTGCTTCCACCAATCAGCTGCTTGCGTTACCAGGTTACTTCCACCAATCAGCTGCTTGTGTTACCTCTGCGCGGGCTGTCATTGGCTGGTTGGCGTCGAGGACGGGCTGCAGTTCAGTCAGTGAGCTCTGTCTCTTGCTGCGCGCTGCGTTCCGGATCTCCACCGACACGTCGATGGGGACGCCTCGCAGCTTGTCCCGGATGTTGTCCTGTGTGGATGACATCACAACATCAGGTCAGAATGCTGTCTACTACTGATGACATCACAACATAACTAGAAAAATATTGTTCCTTCGAAACAATTGTGGGCTCGCTTCAAGCCAGAAAACAATGGCTATAAAAGCACAAAATGTCAAGATCGCAGGCAGTGCTCTCTTTGACGTTACTGACGTCAAAGATTGGTCCATTTTGTTCCAAAAATGTGTTGTGCAAAAGTTGACCCGCTGGTGGCGCTATAACAGGCCAATGTGAGAAGGTTGGTATCTGTTCCTTGACCTATTGGGAATGTGCTTGCAAGATTTCACGCACATCCCAGGCTGTGTTCATGATTTGAGGTGTTTTTGGCTTTGGACACTTTATCGCTGCTTGCAGCTATATTTATTATTATTATTTTATAATTTTTGTTGTGTGCACTTCATAGGCATGTTAGATAAAGGTCCTTAGATTGCGTGTAGAATGTTTCATGCAAATTGCAAAAAAAATCAGATGTCTTCCGCTTGAGTCAAAGCACGCGTGTAACAAGTTGCATGTCTTCAAACGAAACGAGTCATGACTTATGCCCGTTTGAAGTTTGAATTTTCAGACGCTTCGTATAGCGCCCCCCTTTGGCCGATTGGAATAAAATTGGTTTCAGTGATACTTTGACTAACCCTCTACATCTTTGCCAAATGCCATGAATGTGTGACTTTGTATGTATGATTTAGAGGCAAAAGAATTATTGGCATAAAACTGCAATATTGAGTGAATTATTAAAAAATAATGTTTCACTTTAAAAAAAATCTGGTTGATCAATCTGACCGTATTGGTCCAAAGTTCATGTGAAAAAAGTTTCGTGCGCTTAACGCAAAAATCCCAGGAGGAGATAGATTTTTTCTGTTTTTCATATAATTCCAAATTCTGGGGGATCTAAAGGTCAAAGGTCAAAAGTCAGAGGGTAAAAGTTGTTCGGCATGAGGAGACGCATACGTGTATACAGGTTTCATGGCTGGACCTCAAACACAGCATGAGCTACACCTGTTCAAAGATCGCACTTTCGAAGGCTTCCTACAGCGCCACCATTTGGCCGATTGCTATAAAAATTATAGCACACTTCGCCACTGTAAACTGAACACATTGATGTTTTTATATTCATTTTCTCACTAAGTATGTAGGAGTTGAAAGGTGCCAAAGTATTGAGGAGAAGTTGATATAGTATAGTATAGTATAGAAACTAGAAAAATATTGTTCCTTCGAAACAATTGTGGGCTCGCTTCAAGCCAGAAAACAATGGCTATAAAAGTACAAAATGTCAAGATCGCAGGCAGTGCTCTCTTTGACGTTACTGACGTCAACGATTGGTCCATTTTGTTCCAAAAATGTGTTGTGCAAAAGTTGACCCGCTGGTGGCGCTATAACAGGCCAATGTAAGAAGGGTGGTATCTGTTCCTTGACCTATTGGGAATGTGCTTGCAAGATTTCACGCACATTGCAGGCTGTGTTCATGATTTGAGGTGTTTTTGGCTTTGGCCACTTTATCGCTGCTTGCAGCTATATTCATTATTATAATTTTTTTGTGTGTGTGCACTTCATAGGCATATTAGATAAAGGTCCTTAGATTGTGTGTAGAATGTTTCATGCAAATCCCAACGGGTTTAAGCGTTTCACAAACTGCTCAAAATGATATAGCGCCCCCCTTTGGCCAATTGGGGTAAGATTGGTTTTAGTGATATTTGGACTAACACTCTACATCTTTGCCAAATGCCATGAACATGTTACTTTGCATGTATGATTTAGAGGCAGAAGAATAATTTGCATAAAACTGCAATATTCATTGAATTTATTTAAAAAAGCATGTTTCAATTTTAAAGAAATCCGATCTGACAGATCTTTAGATATCGGTCCAAAGTTCACGTAAAAAATGTTTTGTGCACGTGGAGCGAAAATTCCAGAATAAAAGCGGGTTTACGCGTTTTACAAACTGCTCAATATGGCGGAAAATCGAAGGGCGGAGCTTACTTAACAACGACACAGATGTCTTCCGCTCGAGTCAAAGCACGCGTGTAACAAGTTGCATGTCTTCAAACAAAACGAGTCATGACTTATGCCCGTTTGAAGTTTGAATTTTCAAACGCTTCGTATAGCGCCCCCCTTTGGCCGATTGGAATAAAATTGGTTTCAGTGATACTTTGACTAACCCTCCACATCTTTGCCAAATGCCATGAACGTGTAACTTTGCATGTATGATTTAGAGGCCGAAGAATAATTTGCATAAAACCGCAATGTTGATTGAATTATTAAAAAATTATATTTCACTTTAAAAAAAATCTGGTTGATCAATCTGAACGTATTGGTCCAAAGTTCATGTGAAAAAAGTTTCATGCGCGTAACGCGAAAATCCCAGGAGGAGATAGATTTTTAATGTTTTTCATATAATTCCGAATTGTGGGAGACCTAAAGGTCAGAGGTCAAAAGTTAGAGGGTAAAAGTTGTTCGGCATGAGGAGACGCATAAGTGTATACAGGTTTCATGGCTGTATGTATAACACAGCATGAGCTATACCTGTTCAAAGATCGCACTTTCGAAGGCTTCCTACAGCGCCACCATTTGGCCGATTGCTATAGAAAATAATAGCACACTTCGCCACTGTAAACTGAACACATTGATGTTTTTATTTTCATTTTCTCACTAAGTATGTAGGAGTAGAAAGGAACCGAAGTTTTGAGGAGAACTTGATATAGTATATAAACTAGAAAATGTGCAATTTGGGAAATTGCGAGTGTGGTTGCCCGCCCCGCCCCGGCGCGAGTTTTCTGGCGTCGGTCCCGAGAACGTTTGTGTTTCGTTTTTAGAGGGTCGTCCACCCTGAAAAACGCGTTTTGGCATGAAACGGTTACGTTTTGCGCGTTTGTGGCGCCCCCTATGGGTCGAAGGGGAAATGCTTTTGGGGATTTGTTGAATATCCCACCCGCAACTTGTGGTTAATATTTGGTGTTGACTGGATGTTTCGTTCGTGATTTATGGCTATTTTTTGCTAAACAGGCCCCTCCCGCTAACTTTGAAAGTCTGTTACGGACGAACGGTATGGACTATCGCAATATCGCTTGAATATGTTTATAGCATGGGTCCAGAGATCATGTGTACCGATTTTTGTGACATTTGGAGAAAATATGTAGGAAAAGGAGCAAAAAGTGTGTTTTGAAGAAAATTCAAAATGGCGGAAAATCTATCCTGACGCAAATGGGCGTGGCCTATATGGGGAGATGCGTCATGACCCAAGGAATCCAGGGAAAAAATAATTTTAATTTTCCGACCTACGGTTCAAGAGTTACAGGCCGAAACGTAAAATGGGCTGTTATAGCGCCACCATGAGGCTGACTGACAATATTATTATTTTTTTATTCCTTAAACTCATTATGCATCTCCTCTCCAAGTTTTGAAACTGTAGCCCCTATGGTTTGCGAGAAAAAAAATAATTGAATGTGAGTTTTTGCTATTCCCATTATAAGTCAATGGGGAAAATTAATTCACTAATAAATTAATATCAATTAAACGATAAAACTTTTCTCTTAGCGAAATAATAGCACACGATTCCCGATGAAGCCAGTCGATTTGACATATGGCGCGAGTGTGTGGCGCAAAAACTGTGGGCCGTGAAACGCGCCGAAAAAAGGTTTATCTAGAATAAATAAAGAAAAAATAAAGTTTCCCTAGGACTATAGTGTGTTGCCCTGTAAGGGCAACCACACTAACTAGAAAATGTGCAATTTGGGAAATTGCGAGTGTGGTTGCCGCCCCGCCCCGGCGCGAGCGGCGGGTGACGCGCCTCCCTGAGAACGTTTGTGTTTCGTTTTGAGAGGGTCGTCCACCCTGAAAAACGCGTTTTGGACCGAAACGGTTACGTTTTGCGCGTGTGTGGCGCCCCCTAAGGGTCGAAGTGGAAATGCTTCTGGGGATTTGTTGAATATCCCACCCGCGACTTGTGGTTTAAATTTGGTGTTGACTGGATGTTTCGTTCCGGATTGATGGCTATTTTTTGCAAAACGGGCCCCTCCCGCTAAATTTGGAAGCCTGTTACGGACGAACGGTATGGACTATCGAAATATCGCTTGAATATGTTTATCGCATGGGTCCAGAGATCTTGTGTACCGATTTTTGTGACATTTGGAGAAAATTTGTGGGAAAAGGAGCAAAAAGTGTGTTTTGAAGAAAATTCAAAATGGCGGAAAATCTATCCTGACGCAAATGGGCGTGGCCTATATGGGGAGATGCGTCATGACCCAAGGAATCCAGGGAAAAAATAATTTTAATTTTCCGACCTACGGTTCAAGAGTTATAGGGCAAAACGTAAAGTGGGGTGTTATAGCGCCACCATGTGGCCGAATGATGTAATTATTTTTTAATTAATTCTTACAATTATTATGAATCTCCTCTCCAAGTTTTGAAACTGTGGACCCTATGGTTTGCGAGAGAGAAAATAATTGAATGTGAGTTTTTGCGATTCCCATTATAAGTCAATGGGGAAAATTAATTCACTAATAAATTCACATCAATTAAACGATACAACTTTTTTCTTATCGCAATAATAGCACACGATTCCCGATGAAGCCGGTCGATTTGACATATGGCGCGAGTGTGTGGCGCAAAAACTGTGGACGGTGAAACGCGTCAAAATAAAGTTTATCCAGAAGAATAAAAATAAAGTTTCCCTAGAACTATAGTGTGTTGCCCTGTTAGGGCAACCACACTAATAAATAAATAAATAATGACAATATCTAAAGTGTGCTCGCCTTATAGGCGAGCCCACAACAAGCACACAAGGCCTCGCGGTGCGAGGCCTTGTGTGCTTGTAGATTGTCTGTTTTCACTAGTCTTGTGCGACAGTCTTGTATGATGAAGCAGGGCTCTACTTTAAAGACCCAGTGAAATGAAAAATACGTTTTTCACACTTTTAGAGCTTATCCGTGGTAATCTTATGGGCATTCCTAACTAACACTAGATGCCAAAAAAATGGAAAAGAAACACTTTTTGTGTATATTTATATCAAAGGTCCCTAAATAGGCCATTCTTAATTATTTCCTGTGAACAGAAATGTGCTGTGTGATGACATAGACTTTTTGAATATAAATGAACCTTTGATTACATTCACCTGTTTGTTTCCCCCCCACCACCAGATGGCACCTAAGGTCAACTGACCTCGGTCTATTAGATGTCCCAACATCCAACCTGACTGTAGAGGTGACCTAAGGTCAACTGACCTCGGTCTATTAAATGTCCCAACATCCAACCTGACTCGTAGAGGTGACCGCGCCTTTTCCGTCGCTGCTCCGAAGCTTTGGAACAGCAGTCCATTCCATATCAGATCTGCCCCCTCCATTGAAGCTTTGGAACAGCAGTCCATTCCATATCAGATCTGCCCCCTCTATTGAAGCTTTGGAACAGCAGTCCATTCCATATTAGATCTGCCCCCTCTATTGAAGCTTTGGAACAGCATTCCATTCCATATTAGATCTGCCCCCTCTATTGAAGCTTTGGAACAGCAGTCCATTCCATATCAGATCTGCCCCCTCTATTGAAGCTTTGGAACAGCAGTCCATTCCATATTAGATCTGCCCCCTCTATTGAAGCTTTGGAACAGCATTCCATTCCATATTAGATCTGCCCCCTCTATTGAAGCTTTGGAACAGCAGTCCATTCCATATCAGATCTGCCCCCTCTATTGAAGCTTTGGAACAGCATTCCATTCCATATCAGATCTGCCCCCTCTATTGAAGCTTTGGAACAGCAGTCCATTCCATATTAGATCTGCCCCCTCCATTGAAGCTTTGGAACAGCATTCCATTCCATATTAGATCTGCCCCCTCTATTGAAGCTTTGGAACAGCAGTCCATTCCATATCAGATCTGCCCCCTCTATTGAAGCTTTGGAACAGCATTCCATTCCATATTAGATCTGCCCCCTCTATTGAAGCTTTGGAACAGCAGTCCATTCCATATCAGATCTGCCCCCTCTATTGAAGCTTTGGAACAGCAGTCCATTCCATATTAGATCTGCCCCCTCTATTGAAGCTTTGGAACAGCATTCCATTCCATATTAGATCTGCCCCCTCTATTGAAGCTTTGGAACAGCAGTCCATTCCATATCAGATCTGCCCCCTCTATTGAAGCTTTGGAACAGCATTCCATTCCATATTAGATCTGCCCCCTCTATTGAAGCTTTGGAACAGCATTCCATTCCATATCAGATCTGCCCCCTCTATTGAAGCTTTGGAACAGCAGTCCATTCCATATCAGATCTGCCCCCTCTATTGAAGCTTTGGAACAGCATTCCATTCCATATTAGATCTGCCCCCTCTATTGAAGCTTTGGAACAGCATTCCATTCCATATCAGATCTGCCCCCTCTATTGAAGCTTTGGAACAGCAGTCCATTCCATATCAGATCTGCCCCCTCCATTGAAGCTTTGGAACAGCAGTCCATTCCATATTAGATCTGCCCCCTCTATTGAAGCTTTGGAACAGCATTCCATTCCATATTAGATCTGCCCCCTCTATTGAAGCTTTGGAACAGCAGTCCATTCCATATCAGATCTGCCCCCTCTATTGAAGCTTTGGAACAGCATTCCATTCCATATTAGATCTGCCCCCTCTATTGAAGCTTTGGAACAGCATTCCATTCCATATCAGATCTGCCCCCTCTATTGAAGCTTTGGAACAGCAGTCCATTCCATATCAGATCTGCCCCCTCCATTGAAGCTTTGGAACAGCAGTCCATTCCATATTAGATCTGCCCCCTCTATTGAAGCTTTGGAACAGCATTCCATTCCATATTAGATCTGCCCCCTCTATTGAAGCTTTGGAACAGCAGTCCATTCCATATCAGATCTGCCCCCTCTATTGAAGCTTTGGAACAGCATTCCATTCCATATTAGATCTGCCCCCTCTATTGAAGCTTTGGAACAGCATTCCATTCCATATCAGATCTGCCCCCTCTATTGAAGCTTTGGAACAGCATTCCATTCCATATCAGATCTGCCCCCTCTATTGAAGCTTTGGAACAGCAGTCCATTCCATATTAGATCTGCCCCCTCTATTGAAGCTTTGGAACAGCATTCCATTCCATATCAGATCTGCCCCCTCCATTGAAGCTTTGGAACAGCAGTCCATTCCATATTAGATCTGCCCCCTCTATTGAAGCTTTGGAACAGCAGTCCATTCCATATCAGATCTGCCCCCTCCATCGACTCTTTTAAATCCAGGCTCAAAACCCTGTTTTACTCACAAGCTTTTGAATCCCCCTGACACATTGTATCTGTTTTTATCGCATTGTTTTAGTTTACTACATTGTAATTGTTGTTGTTGCTTTTATTGTTATACCCTGAGATGTTTTCTTTACTGTATTACTTGAATGATGAAATGTCTGTGCAGCACTTTGGTACGATGAAAGTTCTTTTTAAATCTGCTCTATAAATAAACCTGATTTGATTTGATTTGATTGCTGGCTCCCATTACTCAGATTTTACATCCCATCGCCTGAAGGGGTTCAGAAACACACAGGCTTCCTTTTCAGACTGAAACTTAAAAGTAAAATACCCAAAATAGTCATTTAATTGGGTCTTTAAAAACATACAAATTTGAAACTTGGAGATATGAGGTTTCTGCCCGACAGTGACGATATGTTTTAATTATTGCCTCCTTTCTTCTGCAACAAGTTTCTCCATAGGCCAATCACTCCTTCCATTAACTGTAGCCTATATGTGTCCCAGCATAGCAGAGGGCAGTCATTTCGGAAAGCACAGCTTTAGACCAGCCCTGAAATTACTTATATATCCACGAGTTTCCTACGCCCCATAGTGCATTGCGCAGACGTCTGCACCGAGCTTCCACCGCCGATTTACAAGCTCACAACGGGTTGCATCTGCGACGCGACGTGAGCTTGTATGTCTGCTGTTAAACCCGGAAGTTTGGTCCTGATAGTCTCCAGGAAACTCCCGGGGAAACTTGTGGATATATATATATATATATATATATATATTTTTTTTTTCTAAAATGTGATAAAGCCACAAAAGCATTTCATAAATATCAGGCTATATTTCACTTAAACGCCAGAGCTTAACTCTGCATGTAAATAAGACTTTTTTAAATTAATGTGAAGAGAAACCTCACATTTTGCAGGTTACATTTCATCTAAAAGGCTGAATTTCTCAGATCTAGTATTGCTGCATGGCATAACTCTATAAGCCATATCTACAAAACTGTTGGGTCAATCTTCACAACCAATATATCATTTTGTAGCTATGATTCCTATGCTATGATTTCAAATGAAATGAAAAAATGAAAATGAAAAAAAAAAAAAAAAAAAAAATCAATGACTAGCCCTCAGCTCTGTTCGGACACATGATTTGTGTGTGTATTCAACAGAGTATGTTTATTGCTCTACACTGCATTTCTCACTGTGGTGTATTTGGCACTGTATTATTATTCCTTTTGTGATTCTTCTTTATTCTTTTTTACACTTACTATTCTGCTTCGGCAGTTTATTCGTTTAGGCTTTTGATACATGTATGACTATATCTGGCCATTCCAATTAGAGATTTATGTACTATTGATGTAATATTTGTTTAATCCGAGGCACCCCTACATTATAATTTTCACTCCCAGCACCTTATATTTATAGCATATCGTCGTTGTCAGGTGGAAACCTTGTTTGTCCAAAACCGTTCATTTTGTATTCATCATCTATAAAATGATTTAAACTAGTGAAAACAGCAGATCTACAAGCACACAACGCCGTTGTGTGCTTGTAGATCGGCTGTTTTCACTAGTTTTGTGCGACGGTCTTGTATGATGAAGCAGGGCTTTGCTTTACCAAAAGACGTACACATTTGAAACTTGGAGATACGAGGTTTCTGCCCGACAGTGACGATATTTTAGTGATTATGTTGTGAGGAAAACGTTGATATAATAGCCATTTTGGTTAGAACTGACTGAAAATAACTTTGTACTTCAAGTTTAAAATGATACTACCGGTAAATATTTTTCCAAGTGTTCCAAATATTATCAAATTATATCTTGCGGCACCCCTGGACTGCCGTCACGGCACCCCAGGGTGCCCCATCACCCCTGCTGTGGAGGACTCACCTGTAAGGTAGTCTGGGATCACTTCACTTTTCAGGGTTGTAACCGGTCTGGAGCGGAAACCACAACACGTCATGTTGTAGTCCTCAAAGGACTACAATTTGCCGGAAAGATCAAACCGGATTCAGTTTTAACCCAAAACGATTTCCAAAACGATGCTCAAGGACATACCTTTAGGGCCTACCTAATAAACTCCTTGATGTGTAGTAGTTTTGCTTTTGAAAAATGTGTTTGGTAAATGCATCTTTTAGTCCAACTGTTAGCGACTGGCAAGACTACACTAGGATACTGGAGCATTTTAATAGAGATTGGAGAAACAAACGGGGGGAACCAAAACAAAGCGACGCCGCTTCTTCTAGTGGTTTCCGCGCTTTAGGCGGAAACCAAACGGCCTGTAGTGAACGAACACCAGGTAGGCGAGGTCACCTGTAAGGTGAGCTTCTGGGTGACACACTGTGGAGGACTCACCTGTAGGGTGACACACTGTGGAGGACTCACCTGTAGGGTGACACACTGTGGAGGACTCACCTGTAGGGTGAGCTTCTGGGTGACACACTGTGGAGGCTCACCTGTAAGGTGAGTTTCTGGGTGACACACTGTGGAGGCTCACCTGTAAGGTGAGTTTCTGGGTGACACACTGTGGAGGACTCACCTGTAAGGTGACCCTCTGTGGAGGACTCACCTGTAGGGTGAGCTTCTGGGTGACACACTGTGGAGGCTCACCTGTAAGGTGAGCTTCTGGGTGACACACTGTGGAGGCTCACCTGTAAGGTGAGTTTCTGGGTGACACACTGTGGAGGACTCACCTGTAAGGTGAGCTTCTGGGTGACACACTGCCTCTTTCCCTGGGTGCTGAGGGTCAGGGTTCCGGTGGATTCATAGTCCTGGTCAGAGGAGGAGCGCTTGGTAAACACCACCCTGGAGGGGAGGTTGTTGTCCCTGCGCTCTGCCTCCGCTGTGAAGGAGTAGGCCAGGGCTGGATGTGGAGAAAGATTAAACATTATTACTGTGAAGGAGTAGGCTAGAGCTGGATGTGGAGAAAGATTAAACATATTATATTACTGTGAAGGAGTAGGCTATCGCTGGATGTGGAGAAAGATTAAACATATTATATTACTGTGAAGGAGTAGGCTATCGCTGGATGTGGAGAAAGATTAAACATATTATATTACTGTGAAGGAGTAGGCTATAGCTGGATGTGGGGAAAGATTAAACATATTATATTACTGTGAAGGAGTAGGCTATAGCTGGATGTGGAGAAAGATTAAACATTATTACTGTGAAGGAGTAGGCTAGAGCTGGATGTGGGGAAAGATTAAACATTATTACTGAGAAGGAGTAGGCTAGAGCTGGATGTGGAGAAAGATTAAACATATTATATTACTGTGAAGGAGTAGGCTATAGCTGGATGTGGAGAAAGATTAAACATTATTACTGAGAAGGAGTAGGCTAGCGCTGGATGTGGAGAAAGATTAAACATTATTACTGAGAAGGAGTAGGCTAGAGCTGGATGTGGAGAAAGATTAAACATTATTACTGTGAAGGAGTAGGCTATAGCTGGATGTGGAGAAAGATTAAACATTATTACTGTGAAGGAGTAGGCTATAGCTGGATGTGGAGAAAGATTAAACATTATTACTGAGAAGGAGTAGGCTAGAGCTGGATGTGGAGAAAGATTAAACATTATTACTGTGAAGGAGTAGGCTATAGCTGGATGTGGAGAAAGATTAAACATTATTACTGTGAAGGAGTAGGCTATAGCTGGATGTGGAGAAAGATTAAACATATTATATTACTGTGAAGGAGTAGACTAGAGCTGGATGTGGAGAAAGATTAAACATATTATATTACTGTGAAGGAGTAGGCTATAGCTGGATGTGGAGAAAGATTAAACATTATTACTGTGAAGGAGTAGGCCAGGGCTGGATGTGGAGAAAGATTAAACATTATTACTGTGAAGGAGTAGGCTAGAGCTGGATGTGGAGAAAGATTAAACATTATTACTGTGAAGGAGTAGGCTATAGCTGGATGTGGAGAAAGATTAAACATTATTACTGTGAAGGAGTAGGCTATAGCTGGATGTGGAGAAAGATTAAACATTATTACTGAGAAGGAGTAGGCTATAGCTGGATGTGGAGAAAGATTAAACATTATTACTGAGAAGGAGTAGGCTATAGCTGGATGTGGAGAAAGATTAAACATTATTACTGTGAAGGAGTAGGCTAGCGCTGGATGTGGAGAAAGATTAAACATTATTACTGTGAAGCAGTAGGCTATAGCTGGATGTGGAGAAAGATTAAACATTATTACTGAGAAGGAGTAGGCTATAGCTGGATGTGGAGAAAGATTAAACATTATTACTGAGAAGGAGTAGGCTATAGCTGGATGTGGAGAAAGATTAAACATTATTACTGAGAAGGAGTAGGCTAGAGCTGGATGTGGGGAAAGATTAAACATGTTATACCAGTAAGACTCCCTAATCGGGAGATAAGCGACCGTGAGGTTGCAGCGTGATTTTAGGGCAAAATGTGTAGGAGCAATGTCCAAAAATGTGTTTGAAATAATCGGCCTGATGGTGGCGCTATATGGGACAGATCCATGTTGATGACATGAGTGTAGACATACTGTGTAGCGATTTGTGTGATTTTAGGGCAACATTTGTAGGAGCAGTGTCCAAAAATGTTTTTTGCAAGAATCGGCCTCATGATGGCGCTAGAAGAGGGCCATGTGAGAATTGAGGTTGTGGTTTGGCAGCCAAGGAGTGTGTGTGCAAAATTTGGCATGGATCGGGGCAACGGTTGCGGAGATATGAGCAAGGCAAAAGTGTGACGTGTGACTGACTGACTGACTGACTGACTGACTGATATTACTGTGAAGGAGTAGGACAGGGCTAGATGTGGGGAAAGATTAAACTTTATTAGTGTGAAAAAAGAAATCATAAAATAAAAATAGATATTCAGAACTGTACAAATGATCTATTCAGTGAAAAGCAGAGATAAACCACACTAATAAATAAATGACTCTGTGAACTCACTCAGTGAAAAGCAGAGATAAACCACACTAATAAATAAATGACTGTGTGAACTCACTCAGTCTAGGGTTGTAGCTCTTTGGGTTTGCTGTGTAGGAGAAACACGCCTCCACCTCCAAACTGAAACCATACAACACACACACACACACACACACACACACACACACACACACACACACACACACACGCACACACACACACACACACACACACACACACACACACACACACACACACACACACACACACACACACACACACACACACACACACACGTCACATGATCTGAAACAATACAACATAGATACACACCTGTCACATACCGTACATGATCTGAAAG
>NC_137814.1:1214425-1221925 GCF_963921795.1 Nannobrachium achirus
AAATGCAAGCAGTTTATTAGCGTTTTCTTCACCACTTCTGTTCAACTCTACAGCCTGTTGTCAGGGTTACGGTCCATTCCTCCAAGCCATGGGATCTGTCGCCCCACACACACACACACACACACACCCCTCTCTATCACAGTTAGGAATGTTGCAGTGATGAGACACATGCGCGCGCACACACCAAAAGTTAGGAATGTGCATGGTCTCTCTCTCTCACTCTCACTCTCACTCACACTCACACACACACACACACACTCTCACACAAACGTAACGTGGGTTGCATGCATGCATGGGTCACGCATGCAACGGGTGCGTTTGATGTGTTGTAACTGTCTCATCTTCCAACGGGTATGGAAAAACTATGTGGAGCAAGCGCATACATCCCTATACTTCTATTCACCTAATTTTGCCGTTAAATTATTTGTATCCATCATAAATATACACTCCTCCATGGGCTGCTCCTTACATTATGATGCTCCCACATATTCTCATACACGCACCAGTTACAGTTACTTCCCCCATAACCCACACTCTGCACATATTTTGGAGCACATATCTTCGAACGGGTAAGGTCTAGTAGTATTTAAAACTCAGCACAAAAAGAAAGGAAACATATTAATAATGAATCATACCTCCCCTTTAATAATACCAAATTGTATCGTGTTTATATCATGTTTATCGCTGATGTGTCACCTTTACAACGAGGTACAGCTTGTAAGCATCGGGCATTCGAGGAATGAGCTACACAGCCAAACGTGTGGGTAGCACCGACCAAAAATTGTCAAAATGGCCTGGCAGGCCTGCAATACTGTTCTTTTGGTGTTCACCTTTGTTGTTTGGAGCAGTGAATGATTGCACTCTCCCACAGTAATAAGGAAAGAAAAAAAACAACACATATTGGCGATTTTTGGAGCGGTGAAAGCGCTCCCAATAGACAGGTATGTCTGTGGGTGGGTGGGTGGCTGGCTATGTGGGTGGGTGGCTGGCTATGTCTGTAGCCTGGCAATACCTTGAGTGGCCACACACAACACACAAGTTAAAGGAGGGGCGCTGTTGTGCAGGCACACACACACACACACACACATACACACACACACACACGCACGCACGCACACACACACGCACACAGTATAGCTGCTCAGATTCACCGCTCCACTTCGAACCGAGGTTTGATTTTTATACTTTGTTAATGTTAAGCTCAGTGTCAGGGAAGCCCAAAAAGAGAGTAAATGCCAGCAGAACAGCATTGCAAGCCATTTTGGCAAAATTCTGGTCGGCGCTACAAAAACGTTTGGCTGTGTAGCTCATGCCTCGAATGCCTGATGCTTACAAGCTGTACTTTGTTGTAAAGGTGACAAATCAATACAAATTGGTATTATTAAAGGGGAGATATAATTAATTATTATTATTATTTACTAGTTTTAGTATAAAGGGCATAGTGTCCGAGTTACCTGAGCAGCTTTCTTCAGCTGTTCCATCCTGATGCCTTCAGCAGCTCCATGATAGATGTACACTTTACCCTGCCCTGCCGCGTCGTAGGGAGCTCCTACTGCAAAGTCTACACACACACGCACGCACGCACACACGCACGCACGCACGCACGCACGCACGCACGCACACACACACACACACACACACACACACACACACACACACACACACACACACATAGCAGGCATTGACACTAAGGCTTGCCATAAAACCTTCGGGCAGGTGGAGTTTGCTTTCAGGTGCTCATTTGAAAGTGGACACAACCGTCTATAAACACATCTAAACACCTGCACATGGCCAGCACTCTCCATTTTCTGGTCTGTGGAATGTAACAAGTGTGAAACCACAGACATATTCAATCGTAGGTATTTGGTATTTGTATTTGTAGGTATAGTGTATGACATTTTTTATCGCACAGCCCCTGAAAGTAAAGAAATAAGTGTTAAATTGAGCGGTAATTAAAATCTTACCAATCATTTTATAATGGACAATTTAATTTTCGGTCAAGTGGGCCTGACCTTTGGGCAAGTAGAACATGACCTGTACTTGCCCAACAGGCAAGTGCCTCTGAGAGCTTAGTGTCAACCCCTGCGCAGACATGCGCACACTCAGCCACATGCACACGCTTAACATCTTTATTTGCGTCCACATTTAGCAAGACTTTCTTGAACACTAAAGTGCCCTCCAGACGGTACGCGGTCACCGCCTCCTAGTAATTCATTGTCAACGAGAGGCGGGCAGCTTTTTCTGCCGCGAGGAGAAGTTTAGAGGCAGCGAGGTGAGCTGGCGCGGTCCCGTGAAATCCCTCGCCAGCGTGCTCGTTTGTGCATGCGTACGCGGGCGGTGAGAGATGGATTGTGTTCATCTTTGTGAAATACAGCACAGCGTTTACTCACTGAGCGAGTGTGTTTGTGTCTCACCGCGGTGCGGCCACCGCTGATCCTAGCGGCCCTGACGGCCACCACTGCTCATCTGGAGGGTCCTTATGGCTGCGTCGGAGATGCCGGACTCGTACCATACTCCCAACTAAAGTTACATGTAACTGAGTTACGTAACTAAGTTACATTTTGCTGTAACTTTCTGGTAACTGAGTTACATTCATATTTCTGTAACTCGTCAAGTAACTGAGATATACTTTTGGCTCAAGTTACAAGTTACAAGAAGTTACAAGCGAAGTTATAGCTTTACATTTAAGTTTTGTTAAGATTGACAAATCAATTGTCATGTAACAGTTTAATTAATATGTATAGCAAAGGTGTCGCTATCACTATACAAGGCACCAGACTTTTTCTTTTTCTATTTTTTTACTGTTAAGTTACAGTTTTACAGTTGAGATGTGATCAAATTGAAGATCAAATGTCATGACTAATGTACAGTATCCTCAACAGATCCTCTTTTTTTGTGGAATTCTATTTTAGGAACAGCGATGTTCCTTTTTGAAATAAAATGTAAAAAAATTGTAACTTGGAGTAACTCAGTTACTTTTTCTATGTAACTTGAAACTTTATAAGTGACATTTCTCCAGGGGTATAACTTTAACTTGATCAAGTTATTGCCATGGTGAGTTACTTGTAACTGTACAAGTTACGCTTTCAAAGTAACTTCCCCAACACTGCCTACTCCCTACCCCCTATTTTTTTTTTTTTTTTTTTTTAAGATTTGTTTTTGGGCTTTTTATGCCTTTATTTGAAAGGATAGTAGACTGACAGGAAATGGGGAGAGAGATGGGGAATGACACGCGGCAAAGGTCGTCTGGATCGGGAATCAAACCGGCGACGCCAGCAGGCATCATAGCCTAGTATGTGGTATGCGCCTTGACCACTAGGCCAGCGGGCGCCCCACCCTACCCCCTATTTGGGGGATCCAGATGCACATTTGGGACACTACTCGGGTCGTCATCGGTGTCACACAGTTAAAACACCAGCGCTGGCTGTTGGAGCAATTCATTCACTCCCCAATAAAACAACACGATACAGAGTTATTATGAGAAATAGGCCCATAAAAATTATGAGGTTTATATTTATCACAGTGTCTTGTACACCTGTTTGTGATAAAAATAGGTTATTCTCGTACATTTCAATAAATATTATCATGATTATCAATAAATAAATAAATAGATATGTTCGTACCGCAACTCATTCATAGCCTACCGCCATGAACACAAGCAGATTACATGTAGCCTCGCAAGCCATCCCGAGCTACGTCATGACGACCAATGTGCTTCCTTTCTGGGTCTGGTGGTCCTCCCATCGAGTCTCTTTATGAGAAACTTACGTTCTAATTTCCAATCAAACAGCGGCATTTGGAGCGACCCGCCTCACACCGCTCCTGATTGGTCAAGCGGCTGCAGCAGCTCTCACATTTTGAAAACAAACATGGCGGCCCCCATACCCAACGCGAGTTCACAAATCACAAATAAAAGCTGCATTAAGCAAAGTTTTATCCGAAATCAACGGCATCTCAGAACTTTAAAAAGTTTGCACTTTTGGAATTTCTGTCTGGAAAAGACGTATTTGCTGTTCTGCCGACGATGTTTTGATGCGCTGGTGGCTACGGACTGGACCTGTCAGTCAAAGTGAGTAACTACGTCATGGCGTAAAGCGTTGTCTATGGAGAACTCCTAGACTCTCCCCTGGGAGAGTCTAGGAGTTCTCCATAGACAACTAGAGGCTAGATGACATGTGTAACCAAGCTGTATCACACACACACACACACACACACACACACACACACACACACACACACACACACACCCCCCCCCCTCCTCTCACCATGGTAACCGTCCTGGTTGATGTCTCCCAGGTTTTCCACAGAAAGTCCAAACATGGAGTCCTGGGGGCCGTCTATCCGGAGGGGCGTGGCCTTGTTCCATCGCCCCGCCCTGTTGACGTAGACGTACACCGCCCCCCCGATCACCCCCTCCTTCTCAAAGTACTGTGGAGCCCCCACCACGATGTCCTGCCACCTGAATAACATGAGGATATGTTATTATGACATCACAAGATCACCCCCTCCTTCTCAAAGTACTGGGGAGCCCCCACCACGATGTCCTGCCACCTGAATAACATGAGGATATGTTATTATGACATCACAAGATCACCCCCTCCTTCTCAAAGTACTGGGGAGCCCCCACCACGATGTCCTGCCACCTGAATAACATGAGGATATGTTATTATGACATCACAATGTCATGTTATTATGACATCCCAATGTCCTGCCAACTGATACATAATGATATGTTATTATGACATCACAATGTCATGTTATTATGACATCCCAATGTCCTGCCAACTGATACATAATGATATGTTATTATGACATCACAATGTCATGTTATTATGACATCACAATGTCCTGCCAACTGGATACACCACACTGTGTCCCGCCCACACCTGTGTCCACTTCCACTGAGGAGCCACAGTATTTAATGGTTCTCTGCTGATCAGAACAGTTTAGCTACACGCTTTAATTCCGACTCAAATACGGGTGCATCCCACCATTCCGACATTCTGCCATTCAGACATCCCCCCATTCCGACACCAACCCTATACCTAACCCTAACCTCTATGGAAGTGCTGCCACTCAGACAATTAGACGTCAATGTCTGAATGGCAGCATGTCAGAATGGAGAGTGCCCCCCCCCCCCCCCCCCTCGCATATACTCTTGTTATTTTTGCCTGTTTCGGAGCCTTGCCTGCACCTGGATTTCCCTTGCTCATTTTAACGCCTTTGTACTTTTGCTTGCTGTGACTTTGACAGATTCTCTGTGTATCGGACCAGACAGACCAGATGGGACCCACAGACTACAGCTGAGCTGAGCTCCTCTCAACCTGACGCCATGCAGACTCATTAATGGGAAGCTTCCACCACCATGTCTACGACAACAAGGTTCATTTGGTCAGTAAACATCTGTCCATAATTAAACACACATTAAAAGGAGGAGATTAGTTCAGTAAAGAGTTCCTAAATGACCTCCAGGTGGAGTTAAAACAGCTCTCAGTGTGATTTATTCCCCCTGTTATAAAGTAATCAGTATCATTTAGTCCTGCCATGTGTGAGGACAGACACTGCAGTGATATGCGTCTCCCTGCAAGGCTAGAGTTGTGAAAGCTTAGCATTGTGTTTAAATACAGCTATTATAGAGCGTCGCAGCGGAAGTGGATTCCCGGGGTCACTTAATATTCCCCATTCATTTTCGCCATAGACTTTTACAAAAATATTTATAACAATTATGTTAAGCCTCGAACCAAGCCATCCAGGATGGAGGTGAATCATGATTATAACCTTTGATCCTATGTGAAAACATATTTTAATATTACATTATTTGATATACTACATTTAATAACTACCCTTTATTAGCGATTTTCAAAATGTTCTTTTCATAGAAAAAAAGGTTATATGGTCATGATTCACCTCCATCCTGGATGGCTTGGTTCGAGGCTTAACATAATTGTTATAAATATTTTTGTAAAAGTCTATGGCGAAAATGAATGGGGAATATTAAGTGACCCCAGGAATCCACTTCCGCTGCATGCTCTATTTTCTACTGGTGTTACACCAATTAGAGCCACAAGGGGGCATAATTGTACTGTTTATTTCAAATACTTCAGGGAGAAATAGTGTAAACATGTTGCAGGTGTAACTTTACATTAGGTTTAATAACAGCCTCTCTCCATAGAATCTATAGAGCGTAGCAGTGTATCTTTACATTAGGTGGTTTTGATCAGGTGTATCTTTATTTACAATTAGGTGGTTTTGTTGAGTATTTAATAACAGCCTCTCTCCATAGAATCTATAGAGCGTAGCAGTGTATCTTTACATTAGGTGGTTTTGATCAGGTGTATCTTTATTTACAATTAGGTGGTTTTGTTGAGTATTTAATAACAGCCTCTCTCCATAGAATCTATAGAGCGTAGCAGTGGGTGTGGTTTAACTGGTGCCAACAAAAACATCTCACATTCATTTTTCCCATAGACTTTTACAAACAGGATGGCAGTGAATCTTTGATTCTGTGAAAAGAAAAAAAAATTAACATCGCTAAACAAAGGGTATTTATTAAATGTAGTATATCAAATAATTAAATATTCAAATTCATGGGTTGCATCATGTTGAGGACCAACACAGGTGTAGAACATTAGTTCTAGGCCAATCAGTGTGTCCTCAACATGGCTGGTGTAGGACTACAAGCTGATGCAACCCATGAATAGGCCTGTATTTATTTTATTTTCAAAGGTGTCATAAGTGGCGTTTCCATAAAGCCTCTTAATGCGCATTTAAGGCTTATTCGCAATATCGTCCGCCAATTTAACACTTTCCCCTGCCGCTTAACGTCCATTGTATAGCGTTTATAGCCCACAAAACAAACCGGCTGTTTGTTACACACAAAGTGACACGGACCGTGTGTAAATTCCTCCCGTTTTCACCTCCCGGAGTCAAGCCATCCGTGGCCAACCCTTCCTCATAGATAGATAGATAGATACCTTTATTATCCCAAGGGGGAAATTTAGTTGTCCAGTTGTAGCACAGCAGTATACAGTTATTTACAAAGTTACAGAGAAGTAGGAAAAAATAGATAAGAGTAAAAACAAGAGCAGTACAGTACCAAAAAAGAGAAGGTGCATCAAATAGAGGGGGCGAATTAAATATAAGTATATATACATAAAGTGTCTTACAAAAAGAGACCAAAGCAGTCAATGCTAGTTAGTGCAACAAGTATCTCACTGTCATTGTTAAACAAGACACCAGTCATCACACAGTGGTGCGTGCCAAAAGTGACCGATCTACAAGCTCACAGCAGCTCGCATCCGCGTCGCCGCGCTGTGAGCTTGCAGATCGGCCTCCTTCCAGAGGACGCTAAAACTTGCAGGATGAGCACTCTGTCAACCCATGCGACCGTCGCTAATTCGAATGACACCCGCAAATGGAAGCGGGCTAAATTTGCTTTGTCTTAATACGCATGTCTGATAATTCGCTTCCCTAATTCGAATAAGTTTATGGAAACATGGC
>NC_137814.1:1226925-1231925 GCF_963921795.1 Nannobrachium achirus
ACATAAATAGAGCTCCAAAGTCCTGACATCCCTGCCACTAGAAGGCGCTGTTACCCCAGGGTTCACATTGTTATTAGTTGTATTGAAATCCCCATAGGAGAATCTTAGATCATCTCCACCACGGTGCTTTATTTATTTATGGAACACAGTTCTTATATGAGGTGATCTATGATTCTCCTACAGAACACAGTTCTTATATGAGGTGATCTATGATTCTCCTACAGAACACAGTTCTTATATGAGGTGATCTATGATTCTCCTACAGAACACAGTTCTTATATGAGGTGATCTATGATTCTCCTACAGAACACAGTTCTTATATGAGGTGATCTATGATTCTCCTACAGAAGACAGTTCTTATATGAGGTGATCTATGATTCTCCTACAGAACACAGTTCTTATATGAGGTGATCTATGATTCTCCTACAGAACACAGTTCTTGAGGTGATCTATGATTCTCCTACAGAACACAGTTCTTATATGAGTTGATCTATGATTCTCCTACAGAACACAGTTCTTATATGAGGTGATCTATGATTCTCCTACAGAAGACAGTTCTTATATGAGTTGATCTATGATTCTCCTACAGAACACAGTTCTTATATGAGGTGATCTATGATTCTCCTACAGAACACAGTTCTTATATGAGGTGATCTATGATTCTCCTACAGAAGACAGTTCTTATATGAGGTGATCTATGATTCTCCTACAGAACACAGTTCTTATATGAGGTGATATGATTCTCCTACAGAACACAGTTCTTATATGAGGTGATATGATTCTCCTACAGAACACAGTTCTTATATGAGGTGATCTATGATTCTCCTACAGAACACAGTTCTTATATGAGGTGATCTATGATTCTCCTACAGAACACAGTTCTTATATGAGGTGATCTATGATTCTCCTACAGGGATTTTAAAACACAAATATTAACAATCTGAACCAGGGTAATAGCGCCACCTAGCGGCAGTGGCATCAGACTTTGGTGGTATGTCAACATTAATAGAAAAAATATACAGGGGCGTCAATTGGGTATGGCAGGGGTATGCAGCTGCCATACCCTGGGTCCAGGGGGAAAAATAAAAGTTACTTTTATATAAATCCATGAATGTCTCTTTGTCTATCTGTGCTGGTTATGTTGTTAAATTACAGTAAAATAACTACAAATGCAAAATGTAACAATGGTCACTTTATCAAGGTATTATAATTATATTCTCCACGCTTTTATTCTCCCCATCTTGACAGAATGGTATATTCCCAGGTTCCGCAGGTCAGCTGCACAGGTGCAATGCACTATTGTTAATTGTGGCACTAACATGCCAAGTTTAGCTGCACTTGAACAACTGTTCCAGGCTGCCATATCCAGCCCAAGAAACCTTAGAAACCTGTGTAAAAAACTGACAACTATTTTTTTTTTCAGACATCGTGAAAATAGCCGATCTACATGCCGATCTACATGCCGATCTACATGCTCACAACGCCTCGCGCTGCGAGGCGTTGTGAGCATGTAGATCCATGAGGACTCCCATCTTTGCCATACCCTAGCTTTTGCTGAACTGACACCACTGAAAATATATAAAAAACGTAAGTAGACCAAGAACCTGTTCAGTCAATTAAAAAAAACAATCATCAACATCAATAATGTGTCCATGGAAGCTCTACAAACTATAGCTTCCATGGACCATAGGATGACTAGTGGAAAATGTCCTGACATCAGTCTGTATCAGTGGTTCTCAACCTTTTCATGCCGCGACCCCCAAAATAATCATATTTTAACACATATGGTGCCAACCCCGAGTTTCCCGAGTTTGTATTGGTACTAGTGCTGTGCCAACCCCGAGTTTCCCGAGTTTGGGCCGTTTTTGAAAAAAAAAATTTTTTTTTTTTTTTTTCAAAAATTTTTTTTTGGACCTCCAGAAATGTATTAGGCATGATCGCGATCGCGAAATTGCATGTTTAACCCCCACACCAACCCATTCTTTCAAACATGGCAGCCATGTTTGTTTACATCTGTAGAAAACATAATGGCTGATAAATCATGAATGCCTGCACGGATTTCCAAGCGGATTTTTTTGTTTGAAAGCTGTGAACAGCATCTACACACGTGGTGCATCATCTAGGCATGGGCGTGCACTTTTTACACACTTGCACAATTACATGGAAGTCTATGGTAACCATGGCAACGCGGGACATTGGCCGGAAAAAATCATTGCAACATAAGTGTTAACTGGGGACCCCCAAAATAACTGGGGACCCCCCCACCCCGACGAGCACTAAGAGTTGAGGCATTACATTTTGTATAACACGGTTCTATTGTGAAAATAGCAGATCTACATGATCTGCTATTTTCACAATTTCTACCTCTAATATTTGACAATTTGGCCAATGTTTAATTTGTCATTTTAGAGGTATTAAAAAGTCCTTCAATTGTCACTTTAGAAACCGTATGTTGGTTTGTTTACTGTTGAGTGAGACAACAGTTTTGCCCATTAAGTTCATCATCTGGGGGACCCCCCAAAATAATTTGGGGACGCCCCTCCTGGGGGTCCCGACCCAGAGGTTGAGAACCACTGGTCCATATAGTTATCTAATTGAGGGGCAAGTGCTACGGTAAGTGCTATGAAGCTATAGTAGCTATATATATATATATATATAGTAGGGAGTGAGTCTGTAGTTCTAATGTTTCCAGTGTTTTGGAAGTTAAAGTTACATATAACTGAGTTACGTAACTAAGTTACATTTTGCTGTAACTTGCTGGTAACTGAGTTACATTCATATCTCTGTAAATCGTCAAGTCATTTTTGGTTCAAGTTACAAGTTACAAGAAGTTACAAGCGAAGTTATAGTTTTACATTTAAGTTTTGTTAAAGTTATACTATGTAACTTTTTTAATAAACAAATCTTAAAATGTAACTTGAAGTTACTGCCATGGTGAGTTACTTGTAACTGTACAAGTTATGCTTTCAAAGTAACTTCCCCAACACTGTGCCCACAAACACACCTTTAATTAGTGGTCCCCAGGTTAACCCATTCAGGCCTAGAATTATTGAATGCTTTAACTATTGAAAAATAGCACATCTACAAGCTCACAGCGCGCGTCACAGAGTGCCGCGCTGTGAGCTTGTAGATCTGCAATTTTTTTCTACAGAAGTACCAGTTCTAATGTTTCTACTGCCTATGACTAGTTTGACGAGTTATATTAATGGGTCCACTCTGCCTATGACGAGTTTGAACTAATTTGCATTAGATTTTATTTTTTTATTTTTACCCCATTCTATCTAGTAAACATGATTTCAATCGCGATTTTGCATGTTTCACCCCCATACAACCCCATCTTTCAAACAGGGCAGCCATCTTTGTTTACATAACATGTAAAACATAATGGCTGAACGGATTTCCAATCGGATGTTTTTGTTTGAAAGCTGTGAACATCCTGCACACACATGGTGCATGATCTGTGCATGGGCGTGCATGATCCGTGCACTATAAATTACATGGAGGACTGGAGGTCTATGGAGACTTCTGGCAGGAAAACCTGAAAGACGGCGTATTCAAAATGGCAGGAAATGCATTGTCCCGTCTAAATAAATTAATGAAGTAAAGTAAAGAAAGTGTTCTAGTGTTTCTACAGACCTCTCGTGTCCTTGTCCTCGGTTCCTACAGAAGTGCCAGTTCCCTCCCTCGTCCTCCGTGTCCGTGTCGATGCCCAGGCTCTGACTCAGCACGTAGCAGCGCCCGATGATGTGGCGAACCTCCAGCCCCACCCTGCCCACGTTACGACGCGTCTGGTAGCGATGGGCACACGTCTGGGAGGGGGGGGGGGGAGAAAGTGAGAAAGTGTTAAAATGTGGGTGTTGTGATATGAATTAAACTCCAGCTTTTACATGCAGAACTACAGATGTGTAGTTCTATGCAGTAGAACTACATTTCCCAGACTCACCACTATCTTCCCTCCTGGTCCCTGGCTGCTGACGGTCACTCCCATCCACTGGTCCTCCTTACTCTCTGTAGCAACGTTCTCTATAGTGGGGAGAGAAAGGGTTAATATTAATACTCTCTGTAGCAACGTTCTCTATAGTGGGGAGAGAAAGGGTTAATATTAATACTCTCTGTAGCAACGTTCTCTATAGTGGGGAGAGAAAGGGTTAATATTAATACTCTCTGTAGCAACGTTCTCTATAGTGGGGAGAGAAAGGGTTAATATTAATACTCTCTGTAGCAACGTTCTCTATAGTGGGGAGAGAAAGGGTTAATACCAGTAAGGCTCCCTAATCGGGAGATAAGCGACCGTAGGTCACTTATCTCCACAAATAGGGCAAAAATGTGTTTTGCCAAAATCTTCCTGATCCATGTTGATGACATGAGTGTAGACATACTGTGTAGTGATTTTCGTGATTTTAGGGCAAAATCTGTAGGAGCAGTGTCCAAAAATGTGTTTTTAAAAATCGGCCTGGAGGTGGCGCTATATGGGACAGATTCATGTTGATGGGATGAGTGTAGACATACTGTGTACCGATTTGCGTGATTTTAGGGCGAAAATTGTAGGAGCAGTGTCCAAAAATGTGTTTTGCAAGAATCGGCCTCATGGTGGCGCTAGAAGAGGGCCATGTGAGAAATGAGGGGTGGGGTCTCCGCGCCGGCAAGGCGGACGAATAGGTACCGGCCCCGGCTGTCCCGGTCGCTCCTAGCCGGAGTTACGGCATTTTATGTGAGCTGCAGTGTAGGGGGTCCTCTCTGTAGCAACGTTCTCTATAGTGGGGAGAGAAAGGGTTAATAGTGTCTGTAACACAAAGGGTTAATAGTGTCTGTAACAGGGGTCTTCAACAGGGGGTCCGCGTCCCCTAGGGGGTCTGCGGAGGTACTGCAGGGGGTCCACGAAATTATTGCTAAAAAAAAAAAAAAAATGTTAAAAAATAAATCATGATTCTATCCATTTTGAATAGCTTGAATACATGATTACTATGCAATTGACAGATTGTTGATATTATTGACATTGG
>NC_137814.1:1236925-1245549 GCF_963921795.1 Nannobrachium achirus
CCTCATGCACACCGGATCCCAATTAGCCGTGCGACGAGTGGCTGCGGCCGTGCGTTTTTTTCTCGATCAAACCCAGTTGGATTCGTGCGTCTTGTCGCATGCGGTAAAAAACTCATCACTCCTTTTACGACTCCTTACGACTCCTTTGGGATCCGCAGCGCCGATTCCGCACAGCCTTGCACACCAAATCCAATGTGTTTTATTCATGCAGCAAACGAAAAAAACGCAACTGTCCTGTGTGCAAAGGGCTTTACCCTGAGAAATCTCGTAGCTTGACATCCCTTTCATGCCCATATATGAGTCATTCTGTACCACATCACTGTGACTCACTGTCACTCTGTGCCACATCACTGCTCTGTATTACGGCACGTAATACAGCTATCATGAAGCTATCATAACAGCTATCATAACTATCATGCAGGGGTCTCCATATATGAGTAACTGGTCCCATATACATCACTGGCCAGATGGCCAAGGCTTGGCGCGACCTCGCCCTTTAGGGCGAGGTCGCATGTCACCCTGAGGTCGCAAGTTTCCCCATCCAGTGCCTTGCATTTGGGTCCCCCATCCGGAATCAATGGGGGTAAATTTACTATAATCACTTACTATAGCCACTCCTTGGAAGCGGTGAAAGCCGCTTCCAAGGAGTGGCTGTGTGTGTCCCATGTCCATATATGGTCATTTCTGTCCAGAATGAACTGGTTTTATCAAAAACAAAATGTGTGAACCCATGTCCATATATGGTCATTTCAGTCCAGAATGAACAGGTTCTATCTGTCCCGTACGTCCAGAATATGTGTGTAGTGTCCGTTCCGATCTGATGATTGGATACTTTGAGGATTGGTCAAGCTTCACATGACAATTCGACCCTCCAGATAAAATCATTCATTCATTCAGAATATAAAGAATGTACAGATCACAGAGTTCATAACTCTAGAACACATAGAATAAAAGTTCACCGCTTCGCTTCGAACCGAGGCTTGATTTTTAATGACTCTATCTATCATGGTTAAAATGGAGTTTGATGGGTGTGTGTTGGGAGAGGCTCTGGATCAAGCCTCCTACTGAGTCAGTTGATTGGTTGAAACAAACCCATAGACTTCACAGATAGGCCAGGCATCACATGACTTTCTTCCGCTGTACCATTATAAGTGTCGCACAATAACGTTCCATTCCCTTATATGGATGTGATCTACGTTGATCCACTGTGATCTGCCTGGGAGCTGCTTTGTGGCATGCTGCGCTGGACGGTGCACCTGAAGGGGGCGCCCAAGGTCTACGACGACGCGGTGGTGTCGGCGGGCGACGCCCTCCTCTACTCCTTCGGCGGCTGCTCGGCGCTCACCGTGGAGCAGATCCACGTCAACGTGTTCAACGCCGCGTCGCTGCGCTGGACCAGGCTGCCCCCGGTGGTCAACCGGAGGGGGCGGCGCCCGCGCCGCGTCCCCTCCTGGCGCTACGGCCACACGGCGGCGCTGATCGGCGACGTGGTCTACGTCTTCGGGGGCTTCACGTTCATGGAGGACTTCCAGAAGAACAAGCTGTACGTCTTCGACGTGGACACGCGCCGCTGGTTCAATCCCCGGGTCCGGGTCTCCGGGACGGTCCCCAAGGCGCGGGGCGGCCACTCGGCCTGCGCCGTGGGGACGGCCATGTACGTCTACGGCGGCGACACCTGGAGCGACTGGAGCGACGACATCTACAAGCTGGACACGGACGCCATGGTCTGGTCCCTGGTGGTCCCTCGGGGGACGCTGCCGCTCGCCTCCGCCTGGCACTCCGCCACCGCCATCGGCGCCAAGATGTTGGTGTTCGGCGGGGAAGGCGACGTGGGGACCTTCAACCGGGTGCGGGTGTTCGACACCCAGACCAACGTCTGGCTGAGGACGCCCGCCGGGGCGCAGCTGCTCCAGCAGGGACACAGGAAGTACCACTCGGCGTTCGCCCACGGCGGCGAGCTGTACGTGTTCGGCGGCAAGAAGCGGAGGCGGGGGTCCCGATGCGTCTGGAGGTTCAGCCCCGAGACGTCCTGCTGGAGGAAGGTGGAGTTCCGGGGGAGAGCGCCCGGCAACAACTGGATGTGCTGCTGCGCGCTGGGCGAGCGCGTGGTGCTCTTCGGAGGGTACCGGGGGTACCACACGGTGGACGACCTGTTCGTCTTGGACTTCAGTCCTAGTCTGAAGACCCTGTGCAAGCTGGCGGTGCTGCAGCACAGGGTGAAGCTGCAGGCGCTGCCACACAACGTCCTCTGGGAGCTCAGGGCCATGACGGGGGGGGAGCAACACGGCGCTGCCGCCGCCAAGAGGAAGGGGAAAGGGAAGAAGAGGAAAAACAGAACCAGAAAGACGCAAGTGGAAACTGCGAGCGTGGTTGCCGTCGTTGACTCCGATGGGGAGCCAATTGGAGAGGAGGAAAAGCATGACATCATCACGATGATGGCCAGTCCTGGAGACAGCACCCCTCCCCCACCCATTGAACTCCCCTGTGATGGTGACGTCACCGAGAATGCTGCTTCCTGATTTGCTAGGAGTTTACATGGAATGAAATGATGACGTCACTTAGTGGGTTTTCAAGGGTTTCCCCCATTGGATGACGTCACCGGATGCTGCGTCCTGATTGGCTACGAGCTTACACAGAAATGCGTAGAACTATAGTGTGGTTGCCCTCTGGGCAGCCACACTAACTAATAACACTAGAGCGCAGGTCTCCACCAGGCGGGGTAGACCATACTTTCAAGCTTCACATGACAATTCGGCCCTCCAGATAAAATCATTCATTCAGAATTGGAAGAATGTATAGATCACAGAGTTCATAGCTCTAGAAGACATAGAATAAAAGTTCACCGCTTCACTTCGAACCGAGGTTACATTTTTATGATTTGTAGCATTTTTATGGCCCCGCCCCTCCTGCAAACTTTGGAAGTCAACCGTTGACAGTCAGAATGGAATGGAATATGATAAATCTGCCTGAACATCTTGATCGCAAAAACATTTAATTGTGTGACCTACGGTTCACGGGTTCTAGGCCAAAGCTTCATGCGGCCTGTTATAGCACCACCTTGAGGCCAATTTGAACCATGTGGGGTGGAGCTTCTTCCTTGGTCTAATGCATGTGCAATGTCATTATTTTATTGAACTTGTTTTGGTTTCATTTCAATTAACTACATAGATTATTTTTTAATTTTAGTTTTTGTAATTTTTTTGTTAACAATAACAACCTGTCAACATGTAGCCTGTCCGTCCGTCCGTCCGTCCGTCCGTCTGTCTGTCTGTCTGTCTGGACGTGTACACATTTTTACGGTCTATGGGTTTGCCACTCTGACATCACGCTCTGACATCACTGTGATGTCAGGGGAACCAGACTAACAGAATCCCTTTTATGCCCATATATGGAGATCCCTGATGTCATCACTATTAAGCCCATATCTAACAGGACTTCATATGGGAATGCCCATACACGGAGTAAGACAGCCCATATCTGTATGGCTGGTTCAGACATGGATCTCCATGTATGGGCATACAAGGGATTGTACGTATGATGTCATAGACGTCATAGGACCTTCACATAACAAACTAGACCAGGTCAACCTGGTTGTGCCAGACCCCCTGTCTGTCATCATCATTTATGACATCATGCCTTTTGTAGGCATGTCATCATCATTTTGTAGGCATGTCATCATCATATATACCCTTTATATAGAAAACCCGGACCGACATTTGCTTATGTAGGCCTACCCATTTCATGGGTCTGGCAATAACTGAGTAAGCATGTTTGGGCTCTCACAGCATATCTCCATATACAGTTATATATGGATATTTTCAAACATTTTGTAATTTTGGTGCTTAAAGGTAACCTGACTTTCGCCAGATGGTGGCAGCATTGCGTATGCCTGCATAACGCTCTGCTTTTACCATCTGGGCTCGCTCCGGCAGAGTTGATAACACTCGTAAAGTCCCGAGCCGGACCAATCAGCGGCAACTATGGGCGGGCTCTGAGCGGCTCTGAGCCAATAGAGTCTGATTGCAGACCACGTGGAAACCCAGAAGGCAGATTCTGGGTGCAACGTCATGCAGACAGGCCAATATGAGTGGTTGGAGTTGGCACTCCCAGACGGTGACAGAGAGACGGCCATATCCAATCACCTGCTATAGAATTTGAAAAAATGGCCCGCCCCTTACATCGGTTCTGCCGGAACGAGCCCAGATGGTAAAAGCAGAGCGTTATGCAGGCATACGCAATGCTGCCACCATCTGGCGAAAGTCAGGTTAGCTTAAAGGACAACTCCGCCCTAAATCACTTCTAGGCTCATTTTCCTATTTATATTGATCCAAAATGACTGTCCATGGGGTCTATTAGGAAGAAATGCTCCTGTTGTCCAGGTCCCCCAGCAGAACCCAGCAGCTGTCATAGCATAGAGTGGAGCCTATAAGACTATCTCTATTACACTGTTTGTTGCGTTCAAAAGTGGTTTATTTTTTCATGAATGTGTTACTATTTGTCATTACAAACACAGATTAATTAGAAAGCTGAAAAAAAGGGCAGGGTACAAGACTGTGTACATCATTATTTTTAAAATTGCGGAAACTACACTCCCAGAATGCATTGCGAATGTTGTTGTTTCCTGAAATATAGCCCTTAAATCACGCTCAGTTTAGTTATCCAGGCCAGCATATGGCCTGAAATGTAGTGATTGTCATCTCTGTGGACGCTCTTATCGTCATCCTTAACACAGTGCATCATATTTGTAAAAGAAAGACGGGGGGGGAGCAACACGGCGCTGCCGCCGCCAAGAGGAAGGGGAAAGGGAAGAAGAGGAAAAACAGAACCAGAAAGACGCAAGTGGAAACTGCGAGCGTGGTTGCCGTCGTTGACTCCGATGGGGAGCCAATTGGAGAGGAGGAAAAGCATGACATCATCACGATGATGGCCAGTCCTGGAGACAGCACCCCTCCCCCACCCATTGAACTCCCCTGTGATGGTGACGTCACCGAGAATGCTGCTTCCTGATTTGCTAGGAGTTTACATGGAATGAAATGATGACGTCACTTAGTGGGTTTTCAAGGGTTTCCCCCATTGGATGACGTCACCGGATGCTGCGTCCTGATTGGCTACGAGCTTACACAGAAATGCGTAGAACTATAGTGTGGTTGCCCTCTGGGCAGCCACACTAACTAATAACACTAGAGCGCAGGTCTCCACCAGGCGGGGTAGACCATACTTTCAAGCTTCACATGACAATTCGGCCCTCCAGATAAAATCATTCATTCAGAATTGGAAGAATGTATAGATCACAGAGTTCATAGCTCTAGAAGACATAGAATAAAAGTTCACCGCTTCACTTCGAACCGAGGTTACATTTTTATGATTTGTAGCATTTTTATGGCCCCGCCCCTCCTGCAAACTTTGGAAGTCAACCGTTGACAGTCAGAATGGAATGGAATATGATAAATCTGCCTGAACATCTTGATCGCAAAAACATTTAATTGTGTGACCTACGGTTCACGGGTTCTAGGCCAAAGCTTCATGCGGCCTGTTATAGCACCACCTTGAGGCCAATTTGAACCATGTGGGGTGGAGCTTCTTCCTTGGTCTAATGCATGTGCAATGTCATTATTTTATTGAACTTGTTTTGGTTTCATTTCAATTAACTACATAGATTATTTTTTAATTTTAGTTTTTGTAATTTTTTTGTTAACAATAACAACCTGTCAACATGTAGCCTGTCCGTCCGTCCGTCCGTCCGTCCGTCTGTCTGTCTGTCTGTCTGGACGTGTACACATTTTTACGGTCTATGGGTTTGCCACTCTGACATCACGCTCTGACATCACTGTGATGTCAGGGGAACCAGACTAACAGAATCCCTTTTATGCCCATATATGGAGATCCCTGATGTCATCACTATTAAGCCCATATCTAACAGGACTTCATATGGGAATGCCCATACACGGAGTAAGACAGCCCATATCTGTATGGCTGGTTCAGACATGGATCTCCATGTATGGGCATACAAGGGATTGTACGTATGATGTCATAGACGTCATAGGACCTTCACATAACAAACTAGACCAGGTCAACCTGGTTGTGCCAGACCCCCTGTCTGTCATCATCATTTATGACATCATGCCTTTTGTAGGCATGTCATCATCATTTTGTAGGCATGTCATCATCATATATACCCTTTATATAGAAAACCCGGACCGACATTTGCTTATGTAGGCCTACCCATTTCATGGGTCTGGCAATAACTGAGTAAGCATGTTTGGGCTCTCACAGCATATCTCCATATACAGTTATATATGGATATTTTCAAACATTTTGTAATTTTGGTGCTTAAAGGTAACCTGACTTTCGCCAGATGGTGGCAGCATTGCGTATGCCTGCATAACGCTCTGCTTTTACCATCTGGGCTCGCTCCGGCAGAGTTGATAACACTCGTAAAGTCCCGAGCCGGACCAATCAGCGGCAACTATGGGCGGGCTCTGAGCGGCTCTGAGCCAATAGAGTCTGATTGCAGACCACGTGGAAACCCAGAAGGCAGATTCTGGGTGCAACGTCATGCAGACAGGCCAATATGAGTGGTTGGAGTTGGCACTCCCAGACGGTGACAGAGAGACGGCCATATCCAATCACCTGCTATAGAATTTGAAAAAATGGCCCGCCCCTTACATCGGTTCTGCCGGAGCGAGCCCAGATGGTAAAAGCAGAGCGTTATGCAGGCATACGCAATGCTGCCACCATCTGGCGAAAGTCAGGTTAGCTTAAAGGACAACTCCGCCCTAAATCACTTCTAGGCTCATTTTCCTATTTATATTGATCCAAAATGACTGTCCATGGGGTCTATTAGGAAGAAATGCTCCTGTTGTCCAGGTCCCCCAGCAGAACCCAGCAGCTGTCATAGCATAGAGTGGAGCCTATAAGACTATCTCTATTACACTGTTTGTTGCGTTCAAAAGTGGTTTATTTTTTCATGAATGTGTTTACTATTTGTCATTACAAACACAGATTAATTAGAAAGCTGAAAAAAAGGGCAGGGTACAAGACTGTGTACATCATTATTTTTAAAATTGCGGAAACTACACTCCCAGAATGCATTGCGAATGTTGTTGTTTCCTGAAATATAGCCCTTAAATCACGCTCAGTTTAGTTATCCAGGCCAGCATATGGCCTGAAATGTAGTGATTGTCATCTCTGTGGACGCTCTTATCGTCATCCTTAACACAGTGCATCATATTTGTAAAAGAAAGACGATCGCTCACGGAGTTCTGCTGAAGTGCAATAATCTGCCGGGCAGACAGGGGGCAGTAGCTACTTCCGCGGTAACCGCAAGATATGTGAAAGAAGAAGCTAGACCATTCACAGACGTCGATTTCACCGGATGTATATGTTTAGCAGTATGGGAAATGCAGTTCTTCTCCATGCGATCTTTATTAAAACATGTTTTTACTAAAACTAGAGTGATTGCATACATACTCGGGGGTTCTACAGGAGCATATAGAACCATTTTACAATCACCAGCCTAGTGGTAAGTGTACATTGAATTGCTCCGACTTTGTGGCTGATAATGAAAAACCCTATGGTGAAAATGAATGGCGAGCTTGCTTCCGACACCCCACTGCGATGCTCTATGAGAGCTGCTGGGTTCTGCTGGGGAAACTGGACAACAGGGGCATTTGTGCCTAATAGACCTCATGGACAGTCATTTTGGATCAATATAAGTAGGAAAATGAGCCTAGAAGTGATTTAGGGTGGAGTTGTCCTTTAAGTATACATTTTGATGACAACACTGGACTTGTACTTGTAACAGAGTACTTCTACAGTGCAGTATTGATACTTTTATGTACAAAATGTGAATACTTTTTCCATGTCTGGTCATGAAACTGTACCTTTCCCTCTGCAAACTCCTAATACATTCAAATGAAATCAATCAACAATGTAATGTGGTACGGTGGGACATTGGGGCTAAAACAACATGAAACAGCATGAAAAGAAATCAGACCCAGTGAGAAGTGAGCGGTGCTTTTTATCAGTTAATTGTCTGCTTTGTCCGTGACCTTTCAACCCGGGGTCACAGTGACCCGGATGTGCGTGATTCAAAACAGCGGTGCAGTTCGGCCAGTGGAGACTCCCCTCTCGTTCCGCTTGCCTCTGATTGGCCTAAACCCTTGGCGGCACCCGGGTGGGGACGCTGTCATCTCTGTCAGGCGTGTAGCGCGTTACTTTAACAATAACCCGACACGTTATAAGTTATCTTGAGTAAAAAGTATGACAGTAGTTCGGGTTTTAATGTTAATGTAAAGGCGAATTCGAATAAAGCGTTAAGGAAATGCTGAGTATGAACGTTAATTCGCATTTTCTAGTAGTGAACAAAACAAGACAGTATATTTTTATCTTTTCAAAGTGTGTTGTGAGCCGTTTTCATTAATTCTAATGTATCTTTTGTACCATGCCAACCCATTAAAAAACACCCAGCACAGAAGATAAATAAAATGAGAGGCCTTTCACAGTACAAGTGTCAAGTTTATTTTGAGCACAGCACAAAAGTGTCAAGTGCAGGCTTTAACAGTTTTTTTTTGTATGCGTGTGTGTTGTTAAGAGGGGCGTCTCTATAGAGGATAGGGGAGTCT
>NC_137814.1:1255749-1278249 GCF_963921795.1 Nannobrachium achirus
TTATAGGAACCCTGGCACACTGGCAACACTTATAGGAACCCTGGTACACTGGCAACACTTATAGGAACCCTGGTACACTGGCAACACTTATAGGAACCCTGGTACACTGGCAACCCTTATAGGAACCCTGGCACACTGGCAACCCTTATAGGAACCCTGGTACACTGGCAACCCTTATAGGAACCCTGGCACACTGGCAACCCTTATAGGAACCCTGGTACACTGGCAACCCTTATAGGAACCCTGGCACACTGGCAACACTTATAGGAACCCTGGTACACTGGCAACACTTATAGGAACCCTGGTACACTGGCAACCCTTATAGGAACCCTGGTACACTGGCAACACTTATAGGAACCCTGGCACACTGGCAACACTTATAGGAACCCTGGTACACTGGCAACACTTATAGGAACCCTGGTACACTGGCAACACTTATAGGCACCCTGGCACACTGGCAACACTTATAGGAACCCTGGCACACTGGCAACACTTATAGGAACCCTGGTACACTGGCAACACTTATAGGAACCCTGGTACACTGGCAACACTTATAGGAACCCTGGCACACTGGCAACCCTTATAGGAACCCTGGCACACTGGCAACACTTATAGGAACCCTGGTACACTGGCAACCCTTATAGGAACCCTGGCACACTGGCAACACTTATAGGAACCCTGGCACACTGGCAACCCTTATAGGAACCCTGGCACACTGGCAACACTTATAGGAACCCTGGTACACTGGCAACACTTATAGGAACCCTGGTACACTGGCAACACTTATAGGAACCCTGGTACACTGGCAACACTTATAGGAACCCTGGCACACTGGCAACCCTTATAGGAACCCTGGCACACTGGCAACCCTTATAGGAACCCTGGTACACTGGCAACACTTATAGGAACCCTGGTACACTGGCAACCCTTATAGGAACCCTGGCACACTGGCAACCCTTATAGGAACCCTGGTACACTGGCAACACTTATAGGAACCCTGGCACACTGGCAACCCTTATAGGAACCCTGGCACACTGGCAACCCTTATAGGAACCCTGGTACACTGGCAACACTTATAGGAACCCTGGTACACTGGCAACCCTTATAGGAACCCTGGCACACTGGCAACACTTATAGGAACCCTGGCACACTGGCAACCCTTATAGGAACCCTGGCACACTGGCAACCCTTATAGGAACCCTGGCACACTGGCAACACTTATAGGAACCCTGGTACACTGGCAACACTTATAGGAACCCTGGTACACTGGCAACACTTATAGGAACCCTGGCACACTGGCAACACTTATAGGAACCCTGGTACACTGGCAACACTTATAGGAACCCTGGTACACTGGCAACACTTATAGGAACCCTGGTACACTGGCAACACTTATAGGCACCCTGGCACACTGGCAACCCTTATAGGAACCCTGGTACACTGGCAACACTTATAGGAACCCTGGTACACTGGCAACACTTATAGGAACCCTGGTACACTGGCAACACTTATAGGAACCCTGGTACACTGGCAACACTTATAGGAACCCTGGTACACTGGCAACACTTATAGGAACCCTGGCACACTGGCAACACTTATAGGAACCCTGGTACACTGGCAACACTTATAGGAACCCTGGCACACTGGCAACACTTATAGGAACCCTGGTACACTGGCAACACTTATAGGAACCCTGGCACACTGGCAACACTTATAGGAACCCTGGTACACTGGCAACACTTATAGGAACCCTGGTACACTGGCAACACTTATAGGAACCCTGGTACACTGGCAACACTTATAGGAACCCTGGCACACTGGCAACACTTATAGGAACCCTGGTACACTGGCAACACTTATAGGAACCCTGGTACACTGGCAACACTTATAGGAACCCTGGTACACTGGCAACACTTATAGGAACCCTGGCACACTGGCAACCCTTATAGGAACCCTGGCACACTGGCAACACTTATAGGAACCCTGGCACACTGGCAACACTTATAGGAACCCTGGCACACTGGCAACCCTTATAGGAACCCTGGTACACTGGCAACCCTTATAGGAACCCTGGTACACTGGCAACACTTATAGGAACCCTGGCACACTGGCAACCCTTATAGGAACCCTGGTACACTGGCAACACTTATAGGAACCCTGGCACACTGGCAACACTTATAGGAACCCTGGCACACTGGCAACCCTTATAGGAACCCTGGTACACTGGCAACCCTTATAGGAACCCTGGTACACTGGCAACCCTTATAGGAACCCTGGCACACTGGCAACACTTATAGGAACCCTGGTACACTGGCAACACTTATAGGAACCCTGGTACACTGGCAACACTTATAGGAACCCTGGTACACTGGCAACACTTATAGGAACCCTGGTACACTGGCAACACTTATAGGAACCCTGGTACACTGGCAACACTTATAGGAACCCTGGCACACTGGCAACACTTATAGGAACCCTGGCACACTGGCAACCCTTATAGGAACCCTGGTACACTGGCAACCCTTATAGGAACCCTGGCACACTGGCAACCCTTATAGGAACCCTGGCACACTGGCAACCCTTATAGGAACCCTGGTACACTGGCAACCCTTATAGGAACCCTGGCACACTGGCAACCCTTATAGGAACCCTGGCACACTGGCAACCCTTATAGGAACCCTGGTACACTGGCAACCCTTATAGGAACCCTGGCACACTGGCAACCCTTATAGGAACCCTGGCACACTGGCAACCCTTATAGGAACCCTGGTACACTGGCAACCCTTATAGGAACCCTGGCACACTGGCAACACTTATAGGAACCCTGGTACACTGGCAACCCTTATAGGCACCCTGGTACACTGGCAACACTTATAGGAACCCTGGTACACTGGCAACCCTTATAGGAACCCTGGCACACTGGCAACACTTATAGGAACCCTGGTACACTGGCAACCCTTATAGGAACCCTGGTACACTGGCAACACTTATAGGAACCCTGGTACACTGGCAACCCTTATAGGAACCCTGGTACACTGGCAACCCTTATAGGAACCCTGGTACACTGGCAACACTTATAGGAACCCTGGCACACTGGCAACACTTATAGGAACCCTGGTACACTGGCAACCCTTATAGGAACCCTGGTACACTGGCAACCCTTATAGGAACCCTGGCACACTGGCAACACTTATAGGAACCCTGGTACACTGGCAACCCTTATAGGAACCCTGGTACACTGGCAACCCTTATAGGAACCCTGGCACACTGGCAACACTTATAGGAACCCTGGCACACTGGCAACACTTATAGGAACCCTGGTACACTGGCAACCCTTATAGGAACCCTGGTACACTGGCAACCCTTATAGGAACCCTGGCACACTGGCAACACTTATAGGAACCCTGGTACACTGGCAACACTTATAGGAACCCTGGTACACTGGCAACCCTTATAGGAACCCTGGTACACTGGCAACCCTTATAGGAACCCTGGCACACTGGCAACACTTATAGGAACCCTGGCACACTGGCAACCCTTATAGGCACCAGGGAGGAGGGGGGGTCCCTGGCACACTGGCAACCCTTATAGGCACCAGGGAGGAGGGGGTCCCTGGCACACTGGCAACACGCATAGACACCAGGGAGGAAGGGGGGTCCCTGGACAAACCTCATAGGCACCAGGGAGGAAGGGGGGTCCCTGGCACACTGGCAACCCTTACAGGCACCAGGGAGGATGAATATCATCTATAAAATGTACTAAACTAGTGAAAACAGCCGATCTACAAGCACACAACCGTTGTGTGCTTGTAGATCTGCTGTTTTCACTAGTTTTGTGCGACAGTCTTGTATGATGAAGCAGGGCAAAAGACGAACACATTTGAAACTTGGAGATATGAGGTTTCTGCCCGACAGTGACGATAGGCTATAAATATAAGGTGCTGGGAGTGAAAATTATAATGTAGGGGTGCCTCGGATTAAAACAATATTTATGGGGTGCCCTGAGACATAAAGGTTTGGGAACCCCTGATGTAGGCTATAGCATCTGTCCAAATGTAGTAAAAATAAATTTGTGCCAAGTAAAACCAGCCTACTGTAGCTAACAGAAATATGACCACAAATGTCTGAGCTCTGTCTGCAAGCTCATCATATCTACGTGACACATAAATGTCAAAGACATTCACAGAGGCTTTAACATGCATTCCTAAATCAATGCTTCTCAAACTGTCTTCATTTCAAGAACCACCATAACTGTGAGAGTGTACACATGGAACCAAATGGACCCTTATGAGTACACTCTCTCATGTGTACACATCTTGCTGTGTCCCCAGCTAGATGTGTACACACTACAGTATATAGCATCACCATCATTTGAACCTGTCATTCATATTTTATACTTTGGCTAATCAAAAATAGTAGATACTGTATAGCCTACAAAGCTCATAGCTTTCAAACATAGCAGATATACAAGCTCATGTAAAGCATGTCTACAAGATCCATCCATGAGCTTGTAGATTTTTGAAAAAACAAGTTGTATTCAGTTGCACATGGGGTTGATTCCCTTGACAATGACACCATGGCCTCTGATGCCATCTACTCCTATGTGTCCCAGTGCGGCTGACGGCTAGTCATTGAAATTTGTTTCATTTTCATTTTTTTGAAAGCTGGGAATCGAAGCTACAAAATGATATATTGGTTGTGGAGATTGACCCAACAGTTTTGAAGATATGGCTTATAGAATGATGCCATGCTGAAATACTACTTTTGAGATATTCAAGTTCTAAATTTGGGAGGACCAACAGAATTATGTCCCGATCTCTCACATTAATTTAAAAAAGTCTTATTTACATGCAGAGTTAAGCTCTGGCGTTTAAGTGAAATGTAGCCTGATATTTATGACATGCTTCTGTGGCTTTATCACATTTAAAATAATAATAATAATAATAATAATTTCAGCTGTGGTCTAAAGTAGTGGCTTCCGAAATGACTGCCCCTGTGTCACACTCAGTCACAAATGGTTAAGAACAACAATCCATTTCCTTTGGGTAATGCAGTGTATGGGCGGAATTGTAAAGAGTTAATAATAGCCTATAGCACAGCTAGACTCAAACACAAAGCAGCATACAGTGTGATATTGAATTATAAAGCAGGGGTCTTCAACGTCTTCAGGCCAAGGACCCCTTAGCTGAGAGAGAGATGAAGCAGGGACCCCTTAGTTGAGAGAGAGATGAAGCAGGGACCCCTTAGTTGAGAGAGAGATGAAGCAGGGACCCCTTAGTTGAGAGAGAGATGAAGTAGGGACCCCTTAGTTGAGAGAGAGATGAAGCAGGGACCCCTTAGTTGAGAGAGAGATGAAGCAGGGACCCCCACAACCTGTTCATAGATTCCATATAGTTTCATTGCTTGACAGCACAATCATCAGTGTATTTTGGAGTCATGTCAATTTGTGTTTTCAGATATTTAACCACTTGAACTGTCAATACTTAATAAACTTGACCTTTCACTCTGTACTTAGTCTGCTCTTTTTCCCCTCTACACTAAACCTCTTTGCCGAAAATAGCCGATCTACAAGCTCACAACGCCTCGCAGCGCGAGGCGTTGTGAGCTTGTAGATCGGCTATTTCGGTAGATCGGCTATTTTTGTGTGTGTGTGAGCGCGTGTGTGTGTGTGCGCGTGCGTGCGTGCGGCACGTGTGTGTGTGCATGTTGGTTAAAACTTAACACAAAGAGCAAAACCTGAGCAACAATAATTAACCTGTGAATCTCCAGACAGTCTGTGTATCAGACAGTGTTGTTATTACATAACCATAGTGTTGTGCTTATTGGTACCATGTTCTATGTTCACCTTTAAAGGACAACTTTTTTGTATTTTAGATTGTAATTAGAGAAAAGAAAAGATGAGTGTTGAAATGTGATTTTAGTGATTTTGATTTCAGTGGGGGCATGCGTACCAGTGGCTAAATATGCCAGGGATTTCTTTATTACTATTTACAGTAAGACTATAGTAGCCCCTATAAGTCACGCCTAACCATGAAAGATTACGGTGCATCTTGTGAATGGGCTTATTATATGTTTAGTCACTTGTACGGAATGTACGCATGCCCCCAACCACTGAAATCAAAATCGTTAAATTCTCTAAAACAACAGAAAGCAGTAAATGAAACCATTTTAACACTCATCTTTTCTTGTCTCTAATTACAATCTAACATATGAACCCTTGTTGCAAAAAAACAAAAAAAAACAAATTAGTCCTTTAAAGGAAAAGTTACGTTTCAGTCCATCATCATCATCATCATCTTCATCTCCTATAGAAAGGTGTTGTGATGAAAACCACCCACCGTCGAAGCGACACACCGGTGTACTACGAAGTGTAAATGAGGCGCGTTGCCAGATTCTGACAGAAACAAGCCCAGAAGAAGAGACTCTATAACCCATCTTTAACCCAGTGCCCTGGGTGGGCTCTGCTCTCCCTCTGACAGCAACAGACTGACCTCATGCTTCCTTCAGTGCATGAGGAGTCCAAGCTGCTTCTTTTCACCTGACAGGGGGGGATTTCCCTGGGTTGGACGTAGCGCATGGAAGGAACACGCTATTCCAACCAGTTCCTCCATCAGGCGCCCCGGCTGGCCAGGGGGAGGCAGTATAGAGACCAGGATTACTGCATGTTTTTGTGAGGGTGTCTACCCTAGGAGACACGGGGAGAACATGCAAACACCACACAGAAAGGCCCTTTCGTCGACCTCACCTACTGTAGGGTGTGGGCGCTGATGACGCGGAGGAGAGAACACGCCCCCAGAGCTGTTACTATGAAAACCTCCACCGGCTGTCTGTCAGTCCCTCCGTCCCTCCGTCAGTTCGTCCGTCACGTCACGTCACACTTTTGGCCCTGCTCATATCTCCTGCTCATATCTCTGCCACCGTTGCCCCGATCCATGCCAAACTTTGCACACACACTCCTTGGATGGCAAACCACAACCTCCACCCCCTACCAGTAAGACTCCCGATTAGGGAGTCTTACTGGTATACATTGGCTATTTGACAATGTAGTTTGAGAACCATTGGTTTAACAACTTTAGGAATCAAAGACCCAAACAAACAACTAGACTTTATAGAAACAAACCTTATAACCTTCAACCACCAACATTTAGAAGCAACTTTACAGCAGAAGAAAAAACAAGCTCAAAGTTGCTTAGAATAAGCAGACATGGCAACACTGGTCGCCTTGTAAGTACCTGTGACTCATATAGCCTCCTGTACCTGCAAAATGCTGCTTCATAATGACTTACATGACTTACATTAGATGTAATGTAAACTTTGAAGTCAGAGAAGGACAAGGTCACATAACAGATGTTGTTCTGTCTGTCATTCAACATTACTTAATTTTACTTAAAATGGTTTCCTGTGCAAATAAGCAGAAATGCAGTTGACCTTGTACCGGTGAACTGTACCGTCATGAAACTGTACGCTGTTCTATGCAAACTGACAATAAAGTCTTCAATCAATCAATCAATCAATCAATCAATCAATCAATCAACTAAAATAGCTGATTTATACAAGTTCAATGTTCTGCAAATCGCCTGTAAATCTACTATCTTTGCCAATGGCAGGACAGGTGGAGTTTTGACTAACAGAGTCTTATCGTCACTGTCGGGCAGAAACCTCGTATCTCCAAGTTTCAAATGTGTACGTCTTTTGGTAAAGCAAAGCTCTGCTTCATCATACAAGACTGTCGCACAAAACTAGTGAAAAACAGCCGATCTACAAGCACACGACGCCTTGTATGTCCAAAACGAACGGTTTTGGACATACAAGGGTTCCTACCCGACAACGACGATATGCTATAAATATAAGGTGCTGGGAGTGAAAATGATAATGTAGGGGTGCCTCGGATTAAAACAATATTCATGGGGTGACCTGAGACAAAAAAAGTTTGGGAATTAGATAGATAGATAGATAGATAGATAGATAGATAGATACCTTTATTATCCCAAGGGGGAAATTCAGTTGTCCAGTTGTAGCACAGCAGTATACAGTTATTTACAAAGTTACAGAGAAGTAAGAAAAAAGATAGATAAGAGGAAAAAAAAAGAGCAGTACAGTACCAATAAAGAGAAGGTGCATCAATAGAGGGGGCGAATAATATATAAGTATATATACATAAAGTGTCTTACAAAAAGAGACCGTAACAGTCTAGTTAGTGCAACAAGTATCTCACTGTCATTGTTAAACAAAGCAAAATACTCAGAAACTACCAACACAACCTAACAGTGCAATGTCCAGTGGTGTAAAGTAACTAAGTACTTTTACTTAAGTACTGTACTTAAGTACAGTTTTGAGGTATTTGTACTTTACTTGAGTATTTCCCATTTCCAGTACTTTTACTTCTACTCCACTACATCTGGGATCCAAATGTTGTATACTTTTACTCCACTACATTTATTTGAAAACTTTAGTTACTAGTTACTTTGCTGATATAAATTATAATATGTTAAAACATACATAAACCACTTTAGGCCTATTTTATACCTTGGCTATTTGAAAAGCTCACAAGCTTGTCGCATCGCGACTGTTGTGAGCTTGTAGATCTGCTATTTTCAAACATTTTGTACTTTTATTTTCAGTAGGCCTACTAAGTACATTTTGGTGCCAATACTTTTGTACTTTTACTCAAGTAAATTTTGAATTCTGGACTTTTACTTGTAGCAGAGTAGGTACTTCTACAATGCAGTATTGATACTTTTACTTAAGTAGAAAATGTGAGTACTTTTTCCACCACTGGAATTAATCTACTGCATAGTACTGTGTTCTATTCGTCTGTCATTCAATGTTATATGAGATACTTTAATGGTTTCCTGTGGAAATAAGCTTAGTCTTTTCATGGATCTCCTTTTAGTAGACCTTGTACCAGTGAACTGTACCGTCATGAAACTGTACCTTTTCCTATGCAAACTGACAATAAAGTCTTCAAAGTCAAAGGTAATATTAACATAATGTTATAGTTTAGTAACATATTAATTATAATCTAATTTATAGAGAGAAGGTAATATTAACATAATGTTATAGTTTAGTAACATATTAATTATAATCTAACTTACAGAGAGAAGGTAATATTATAACATAATGTTATAGTTTAGTAACATATTAATTATAATCTAACTTACAGAGAGAAGGTAATATTAACATAATGTTATAGTTTAGTAACATATTAATTATAATCTAATTTACAGAGAGAAGGTAATATTAACATAATGTTATAGTTTAGTAACATATTAATTATAATCTAATTTACAGAGAGAAGGTAATATTAACATAATGTTATAGTTTAGTAACATATTAATTATAATCTAACTTACAGAGAGAAGGTAATATTAACATAATGTTATAGTTTAGTAACATATTAATCATAATCTAACTTACAGAGAGAAGGTAATATTAACATAATGTTATAGTTTAGTAACATATTAATCATAATCTAACTTACAGAGTCTTGTCCTGGGGCAGCAGCATGCGGTGCATGGCCAGAGAGAAGCCGAACAGGGAGCCTGGTTCTCCGGTCTTGGTGAGGACAGAGTCTGGGTCCAGGTTGAAGGACAGGCAGCCTCCACACAGCAGCAACACATGGAGACACCCTGCTATTGTCCTCAGGTCCACACGGAGACACCCTGCTATTGTCCTCCCGTCCACAGCCATGGTAGAGTCTAGAGTAGGACAACTTTTAACTGGTTCACTTAACTGTTTTAATACTGGACTCTGTGTTAATACTGAACTGAACTGAACTGTCTGTGTGTGCGCTGCTGCTGCAGTGTGCAGTCCTTATAGGTGTGTATGCAGTCCGTATATGTGTGTGTGTGTGCGTCCTTATGTGTGCGTGTGCCGTCCGTATGTGTGTGTGTGCAGTCTGTGCGTGTGAGAGACTCCGACAAGTCTCCTGTCTCCCACTTGAAGCTGGTGCCGAGTCCCTCCCACTCTCTCTCTCTCTCTCTCTCTCTCTCTCTCTCTCTCTCTCTCTCTCTCTCTCTCTCTCTCTCTCTCTCTCTCTCTCCTCCCTCTCTCCCTCTCTCCCTCTCCCTCTCCCTCTCTCTCTCTCTCTCTCTCTCTCCCCCCCTCTCTCTCTCTCTCTCTCTCTCTCTCTCTCTCTCTCCCCACACACACACACACACACACACACACACAGACGCACACACACACACACACACACACACACACACACACACACACACACACACACACACACACACACACACACACACACACACACACACACACACACACACACACACAGCTGACGCACCTTGTGTAGCGGAGGTGGGCGGGGCTAAAGGGAGTGACGCTCACCTGAACGCATGACTCATACAGTAAGTTAACAGTTACACAGCGGCGTCAGTTCAGAACAAGCTAGGGTATGGCAACATGACTGGTGTCTTGAACACAAAGGTATGGCAACATGACTGGTGTCTTGAACACAAAGGTATGGCAACATGACTGGTGTCTTGAACACAAAGGTATGGCAACATGACTGGTGTCTTGAACACAAAGGTATGGCAACATGACTGGTGTCTTGAACACAAAGGTATGGCAACATGACTGGTGTCTTGAACACAAAGGTATGGCAACATGACTGGTGTCTTGAACACAAAGGTATGGCAACATGACTGGTGTCTTGAACACAAAGGTATGGCAACATGACTGGTGTCTTGAACACAAAGGTATGGCAACATGACTGGTGTCTTGAACACAAAGGTATGGCAACATGACTGGTGTCTTGAACAAGCGCGTGTTCAAGACACCAGTCATGTTGCCATACCTTAGCAACAGGCATGATACATTTATTTTAAGAAGAATACATAATATATAATTATATATACCTAAAACATCATAATACCTTGTTAAAGTGACAATTTTTTAGTTACATTTTGCATTATTTTGTAGTTCTTTTACTGTAATTTAACAACATAATAACCAGCACAGATAGACAAAGAGACATTCATGGATTTATATTTAAAGGTAACTTTTATTCCCCCCCCCCCCCCCCCTGGACCCAGGGTATGGCAGCTGCATACCCCTGGACCCCCCTGGACCCAGGGTATGGCAGCTGCATGGACCCCCCTGGACCCCCCTGGACCCCCCTGGACCCAGGGTATGGCAGCTGTTCCTGCTCTTATATGATAAAAAGGACAACATTATAAAAGGTGCGTAGAAAACAAAATAAAAAATGTGATTTGAGTTTAGAGATTTCTGATCAATGAATACCTTCGATGAGAGATGTTTTGATAAATGAACATGCACACACACGCACGCACGCACGTACGCATGCTCGCACGCACGCACGCACGCACGCACGCACGCACGCATGCACGTACGCATGCTCGCACGCACGCACGCACGCACGCACGCACGTACGCATGCTCGCACGCACGCACGCACGCACGCACGCACGCACGCACGCACGCACACAGTCGAACAGACACATGTGCGCGGCCTTTGATAGCATTCCGTCAAGCTGTGACCTTAAAGCCAGTCCTCACCCCACACACACACACACACACACACACACACACACACACACACACACACACACACACACACACACACAAACACACACTGAGAGGACAAGACTGGTCTTTGTCCTCAGAGACACAGAAACAGACCCTCTGCTGTGTGTGTGTGTGTGTGTGTGTGTGTGTGTGTGTGTGTGTGTGTGTGTGTGTGTGTGTGTGTGTGTGTGTGTGTGTGTGTGTGTGTGTGTGTGTGTGTGTGTGTGTGTGTATGAGGGGGGGGGGACTTCCTCATATCTTCCATCAGAACAAGATGAGGAACATTTCCAGTCATGTCAAAAAGTACTCACTTGTTCTTTTACTGGAGTAACAGTATCAATACTGACTGTGGAAATACTACGGAAGTCCAGAATTCAACGTTTGCTCGAGTAAAAGTACTAAAGTATTGCTATCAAAATGTACTTGAAAAAGTACCAAAAGTAGAAAGTACTCGTTATGCGGAATGTCTCGTTTTCACACGTTTTCAAATGGATACAAATAGCAGATAGCAGAAAATAGCAGATCTACAAGCTCACAACGCCGAAAGATGGCCGATATGTACTGTAGGACACTAGTCTGTATAGCCTATTGCCCCTAGGGACTAGAGCCTAGTCCCTAGGGCCGAAAATAGCAGATCTACAAGCTCACAACGCCTCACGGTGCGAGGCGTTGTGAGCTTGTAGATCTGCTATTTTTGGCAAAGAGCTTTGGTGTAGAGGTGGAAAAAGAGCAGACTAAGTACAGAGTGAAAGGTCAAGTTTATAAAGTATTGACGGTTCAAGTGGTTAAATATCTGAAAACACAAATTGACATCATCTCTCTTTCAGCTAAGGGGTCCCTGCTTCATCTCTCTTTCAGCTAAGGGGTCCCTGCTTCATCTCTCTCTCAGCTAAGGGGTCCCTGCTTCATCTCTCTTTCAGCTAAGGGGTCCCTGCTTCATCTCTCTTTCAGCTAAGGGGTCCCTGCTTCATCTCTCTTTCAGCTAAGGGGTCCCTGCTTCATCTCTCTTTCAGCTAAGGGGTCCCTGCTTCATCTCTCTTTCAGCTAAGGGGTCCCTGCTTCATCTCTCTTTCAGCTAAGGGGTCCCTGCTTCATCTCTCTTTCAGCTAAGGGGTCCCTGCTTCATCTCTCTTTCAGCTAAGGGGTCCCTGCTTCATCTCTCTTTCAGCTAAGGGGTCCTTGGCCCGAAAACGTTGAAGACCCCTGAGTTAAGGCATTAGAGCTGGTAAAGACAATCAGAATACAGCTCAGTGTGAGAGGACACTTCTAGGTTCTATTGGTGTAACTGTTGTTATCCTCACAGTGAGAGGACACTTCTATTGGTGTAACTGTTGTTATCCTCACAGTGAGAGGACACTTCTATTGGTGTAACTGTTGTTATCCTCACAGTGAGAGGACACTTCTATTGGTGTAACTGTTGTTATCCTCACAGTGAGAGGACACTTCTATTGGTGTAACTGTTGTTATCCTCACAGTGAGAGGACACTTCTATTGGTGTAACTGTTGTTATCCTCACAGTGAGAGGATCTAGAGATCTAGAAGGTGTAACTGTTGTTATCCTCACAGTGAGAGGATCTAGAGATCTAGAAGGTGTAACTGTTGTTATCCTCACAGTGAGAGGATCTAGAGATCTAGAAGGTGTAACTGTTGTTATCCTCACAGTGAGAGGATCTAGAGATCTAGAAGGTGTAACTGTTGTTATCCTCACAGTGAGAGGATCTAGAGATCTAGAAGGTGTAACTGTTGTTATCCTCACAGTGAGAGGATCTAGAGATCTAGAAGGTGTAACTGTTGTTATCCTCACAGTGAGAGGATCTAGAGATCTAGAAGGTGTAACTCAATCAGCAGAGGTTTCTTCAGCTCTGCTGTGAAGTCATGAGATCCATGCAGCCTCGTTTAATCACTTATCTTACTTCATCACTTATCTTACTTCATCACTTATCTTATTTAATCACTTATCTTATGATGCTGCCGTTCTGCTCTCCAAAAACAACGCTATTCTTAGACATCACATGACTGACAGTCCATCAATCACATGACTGACAGTCCATAGCTAGTCTGGGATCAATAGATTGATTGATTGATTGATTGATTGATTGATTGATTGATTGATTGATTGAGTGAAGTATATGTATTAGAAGTTCTGCATAGGAAAAGGTACAGTCAGTTTCATGACAGTACAGTTCACTGGTACAAGGTCAACTAAAAGTATAATCGTCGGTAGATAATCAGTGTTCTGAAGGAAGCCAACATCCCCACCATCGCTGCAACCATCGTTCGCCACCAGCTACGGTGGACAGGCCATGTAATCCGCATGCCTAACTACCGCCTTCCGAAGCAAATGCTGTACGGCCAGCTGAAGGAAGGAAAACGCACCCAAGGTGGGCAGAAAAAGAGGTTCAAGGACAACATCAAAATCCACCTGAGAAATTGTCGTTTCAACCTCAAGAACTGGGAGGAGGCTGCTCTCCAGAGAGGAAAGTGGAGCAAGATGGTTCATGACGGCACGGCACAGGTTGAGAAGGACCTCCACAGTGCCGCAGAAACAAAGAGGCAACAGAGAAAGGAGAGAATCGCAACCCAAGCAGCTCCACAAGCCACCACCACCACCACCACCATGCCAACCACTCACATATGCACCCACTGCAATAGAGACTGTGGATCAAGGATTGGACTCTACAGCCACCTGAGGACCCACAGATGACCAGACCCACCGACAGGAGGACAATCATACTCGTTTCGAGTGATCGCCGATGATGATGATGAGTGAGATTCGTCGGTTATATTTGTGGAGATAAGCGACCAACGGTCGCTTATCTCCCGATTAGGGAGTCTTACTGGTAGATATTTAAGTCATATAACATTGAATGACAGACAGATAGAACACAGTACTATGATAGATATTTAACTCATATAACATTGAATGACAGACAGATAGAACACAGTACTATGATAGATATTTAACTCATATAACATTGAATGACAGACAGACAGAACACAGTACTATGATAGATATTTAACTCATATAACATTGAATGACAGACAGACAGAACACAGTATAGATATTTAACTCATATAACATTGAATGACAGACAGACAGAACCCAGTAGCCAGACTATGCAGTAGATATTATCAGGAATAAGTGGATAGTGCGTATCTAAATGTAAACATGGTGATCACATGACAGACAGTCCGTACCTAAATGAGACCTTAACGCTGCTCTAAAGGTTGCTTTGCAGGTTGAGGTTAAAACTAAGGCAGGGTAAAAGCTTGACAGGCTGCATATGGCTGTGATGCAGTACTTACCAGCCTGTTTGATTGATTGAATGAATGAATATTGTATTAGACAAAAATGGAGAACAGTACAAGTATAGTCAATACAGTACAGTACAAGTACAGTTAAACGCCCTGCCTAAAAGGAACATCCCAAATAAGACCTTTTACAGTCTTTGTTTACATTGGAAGTCCTTGGTATTTAATTCATGGACAAAACAAATAGCACAAAACATTCAAATATCGCAATTATAAAACAATATATGAACAGACTTATCTTATCTACATTGCAGTATTGATGATACTTTTACTTAACCCATTCAGAACGGGTACACATTATTGTGTATCATTATTTTATGCTTTAACTTTTGAAAAATAGCAGAAGCTCACAGAGAGCTTGTAGATCTGCTATTTTTGAAAAATCGTGAAAATTTGTATTTTGACCCGATTCTATAAGTGTTTTTGAATCCTTCTAAGGTTTTTGGAAAAACCTATGTTTCTATGTCAGCAATCTGGCCAGCCATCGTCAAAGAAAAGGTCCTTTTCACCCCCCCCCCCCCCCCCCCCCCCCAGAAGCAAAATTTGATTTACAAACGTTCGTTTCAAAATACATATATATTCAACGATTTGCACACATGTATTTTCACGACTTTTTCAAAAATAGAAGATCTACAAGCTTGCAGTGCGGCACTCGGTGCCATGCTGTGAGCTTGTAGATCTGCTATTTTTCACTGGTTGAAGCATTCAATAATCCTAGGCCTAAATGTTGTAAAGAAATAGAGTACTTTCCCCAGCACAGGAGAATGTGTGTCCTCAGGTGAGGATTCCACTGTGCTGTTCTTGCATAACACTCATTCTGCCGTGCACGCACTCACACACTCATGCGTATGCACGTGTGTGTGTGTGTGTGTGTGTGTGTGTGTGTGTGTGTGTGTGTGTGTGTGTGTGTGTGTGTGTGTGTGTGTGTGCGCTGCCACGCCTGGACCTGCCCTCGCAGCCACAGCCCTGTACTGTGTTTACAGCTGTAACCAGGTGCACGTACGCGCGCGCACACACACACACACACACACACACACACACACACACACACACACACACACACACACACACACACACACACACACACACACTCATAAGGGTGTGGTCCCGTTCATGGCAGGATGCATGTCTTTGTGACGAGCTAAAAAAAACACTGCCTCAGGATACATGAACACACACACACACACACACACACACACACACACACACACACACACACACACACACACACACACACACACACACACACACACACACATACGCACACACACAGGTGAGAGTGCAGTGATGAACAGTGAGTCATGGTGAAATGTGTACGCAGATCAACAGTCATTTGTGACTGACTGTGATTTGAAACATTCTTCTTATTGATGCCCTGAAGGCAGGGCTGAACCGGACGGGAACGCTGTTTGATTGATCCATTTCATTTGATTGAAGTATTAATTGTCAGTTTGCAATAAGGAAAAGTACAGTTTCATGACAGTACACTTCACTGGTACACGGTCAACTAAAAGGAGATCCTAGTACGGCTTATTTACACAGGAAACCATTATATGTCTCATATAACATTGAATAGAACACAGTACTTTATGTATCATATAACATTGGATAGAACACAGTACTTTATGTATCTCATATAACATTGGATAGAACACAGTGCTTTATGTATCATATAACATTGAATAGAACACAGTGCTTTATGTATCATATAACATTGAATAGAACACAGTACTTTATGTATCATATAACATTGAATAGAACACAGTGCTTTATGTATCATATAACATTGAATAGAACAGTGCTTTATGTATCTCATATAACATTGAATAGAACACAGTACTTTATGTATCTCATATAACATTGAATAGAACACAGTGCTTTATGTATCTCATATAACATTGAATAGAACACAGTACTTTATGTATCTCATATAACATTGAATAGAACACAGTACTTTATGTATCTCATATAACATTGGATAGAACACAGTGCTTTATGTATCATATAACATTGAATAGAACACAGTGCTTTATGTATCATATAACATTGAATAGAACACAGTACTTTATGTATCTCATATAACATTGAATAGAACACAGTGCTTTATGTATCATATAACATTGAATAGAACACAGTGCTTTATGTATCTCATATAACATTGAATAGAACCATGCTTTATGTATCTCATATAACATTGAATAGAACAGTACTTTATGTATCTCATATAACATTGAATAGAACACAGTGCTTTATGTATCATATAACATTGAATAGAACACAGTACTTTATGTATCTCATATAACATTGAATAGAACACAGTACTTTATGTATCTCATATAACATTGAATAGAACACAGTACTTTATGTATCATATAACATTGAATAGAACACAGTACTTTATGTATCTCATATAACATTGAATAGAACACAGTACTTTATGTATCTCATATAACATTGAATAGAACACAGTACATTATGTATCTCATATAACATTGAATAGAACACAGTGCTTTATGTATCTCATATAACATTGAATAGAACACAGTACTTTATGTATCTCATATAACATTGAATAGAACACAGTACTTTATGTATCTCATATAACATTGAATAGAACACAGTGCTTTATGTATCTCATATAACATTGAATAGAACACAGTACTTTATGTATCTCATATAACATTGAATAGAACACAGTGCTTTATGTATCTCATATAACATTGAATAGAACACAGTGCTTTATGTATCTCATATAACATTGAACAGAACACAGTGCTTTATGTATCTCATATAACATTGAATAGAACACAGTGCTTTATGTATCTCATATAACATTGAATAGAACACACTGCTTTATGTATCTCATATAACATTGAATAGAACACAGTACTTTATGTATCTCATATAACATTGAATAGAACACAGTGCTTTATGTATCTCATATAGCATTGAATAGAACACAGTACTTTATGTATCTCATATAACATTGAATAGAACACAGTGCTTTATGTATCTCATATAACATTGAATAGAACACAGTACTTTATGTATCTCATATAACATTGAATAGAACACAGTGCTTTATGTATCTCATATAACATTGAATAGAACACAGTACTTTATGTATCTCATATAACATTGAATAGAACACAGTACTTTATGTATCTCATATAACATTGAATAGAACACAGTGCTTTATGTATCTCATATAACATTGAATAGAACACAGTGCTTTATGTATCATATAACATTGAATAGAACACAGTGCTTTATGTATCTCATATAACATTGAATAGAACACAGTGCTTTATGTATCTCATATAACATTGAATAGAACACAGTACTTTATGTATCTCATATAACATTGAATAGAACACAGTGCTTTATGTATCATATAACATTGAATAGAACACAGTGCTTTATGTATCTCATATAACATTGAATAGAACACAGTACTTTATGTATCTCATATAGCATTGAATAGAACACAGTACTTTATGTATCTCATATAACATTGAATAGAACACAGTACTTTATGTATCTCATATAACATTGAATAGAACACAGTGCTTTATGTATCTCATATAACATTGAATAGAACACAGTACTTTATGTATCTCATATAACATTGAATAGAACACAGTACTTTATGTATCTCATATAACATTGAATAGAACACAGTGCTTTATGTATCTCATATAACATTGAATAGAACACAGTGCTTTATGTATCTCATATAACATTGAATAGAACACAGTGCTTTATGTATCTAATATAACATTGAATAGAACACAGTACTTTATGTATCTCATATAACATTGAATAGAACACAGTACTTTATGTATCATATAACATTGAATAGAGCACAGTACTTTATGTATCTCATATAACATTGAATAGAACACAGTACTTTATGTATCTCATATAACATTGAATAGAACACAGTACTTTATGTATCATATAACATTGAATAGAGCACAGTACTTTATGTATCTCATATAACATTGAATAGAACACAGTACTTTATGTATCTCATATAACATTGAATAGAACACAGTGCTTTATGTATCTCATATAACATTGAATAGAACACAGTACTTTATGTATCTCATATAGCATTGAATAGAACACAGTACTTTATGTATCTCATATAACATTGAATAGAACACAGTACTTTATGTATCATATAACATTGAATAGAACACAGTGCTTTATGTATCTCATATAACATTGAATAGAACACAGTACTTTATGTATCTCATATAACATTGAACAGAACACAGTACTTTATGTATCTCATATAACATTGAATAGAACACAGTACTTTATGTATCTCATATAACATTGAATAGAACACAGTACTTTATGTATCTCATATAACATTGAATAGAACACAGTACTTTATGTATCATATAACATTGAATAGAACACAGTACTTTATGTATCTCATATAACATTGAACAGAACACAGTGCTTTATGTATCTCATATAACATTGAATAGAACACAGTTCTTTATGTATCTCATATAACATTGAATAGAACACAGTACTTTATGTATCTCATATAACATTGAATAGAACACAGTGCTTTATGTATCTCATATAACATTGAATAGAACACAGTGCTTTATGTATCTCATATAACATTGGATAGAACACAGTGCTTTATGTATCTCATATAGCATTGAATAGAACACAGTACTTTATGTATCTCATATAACATTGAACAGAACACAGTACTTTATGTATCTCATATAACATTGAATAGAACACAGTACTTTATGTATCTCATATAACATTGAATAGAACACAGTACTTTATGTATCATATAACATTGAATAGAACACAGTACTTTATGTATCTCATATAACATTGAACAGAACACAGTGCTTTATGTATCTCATATAACATTGAATAGAACACAGTTCTTTATGTATCTCATATAACATTGAATAGAACACAGTGCTTTATGTATCTCATATAACATTGGATAGAACACAGTGCTTTATGTATCTCATATAGCATTGAATAGAACACAGTACTTTATGTATCTCATATAACATTGAATAGAACACAGTACTTTATGTATCTCATATAACATTGAATAGAACACAGTGCTTTATGTATCTCATATAACATTGAATAGAACACAGTACTTTATGTATCTCATATAACATTGAATAGAACACAGTACTTTATGTATCTCATATAACATTGAATAGAACACAGTGCTTTATGTATCTCATATAACATTGAATAGAACACAGTGCTTTATGTATCTCATATAACATTGAATAGAACACAGTGCTTTATGTATCTCATATAAAATTGAATAGAACACAGTACTTTATGTATCTCATATAAAATTGAATAGAACACAGTGCTTTATAAGTTTTCTAATAAATGTAGTGGAGTATAAGTAGGCTACAATATTTGGGTCCGAGATGTAGTGGAGTAGAAGTAAAAGTATTGGAAATTGGAAATTAAGTACAAATACCTAAAAATTGTTCTTAAGAACAGTACTTAAGTACATTTTCTTCACAGTGTGTTTGTGTCAACGATCCATTGTGTTCCCCTCACAACCAAACCACAGACTTCAGGTGCTGGCAGAGACTAAAGCTCCTATCATAGTCGGCACCGCGGTGATAAGCTATCCACCACGGTGAAGTCTTTTTGAGTCATAAAACTACAACATTACGTCATTACTTGCGGTGAAGAGCTTTCCACCGCGAGTCCCGACACATCTCTCTGTTTTTACTATCAGACAGATAGGCCCATCACCCCATTCACTGATTGGTCGATCTAGACCAGTCAGTCACAGTGATAGGACTTCACCGTGACTGACTATGATGGCCTCCACTTATTTTCTGACTTGAGGTGGAAAGCTTTCCACCTAAAATTTGCGGTGGATAGCTCTTCACCGCGGACTATGATAGAGGCTTAATTAATTTAGTTATGTTTCATTTAATATTCATGGGTTGCATTTGTAGTCCTAAAGCGGCCATTTGTAGTCCTAAAGCGGCCATATTGAGGACCAACACAGGTGTTCAATGTCTGATTGGCATAGAACCAATGTACTACGCTAATCAAAACACCTGTGTTGGTCCTCAAAATGGCTGGTGGAGGACTACAAATGGCTGGTGTAGGACTACAAATGGCTGGTGTAGGACTACAAATGCAACCCATGAATATAACAAGTGATCTGGAATCCAGTGATCTGCAATGTAAGTGAGATGTCTACTCTGCACGTTATGAATCACCTTCCTGTTGACCACTCCTCTACACACACACACACACACACACACACACACACACACACACACACACACACACACACACACACACACACACACACACACACACACACACACACACTGTGTTATTCTATAGAAAGGTGCTCCCCAGGGATGGGATGTAACAGACCTTCTATGAGGAGGATTCTGATTGGCTGCTGGTAGGAATTTCCCCAGGATTCTCTTCCTTCCTCTGTTGTTGTCCTGCTACTGTACGCACACACACACACACACACACACACACACACGCACACGCACATGCGCACGCACGCACACACACACACACACACACACACACACACACACACACACACTCACACACACACACACACACACACACACACACACACACAGAGAGAGAGCTCTGGTATTGTTGAGCGTCTCTGTAGGAAACCATGGAGTCAAAGCAGGAACAAGGATTTGATTGTTCCATGACTTTTAACAGTGTGTGTGTGTGTGTGTGTGTGTGTGTGTGTGTGTGTGTGTGTGTGTGTGTGTGTGTGCGTGTGCGCGTGAGCGTGAGCGTGATCGCGTGCGCGTGCGAGTGCGCGTGCGCGCGCGCGTGTGTGTGTGTGTGTGTGACAGGGTTTTCCTCTACACACTACAGACAGCAGAGGAAATTTGAACTGGTTAAACCTCAGATCAAATGCCTGGTTATGCTGTGTAGTGTCAGTGTGTAGTTCCTGCATTTACATCTGAGGGAGGCAAAAAAGCCCCTCTTTTTTTGGCCCCTGGTCATGGAATGACCTTCAGTCCAGACTCAAATTGGCTGTGTTAATTCCTCTGAGAAGCTTTAAGAGAATCACTCTGGACAGATCTACAAACACTTGCACTTGTTCAGACCTGTAATAGTTGCTCTGTAGATCTCTTCCTTTTTGGGTACATGTTGCACATTGTGCGAGGGTCTGCACGTCCACTGGGACCCGCCCCACTAATCTAGACTGAGTGGCAAAACATTGAGCAGCTTGAAGCATTGGAGTTTGGAAGGGCTCGTTGGAAATCACTCAACGGCCCTGCATACCACCTGTTTCTAAATGTCACATAATGCAGGAGGCAGCAGGACGTTGTGTTGTTGAAAACGAGTGCTTCCAAACTCTGACACTTGGAAAAATAATCCCCTGCATAGAATGTCTTGACAGAAAGTAGCTCATAACATGTCTATGGTGGATTTTTATGAAACAAAAACTTTGCAGATAGAAAGAGGATAATTCAAGTTTTCAGTACAGACACAATTTTGGTGAGTTAACTTTGTTTAATACAATCAGAAAGGACTTTTCTGTTTGGATGTTTGGGCTGTCAATGGCAGAAAGTAGTGTTTTGCCACTCAGTAGGCGTTCCCACATAACTTCCAGCAACAGTGAT
>NC_137814.1:1283249-1434749 GCF_963921795.1 Nannobrachium achirus
GTGTGTGTGTGTGTGTGTGCGCGCGCGCGTGTGCGTGCATGCGTGTGCGTGCATGCGTGTGCGTGTGTGTGTTCATTCTGTGAGTCAGGACCAAAGTTGTGTAAACAGTTCTCTGTATTGTTCTCCCTTTCCGAAAGGACACACACCACACACACACACTGTCTGTCTGTCGTGTGTATGCACGTGCATACGTGCATGCGTGTGCATGTGCATGTGTTGTATAAGGATGGTAAGTAATGTTACCAACCTGTTTACTGGTCAAACAGGAAAACACATAGGTCATACAGGCAAAGCATTCTGGGGCACGTAGTCTATTATGCTATGTGTGTGTGTGTGTGTGTGTGTGTGTGTGTGTGTGTGTGTGTGTGTGTGTGTGTGTGTGTGCGTGCGTGCGTGCGTGCGTGCGTGCGTGCGTGCGTGTGTGTGTGTGATATATGACACCTCCATGCTACTGTTCAGCTGCACAGGAATCCATGTTGTTATGCCAAGGTTACACACACACACACACACACACACACACACACACACACACACCTACACACACACACAGGCAACAAGTGCAGACACGCCTCCCAAAAGGCTGGAATCCTGTTTTCTAAGATCAGGGGCTGAAGGGTAAAGTGGGACTGAGTTACTGGGGCCCAAGGTGGAGGAGGGGCCCTGGTAACTTTATCTGAGTTACCAGGGCCCAAGGTGGAGGAGGGGCCCTAGTAACTTTATCTGAGTTACCAGGGCCCAAGGTGGAGGAGGGGCCCTAGTAACTTTATCTGAGTTACCAGGGCCCAAGGTGGTGGAAGGGCCCTAGTAACTTTATCTGAGTTACCAGGGCCCAAGGTGGTGGAAGGGCCCTAGTAACTTTATCTGAGTTACCAGGGCCCAAGGTGGAGGAGGGGCCCTAGTAACTTTATCTGAGTTACCGGGGCCCAAGGTGGAGGAGGGGCCCTAGTAACTTTATCTGAGTTACCAGGGCCCAAGGTGGTGGAAGGGCCCTAGTAACTTTATCTGAGTTACCAGGGCCCAAGGTGGTGGAAGGGCCCTAGTAACTTTATCTGAGTTACCAGGGCCCAAGGTGGTGGAAGGGCCCTAGTAACTTTATCTGAGTTACCAGGGCCCAAGGTGGAGGAGGGGCCCTAGTAACTTTATCTGAGTTACCGGGGCCCAAGGTGGAGGAGGGGCCCTAGTAACTTTATCTGAGTTACCAGGGCCCAAGGTGGAGGAGGGGCCCTAGTAACTTTATCTGAGTTACCAGGGCCCAAGGTGGTGGAAGGGCCCTAGTAACTTTATCTGAGTTACCAGGGCCCAAGGTGGTGGAAGGGCCCTAGTAACTTTATCTGAGTTACCAGGGCCCAAGGTGGAGGAGGGGCCCTAGTAACTTTATCTGAGTTACCAGGGCCCAAGGTGGTGGAAGGGCCCTAGTAACTTTATCTGAGTTACCGGGGCCCAAGGTGGTGGAGGGGCCCTAGTAACTTTATCTGAGTTACCAGGGCCCAAGGTGGAGGAGGGGCCCTAGTAACTTTATCTGAGTTACCAGGGCCCAAGGTGGAGGAGGGGCCCTAGTAACTTTATCTGAGTTACCGGGGCCCAAGGTGGAGGAGGGGCCCTAGTAACTTTATCTGAGTTACCAGGGCCCAAGGTGGAGGAGGGGCCCTAGTAACTTTATCTGAGTTTAAGTGTTCACTTAAAAAATACATATATGCAAAGATTTGCGCACATTTTCACGACTTTTCAAAAATAGCAGATCTACAAGCTTGCAGCGCGGCACTCGGTGCCGCGCTGTGAGCTTGTATATCTGCTATTTTTCAATAGCTAAAGTTACTAGGGCCCCTCCTCCACCTTGGGCCCTGGTAACTCAGTCCCACTTTCCTACCCCTTGTGATGCCCCTGACTGGAGGTGTGGCGTAACGGCATGGCCTATATTTCTGCACGGAGAGATCAATTCTTTCAGCATAAAGGGGCGTTTGTATTTCTTTCAACATGGTAAAAACTGCATTCATGGTCTGGAGAGGACACTTCTTACAGATACGGATAAAAGGGCAATTTCGTCGACAAAATAAAAAACTAGACTAAAAGGTTAGGGAGGGACTGGTGGAGAAGAGAGTCATTTTATGTTTGGTTGCTCTCAGGTGTTGCGTGCTGAAAATAGCCGATCTACAAGCTCACAACCAAGTGTAAAATCAGTCATTACGATGCCATCAAGGCCTGCCAAAATACATTTCAGTCGACTAAATCAACTGTAGATTTAGTCGCCTGAAAACGTATGATATTTAGTCGACTAAAATTAGACTAAAACTAATACTTTTCAGGTGACTAAATTATGACTAAAACTAAATGACATTTTATTCAAAAGACTGACTAAAACTAAATCAAAATTTGCTGTCAAAAACATCATTGCATATTATTATAAGGACATAGTAATAATAATATAAGCAATGATGTTTTTGACAGCAAATTTTGATTTAGTTTTAGTCATAGCCTTTTGAATAAAATGTCATTTAGTTTTAGTCATAATTTAGTCACCTGAAAAGTATTAGTTTTAGTCTAATTTTAGTGGACTAAATATCATGAGATTTTAGGCGACTAAATTATATCATGTCCTTCATGTAACAAGGATGACTCATCATTTCTCTGCTCATCTGCTTCCTTTATCAAAGCCACCTGTAGCCAATCAGAACACAGAACAGACAGTAGCCAATCAGAATACAGAACAGTGTGAAAGAATGGCTGGAATTTACTGTCTAATAGATTTATAGCTTTAAAACATCTGTCAGTTCTGTTTTTGATAAAAACAGATCTGTAAAACATCTATCCAGTGTTTATGATACTACAGATACTAGCTTTTAACATATAGATCAGCTCTTTCCCATTCCAAACTAAGCTGATGTCTGGTGGATATCATATTCATAACTCCTTTATTTTTCTATTGAAGACGAGTTTTTTTATTTGTATGTTTTACGCTGATATGACCTCAGATTTCATGTTCAGCCTCTGAATGTCTCTTCTCTTTATCATTTATTTTTGCTAAATACTTTCTTGACTTTGAAAGGCTTTTGTCCACAACAGGTAGAACAGCAGTGACACCTTGTGGCATAAATGTGTAAGACAGAATGCCACAGCATTGCTTATCCTGTGTTACCAGCCATAGATGATAAAACTGTGCCATGTGTTTAATTAATGTAGGTCAATCTGGGAACACATTCAATAATTATTGTTTTTAAACCGTTTTTAGAATCTAGTCTTGAGAAGTTGAGATTCATTTTCGGTGAATAAATGTACAAATTAATTCCTGAAGCAATCATGAAAAACAGCACACTGCTCTTGCGCAGATTCTCCTTTTTTTTTTAAAGTGTTAGTTCACCTATTTTTGACATAAAGCTGTGTGAAATACTTGCCATTAAAACAGTGGTTAAGAAGAAAAAATAAAAACGTTTGAATTATAAAAGTAAAGAAAAAGGCAGCACTCGTAGCCACGACGAAAATATTTATTTCAAGAGAAGAAACCCAGGGTTTGGCCCTGGTAAGAAGATAAACACTCATTCCTACCATTACTATGAGACCTCAGCGCTGCTGCTGCTGCCACAACACGTCTTCAAACACTTTAGAACAGGGGTCTTCAACACCCCTAGTAGTAGTAGGGGGAATTAACCTCAGAAAATGGCCAAATCGTTACGCGGCGGATAAAAGCACCAAATTTGGTACAGATGTCCCTTGGGTCATCCTAAAACATCCTAGAAGACGTGCCCCAAAACATCCTAAACAGGAAGTGAGTTATGGACAAAAGTCAAAATGGCCATCTAAACTGTTGACCGTTGACTCAAAAGACACCAAAAGAATCTCCAAAAAGCATAATATTTGGCACACATGTCCCTTGGGTCATCCTAAAACATCCTAGAAGAGGTGCCCAAATAAATCTTAAACAGGAAGTGAATTAATGACAATATTGAAAATGGCCACCTACAGTGTTGCCTATTGACTCAAAAACCTATAGAATCTCATAAAGGCATACGCTTTGGCACAGATGTCCCCTGGGTCATCCTAAAACATCCTAGAAGGGGTGCCCAAATAAATCTGAAACAGGAACTTACTGACTAAATTGAAAATGGCCGCCTACAGTAATGGCGATTGACTCAAAAGACAACTAAAGAATCTCATAAAAGCATACAAAAGCACCCTAAGACATTCTATAATGGGTGCCCAAAATAATCTGAAACAGCTAAACAAAATGGAAAATGACAACCTAAAGCAGTTGACACAAAAGAACACAAAGTTGGTTCCTTCCTTTCCCTATGTAAAGCGACTTTGAGTACTTAGAATATACTATAGCTATATGCATTTGAGCTATCATTATCATCATTATTATAAAGGGACTTCATAAAAGCCTATACGTTGGTACATATTAAGTACTGCTTATTATCCTAGAAGGGGCTATTTATTTGTATGGTTAATCCTTTTGAAGTGCTTAGCCAAGAATCAAACAGTGTTACAGTGCTTGAAATATACACCTGTGTTCTGTATGACAAGACAACGGCCATTAGGGAGTTTAAGCAGCCCGTTTCTACAACCGCAACGTGAGGCGGGACAACGGCTGCTATGACGTAATCGCCGTAGCAGTCAAAATCGTTAAGCAAACAGGTTTATCTATCGAGAGATGATCATTTCCGGTTACCGTTTTCATCTGCCGTAGCCGTCAAAAGCTTAAAGTCGCTATTATGAAAATGGGAGGACCTGTTTGCTCATAACTGTCTCTCAATGTCTCTCTCTACAACATTCAAATCAAGCAGCCCCTCTGTTCCAGAAGGTGTAGATGATGTCTCTCTCTACAACATTCAAATCAAGCAGCAGCCCCTCTGTTCCAGAAGGTGTAGATGATGTCTCTCTCTACAACATTCAAATCAAGCAGCAGCCCCTCTGTTCCAGAAGGTGTAGATGATGTCTCTCTCTACAACATTCAAATCAAGCAGTAGCCCCTCTGTTCCAGAAGGTGTAGATGATGTCTCTCTCTACAACATTCAAATCAAGCAGTAGCCCCTCTGTTCCAGAAGGTGTAGATGATGTCTCTCTCTACAACATTCAAATCAAGCAGCCCCTCTGTTCCAGAAGGTGTAGATGATGTCTCTCTCTACAACATTCAAATCAAGCAGTAGCCCCTCTGTTCCAGAAGGTGTAGATGATGTCTCTCTCTACAACATTCAAATCAAGCAGCCCCTCTGTTCCAGAAGGTGTAGATGATGTCTCTCTCTACAACATTCAAATCAAGCAGTAGCCCCTCTGTTCCAGAAGGTGTAGATGATGTCTCTCTGTACAACATTCAAATCAAGCAGTTGCCCCTCTGTTCCAGAAGGTGTAGATGATGTCTCTCTCTACAACATTCAAATCAAGCAGTAGCCCCTCTGTTCCAGAAGGTGTAGATGATGTCTCTCTCTACAACATTCAAATCAAGCAGTAGCCCCTCTGTTCCAGAAGGTGTAGATGATGTCTCTCTCTACAACATTCAAATCAAGCAGTAGCCCCTCTGTTCCAGAAGGTGTAGATGATGTCTCTCTCTACAACATTCAAATCAAGCAGTAGCCCCTCTGTTCCAGAAGGTGTAGATGCTGGGTTACCTTGCACAGCATTATGTCAACGTGCTGGTCATTATGAAATGGCACACATGAATAGTTATTAAACACTAATCACAAAAAAACAGTAATGATCTAGAAGAAAAAAATAGAGTGAAGATAATAATAAGCAAAATAAGCAAGAAGATGTAGAGTGCAAAATAGAAATGCAGAGAGTAAAATAAGAATATGCTGAAGATAAGATGCAGAGTAAAATAAGTATGAATATTCATGCAGAGGGTTAGATAAATAAAGAAGATTCAAAGACTAAAGTACATTAAGGGTAGGGTTCTATCAGGTTTTTATGGTATGGTAGTGCCATTCTCTGTTTACTCTGTGCGGGCAGCAAACGGGAGCCAGTGGAGGGAGCGGAGAAGGGGGAGATGATGTACACAGAGAAGGGGGATGTACACAGAGAAGGGGGATGTACACAGAGAAGGGGGATGTACACAGAGAAGGGGGAGATGATGTACACAGAGAAGGGGGATGTACACAGAGAAGGGGGAGATGATGTACACAGAGAAGGGGGATGTACACAGAGAAGGGGGAGATGATGTACACAGAGAAGGGGGATGTACACAGAGAAGGGGGAGATGATGTACACAGAGAAGGGGGATGTACACAGAGAAGGGGGATGTACACAGAGAAGGGGGATGTACACAGAGAAGGGGGATGTACACAGAGAAGGGGGAGATGATGTACACAGAGAAGGGGGATGTACACAGAGAAGGGGGAGATGATGTACACAGAGAAGGGGGATGTACACAGAAGGTAGACTGAAAAATACCCCAGGTTTATGCAGACTGTGCAGCTGTCAACTGTTTAAACAGTCTTTTAGAATTACTTCAGTATGGTCCCTTCCTAAACAAATAAATAACCCATTCTAGGATGTAATAAGGTGAAGGCCTATCATGCCAAATAATATGCTTATATAGTGTCCCTTTATGTTTTCTTTTTTTGTCAACTGCTTTAGGTGGCCACTTTGAAATTCGACAAAAACCCTCTTCCTGTTTAAAACATATTTGGGCACCCCTTGTAGGATGCGTTAAGATCACCCAAGGGATATTTGTACCACATTTCATGCCTTTATGATATTCTTTACTCTTTAGGTGTCTTTTAAATCATCTGTCAATACGGTAGATTAGGCAATAACTAACAACCTGTTTCAGATTTCTTTTGGGCACCCCTCCTAGGATGTCTTAGGATGACCCAAGGGACATGTGTGCCAAATCCTATGCTTTTTGGAGATTCTTTTGGTGTCTTTTGAGTCAACGGTCAACAGTTTAGGCGACCATTTTGAATTTTGTCCATAACTCACTTCCTGTTTGAGATTTATTTGGGCACCCCTTCCTTTTATCCGCCGTAACGATTTTTCACTTGATTCCCCCTTCTATAGGGGGTCCTCAGAGTTACTATAGGGGGTCCTCAGAGTTACTATAGGGGGTCCTCAGAGTTACAACAGGGGATCCTCCAAATCTTTGAGTGAAAGAACTTTTTTTTCCCTCCTTTTATATGAACCCCCCAAAAATAGCCGATCTACAAGCTCACAACGCGAGGATCGGCTATTTTCGGCAAAGAGGTTTGGTGTAGAGGGGGAAAAAGAGCAGACTAAGTACAGAGTGAAAGGTCAAGTTTATTAAGAGATGAAGCAGGGACCCCCACAACCTGTTCATAGATTCCATATAGTTTCATTGTTTGACAGCACAATCATCAGTGTATTTTGGATTCATGTCAATTTGTGTTTTCAGATATTTAACCACTTGAACCGTCAATACTTAATAAACTTGACCTTTCACTCTGTACTTAGTCTCCTCTTTTCCCCCTCTACACCAAAGCTCTTTGCCCAAAATAGCCGATCTACAAGCTCAAACGCGGCGAGGTGTTGTGAGCTTGTAGATCTGCAATTTTTTGGTAAACGTTATGCCCCAGGATAATGGATGTTAGCGATATCGTACACCACGATTTCTTTGGTCACAAAAATTGTGATGTAACATTTTCATATCGTCCTTTCCCTAGTGGTGAGGATGTCAGGGACCGATGTGTTCTTCTGGTAGTTTGGTGAGGACCTCCACTCCATCGGAGGTGATCACCACAGTGTGCTCGAACTGGGCTGACCTGCACGCACGGACAGGAAGTAAACATTACAGACAGGAAGTAAACATTACAGACAGGAAGTAAACATTACAGACAGGAAGTTCACATTACAGACAGGAAGTAAACATTACAGACAGGAAGTAAACATTACAGACAGGAAGTTCACATTACAGACAGGAAGTAAACATTACAGACAGGAAGTAAACATTACAGACAGGAAGTTCACATTACAGACAGGAAGTAAACATTACAGACAGGAAGTAAACATTACAGACAGGAAGTAAACATTACAGACAGGAAGTAAACATTACAGACAGGAAGTTCACATTACAGACAGGAAGTAAACATTACAGACAGGAAGTAAACATTACAGACAGGAAGTAAACATTACAGACAGGAAGTAAACATCCCCGCTGAAACGTTTCACACAAAACAGTTGCAATCGAATAACTGGGCTTTAACCCCCTTTAGTCCCCAGTTAAAATATGATTATTTTGGGGGTCGCGGTTAAAAAGGTTTGAGAACCAATCAATGGTTTAAGATGTTTGATTTCTGGTGCAGTTTGAGACCTGAGAGGTGGAGTTTTGAACCTTCACATAAAGATGATAATGAGGTCATTTCGTACCGTTTGTCGTCTGCAGACACGGCTGTCCACTTGTCCTTCAGGATCCTGAACTCTGGAGATCCTTCCATCAGAATGGGCTCTGAGGAACACAAGCAATTAACATCGTTAAGTTAATTAACTGTAGGATCGTAGAACGCAGAGAGACAGCATAGTGTCTCAGTAAACTATAGGATCATAGAACGCAGAGAGACAGCGTAGCGTCTCAGTAAACTATAGGATCGTAGAACGCAGAGAGACAGCATAGTGTCTCAGTAAACTATAGGATCATAGAACGCAGAGACAGCGTAGCGTCTCAGTAAACTATAGGATCGTAGAACGCAGAGAGACAGCGTAGCGTCTCAGTAAACTAATAGGATCATAGAACGCAGAGAGACAGCGTAGCGTCTCAGTAAACTATAGGATCATAGAACGCAGAGAGACAGCGTAGCGTCTCAGTAAACTATAGGATCATAGAACGCAGAGAGACAGCGTAGCGTCTCAGTAAACTATAGGATCATAGAACGCAGAGAGACAGCGTAGCGTCTCAGTAAACTATAGGATCATAGAACGCAGAGAGACAGCGTAGCGTCTCAGTAAACTATAGGATCGTAGAACGCAGAGAGACAGCGTAGCGTCTCAGTAAACTATAGGATCGTAGAACGCAGAGAGACAGCGTAGCGTCTCAGTAAACTAATAGGATCATAGAACGCAGAGAGACAGCGTAGCGTCTCAGTAAACTATAGGATCATAGAACGCAGAGAGACAGCGTAGCGTCTCAGTAAACTATAGGATCGTAGAACGCAGAGAGACAGCGTAGCGTCTCAGTAAACTATAGGATCGTAGAACGCAGAGAGACAGCGTAGCGTCTCAGTAAACTATAGGATCATAGAACGCAGAGACAGCGTAGCGTCTCAGTAAACTATAGGATCATAGAACGCAGAGAGACAGCGTAGCGTCTCAGTAAACTATAGGATCATAGAACGCAGAGAGACAGCGTAGCGTCTCAGTAAACTATAGGATCATAGAACGCAGAGAGACAGCGTAGCGTCTCAGTAAACTATAGGATCATAGAACGCAGAGACAGCGTAGCGTCTCAGTAAACTATAGGATCATAGAACGCAGAGAGACAGCGTAGCGTCTCAGTAAACTATAGGATCATAGAACGCAGAGAGACAGCGTAGCGTCTCAGTAAACTATAGGATCGTAGAACGCAGAGAGACAGCGTATAGCGTCTCAGTAAACTATAGGATCATAGAACGCAGAGAGACAGCGTAGCGTCTCAGTAAACTATAGGATCATAGAACGCAGAGAGCTTATTTGTTATTGCTCGAAAATTCCTTTTTTGTTTTAGTTTACATCTGTCCTTCATAATGGCGGAGAGATATCCCCGTAGTTTTGTCAATAATGGATATTACAGATCTCACCTATAGTGAAGGTTTAGATCTTAAAGACCTCACCTATAGTGAAGGTTTAGATCTTAAAGACCTCACCTATAGTGAAGGGTTAGATCTTAAAGACCTCACCTATTAGTGAAGGTTTAGATCTTACAGACCTCACCTATAGTGAAGGTTTAGATCTTAAAGACCTCACCTAAAGTGAAGGTTTAGATCTTACAGATCTCACCTATTAGTGAAGGTTTAGATCTTACAGATCTCACCTATTAGTGAAGGTTTAGATCTTACAGATCTCACCTATAGTGAAGGCCATTCCCTCTTCCATGATCAAGTCGTTGTCATTCGCTGAAAACAAAACAACAAAGAGAAGAGAATCTTAATGAGAAGATAATATGACATGAATTAACACTTTGGCTGCCATTGTTTAGCTATAACTACATATATCAGATCTATAGTAACATATATCAGATCTATAAGCTCACCATGGTGCCAGATCTCAGGGTGTCCGTGGAAGTAGGAACCGATTCCATGACCGATGAAATACGGACACACCTGGAAACCACTGGCCTGGGCGATACGACTGAGAGAGAGAGAGAGAGAGAGAGAGAGAGAGAGAGAGAGAGAGAGAGAGAGAGAGAGAGAGAGAGAGAGAGAGAGAGAGGCTCTAATTAATGACATAATGATACCAGTAAGACTCCCTAATCGGGAGATAAGCGACCGTTAGGTTGCATGTCAAAATCGGCCTGATGGTGGCGCTAAATGGGGCAGATCCATGTTGATGACATGACTGTAGACATACCGTGTACCGCTTTGCGTGATTTTAGGCCAGAATCTGTAGGAGCAGTGTCCAAATATGTGTTTGAAAAATCGGCCTGATGGTGGCGCTAGATGGGACATGTTCATGACATGAGTCTCGCCTTTTTTATGCTCATTTTGGCTTTTGTGCATACATCTTTGAATGGAAACACCTGCCGAAATCTTTTTTTTCGGGGGCTTAATCGAAAAAAATAAATGCGTAAAAGGACAATGGCAACACTAAGCGAATAGGTTTTTAATTAAAATGCATTGAACTTGCATGATATCGATTTTGCAGTTTATAGCTTAATGTTTTGTAATATAAGTAGCTTTACATTTAATAGCGATACGATACGCTTCATAATACATCGTTAACGATACGATACATGGACGACATTGGTTCATTCATGGCGATACGATTCCATTCAATGATTGATTGATTGATTGATTGAAGACTGATTGAAGACTATTAGAAGTTTGCATAGGAAAAGGTACAGTTTCATGACGGTACAGTTCACTGGTACAAGGTCTACTAAAAGGAGATCCATTTCCACAGGAAACCATTTAAGTATATCATATAACATTGAATGACAGACAAATAGAACACAGTACTATGCAGTAGATATGTAAAGAAAAAAAAAGAAAAAAATGATAGAACAAAAAAAGAAATCAGTAAGTCTAAACAAACAGTAAGTAAGTATATACAAAGAAGGGGCAGGGGAGGGTAGGGTTGGGCTAGGTTAATTTTTTTTACCAGTTGCGAACGGCTGCTGCCTGTAAGTGGTTTTTCAGGGCAATTTAATTTAAAATCGATATCCAAAATGTCCAAATACATGGACATTATATTTCAACACATTTGGACAAACCTGCACCTTGACATGAACACAGAGATTACACACATTTATCCATAGACCAAGAGTAGCTTTATGGAATGGAAAGGTAATTAAACCCCTCTTTTTAAATTTTCCTTCTTAAATTTGCCAAATACAAGGCACAAATACTTAGTTTCCGTACAATATTGCAAAACGATTCGATATCAATCATCTGCATTAACAATACGATACATAGCCAAAATGGTCCAATATTTGCTTTTGCAAACGATATATATATCAGATCAGTGCAAATTAAAATAGATTTTTCGATTCAGTTACTATATCGTTACACCCCTAATAAGTAGCCTAGTAGGCTAGATTGTTATAAATAGGCCTAGTCATTATTCACCATGTCGTGCGGTCAGGTTTAAAGGACAACTTTAGTTTTTTTACAACAAGGGTTCATATTTTAGATTGTAATTAAAGAATATAAAAGATGAGTGTTAAAATTATTTCATTTACTTCTTTTATTGTTTTAGAGATTCTGATTTCAAGTGGCTAAGAATGTACATTTGGTGTACATGAAACAAAATATAATATCCTACAAAAAAAGTCACATGCCAAATAGGTTGACATTTTCTTTGGTAAACATCTGTGTTCCCAGTATAAAGTTAAAAAAAGAAGAAAATTATGATCTGTTGAGGACATTTGATCATCAATCTTAACACATATGGTGCCAACCCCGAGTTTCCCGAGTTTGTATTGATACCAACGCTGTGCCAACCCCGAGTTTCCCGAGTTTGGGCCGTTTTTGAAAAAAAAAAAAAAAAAAAAAAATTCAATTTTTTTTTTTCAAACATTTTTTGGGGACCTCCAGAAATGTGTTAGTCATGATCGCGATCGCGAAATTGCATGTTTAACCCCCATACCAACCCATTCTTTCAAACATGGCAGCCATGTTTGTTTACATCTGAAGAAAACATAATGGCCCATAAATCATGAATGCCTGAACGGATTTCCAAGCGGATTTTTTTGTTTGAAAGCTGTGAACAGCATCTACACACGTGGTGCATCATCTAGGCATGGGCGTGCACTTTTTACACACTTGCACAATTACATGGAAGTCTATGGTAACCATGGCAACGCGAGACATTGAAGAGAAAAAATCATTGCAACATAAGTGTTAACAAAACTTAAAAAAATAAAATAATATATATATATATATAATATATAAATATATATATATATATATATATATATATATATATTTCTTGTAACTTGAGCCAAAATTTACCCAAAAAGTATCTCAGTTACTTGACGAGTTACAGAAATATGAATGTAACTCAGTTACCAGCAAGTTACAGCAAAATGTAACTTAGTTACGTAACTCAGTTACATGTAACTTTAACTTCCCCAACACTGTGTATATATACAGGAGAATTACTTTATTATTAATTAAGCGTTAGAAATGCGCGTTTTCTTTTTTCAGTCTTTCTGATAATTCGCTTCCTATTTTCGAAAAGGCTTTACGGAAACGCAGCAAATGATGTGCGACCTTTACCATGTTTGTTCTGTGTGTGTGTGTGTGTGTGTGTGTGTGTGTGTGTGTGTGTGTGTGTGTGTGTGTGTGTGTGTGTGTGTGTGTGTGTGTGTGTGTGCGTGCATACAGTACAGTATCTATTAGGTGTGTGTGTGTGTGTGTGTGTGTGTGTGTGTGTGTGTGTGTGTGTGTGTGTGTGTGTGTGTGTGTGTGTGTGTGTGTTTACAGTTTACAGTTTAGGCATTTAGCAGACGCTTTTAATCCAAAGCGACTTACAATAAGCAGATACAACATCACAATAATAAACAAGATAATAGGTCAGTACATTAACAGCAATATAACAATGTAAATGGATATCTATCTAGAGAAAAACACAATATAATCAAGTTCTAAAGAAACCTAACAAACAAATGTTAACTAGCTTCATGTATGGTCATTGATTTTACTGTAGTGCTAAGGGTTTAGGTGGAGTCTGAAAAGGTGAGTCTTCAGTCCACGGCGAAAGCTAGCGAGTGAGTCCGTTGTTCTAAGTGCGACAGGGAGTTTATTCCACAGCTTGGGGGCCAGGAGGGCAAACTGTCTCGGACGAGTGGATTTTTGCCCTGGAGTTTTTAGCGAGGGTTCGGTCAGCATCCCTGTGTTGGCTGATCTAAGTGTGTGTGTGTGTGTGTGTGCATACAGTACAGTGTCTATTAGGTGTGTGTGTGTGCATACAGTACAGTGTCTGTTAGGTGTGTGTGTGTGTGTGTGTGTGTGCATACAGTACAGTGTCTGTTAGGTGTGTGTGTGTGTGTGTGCATACAGTACAGTGTCTATTAGGTGTGTGTGTGTGTGCATACAGTACAGTGTCTATTAGGTGTGTGTGTGTGTGTGTGTGTGTGTGTGTGTGTGTGTGTGTGTGTGTGTGTGCATACAGTACAGTATCTGTTAGGTGTGTGTGTGTGTGTGTGCATACAGTAGAGTACAGTGTCTGTTAGGTGTGTGTGTGTGTGTGTGTGTGTGTGTGTGTGTGTGTGTGTGTGTGCATACAGTACAGTGTCTATTAGGTGTGTGTGTGTGTGTGTGTGTGTGTGTGTGTGTGTGTGTGTGTGTGTGTGTGTGTGTGTGTGTGTGTGTGTGTGTGCATACAGTACAGTGTCTATTAGGTGTGTGTGTGTGCATACAGTACAGTGTCTATTAGGTGTGTGTGTGTGTGTGTGTGTGTGTGTGTGTGTGTGTGTGTGTGTGTGTGTGTGTGTGTGTGTGTGTGTGTGTGTGTGTGTGTGTGTGTGTGCATACAGTACAGTGTCTATTAGGTGTGTGTGTGTGCATACAGTACAGTGTCTATTAGGTGTGTGTGTGTGTGTGTGTGTGTGTGTGTGTGTGTGTGTGTGTGTGTGTGTGTGTGTGTGTGTGTGTGTGTGTGTGTGCATACAGTACAGTGTCTATTAGGTGTGTGTGTGTGCATACAGTACAGTGTCTATTAGGTGTGTGTGTGTGTGTGTGTGTGTGTGTGTGTGTGTGTGTGTGTGTGTGTGTGTGTGTGCATACAGTACAGTGTCTGTTAGGTGTGTACCTCACAGTGTTTCCTATCACACACACTGCCGCTCCAGTGTGTGTGCGTGCATACAGTACAGCAGGGCTAGTCAACTTGAGATGGCTCAGGGGCCACTCAGCAAAATACCAAAAGTCCAAAGGGCCGCAAGCTAAAAATGACGGTCCTATTTTGGACGTTTACATTGATTTTGTACAGTATACAGTCTAATAATTAAGGAAACGCACAGAAAACAGCCACATTTCCATAAGCCAGGCCAAACCTCATTGAACCAAAAGATTGTCATGGTCATGGATGGAATGATGAAATTGATGACATTTGAATTTTTTATCAAATTAGTCTTTATTCACAAAATGTGAAGTGAAAATGAACAGTTCTGGTTCAACCTTTTTGTAACCTCCCCTGTGTCTGGGTATGCAAAGCTAGTGAACTTTGACAATGTAAAGGTATGTTTTCTCATGCCACTAACACTCCTTTTCATTAATAGGACAGATTTAAAATAAATAAACGTTTATACTTATTATTCAATCACTCAAACCCCAGCATCCCTATTCTTGGGGGACATAGCCGATCTACAAGCTCACCACAAGATGCATTGTGAGCTTGTAGATCGGCTATTTTTGGTGAAGAGAGTTATTGTATGGAAAAATAACTCAAGTACAGTTCAACTCCCCCTCAGATGCACTGTACTTGTAAAACAGTTTGATGCTTTGAGCTTTGTAAAACACAACAGCTCGTTGGAGGAGATTTGTGTTAATAAGCATAGTTCCTTGGCTGCAGCGCGATCTGTTGGAATGCTTGGACTGTCGGTGCCATAGAGTTATAGTCGGAGCTGACTGGCGGAGTCGCGGAGGGAGAGACAAGCAGCGGAGACAAGGGCTAGGTCTTCATTAGAATGAAACATGACGATCGCGGGATTCGCGGCCGTTCATATCGCACGACCGTCATGCGTCTCCGCTCCAGTGAGCCCGACTGTGGTTGTCTGCTGCAAAATCTCCGCATATTTGTCTGTCTGACTGTCTCGTTGTACTGTAGCTCTAGTGTAGCCGCCTGCATCTCTGCACTGCTACTGCATTCGCTTCCTGACTCTTATCCCTAACTACGGAGTGCACCGAGAGGCGTTTTGCGTTTCGCGTTAACTTTGACAGGCTTAGAAAAATCATATTTTTTTTGGCATGATCATGACGGGCCGCACAGACATGCGGGGCCCGCGGGCCGCGGGTTGAGTAGCACTGAAGTACAGTATCTGTTAGGTGTGTGTGTGTGCATACAGTACAGTGTCTGTTAGGTGTGTGTGTGTGTGCATACAGTACAGTGTCTGTTAGGTGTGTACCTCACAGTGTTTCCTATCTCACACACTGCCGCTCCAGGCCTGCAGGTGGCGATAGCTTGGTCTCGACACCGCCGCGCCGCCTCCACCAGGCTCCGCCCAGCCTCGTCCACCTGGCCAATCAGGAAGGTTTCTGAGGTGTCGCCATGGTAACCCTCCAGGTAGACCTATGGACATGTGGGATGAAGTGTTTTAGAAAGACATCTGGCTGGGGGTCCTCATGGTGGTCCATGGTAACCCTCCAGGTAGACCTATGGACATGTGGGATGAAGTGTTTTAGAAAGACATCTGGCTGGGGGTCCTCATGGTGGTCCATGGTAACCCTCATGGTCCTCATGGTGGTCCATGGTAACCCTCCAGGTAGACCTATAGACATGTGGGATGAAGTGTTTTAGAAAGACATCTGGCTGGGGGTCCTCATGGTGGTCCATGGTAACCCTCATGGTCCTCATGGTGGTCCATGGTAACCCTCATGGTCCTCATGGTGGTCCATGGTAACCCTCATGGTCCTCATGGTGGTCCATGGTAACCCTCATGGTCCTCATGGTGGTCCATGGTAACCCTCCAGGTAGACCTATGGACATGTGGGATGAAGTGTTTTAGAAAGACATCTGGCTGGGGGTCCTCATGGTGGTCCATGGTAACCCTCATGGTCCTCATGGTGGTCCATGGTAACCCTCCAGGTAGACCTATAGACATGTGGGATGAAGTGTTTTAGAAAGACATCTGGGAGGGGGTCCTCATGGTGGTCCATGGTAACCCTCCAGGTAGACCTATGGACATGTGGGATGAAGTGTTTTAGAAAGACATCTGGCTGGGGGTCCTCATGGTGGTCCATGGTAACCCTCCAGGTAGACCTATGGACATGTGGGATGAAGTGTTTTAGAAAGACATCTGGCTGGGGGTCCTCATGGTGGTCCATGGTAACCCTCCAGGTAGACCTATAGACATGTGGGATGAAGTGTTTTAGAAAGACATCTGGCTGGGGGTCCTCATGGTGGTCCATGGTAACCCTCCAGATAGACCTATGGACATGTGGGATGAAGTGTTTTAGAAAGACATCTGGCTGGGGGTCCTCATGGTGGTCCATGGTAACCCTCCAGGTAGACCTATAGACATGTGGGATGAAGTGTTTTAGAAAGACATCTGGCTGGGGGTCCTCATGGTGGTCCATGGTAACCCTCCAGGTAGACCTATGGACATGTGGGATGAAGTGTTTTAGAAAGACATCTGGCTGGGGGTCCTCATGGTGGTCCATGGTAACCCTCCAGGTAGACCTATGGACATGTGGGATGAAGTGTTTTAGAAAGACATCTGGCTGGGGGTCCTCATGGTGGTCCATGGTAACCCTCCAGGTAGACCTATAGACATGTGGGATGAAGTGTTTTAGAAAGACATCTGGCTGGGGGTCCTCATGGTGGTCCATGGTAACCCTCCAGGTAGACCTATGGACATGTGGGATGAAGTGTTTTAGAAAGACATCTGGCTGGGGGTCCTCATGGTGGTCCATGGTAACCCTCCAGGTAGACCTATAGACATGTGGGATGAAGTGCTTTAGAAAGACATCTGGCTGGGGGTCCTCATGGTGGTCCATGGTAACCCTCCAGGTAGACCTATGGACATGTGGGATGAAGTGTTTTAGAAAGACATCTGGCTGGGGGTCCTCATGGTGGTCCATGGTAACCCTCCAGGTAGACCTATGGACATGTGGGATGAAGTGTTTTAGAAAGACATCTGGCTGGGGGTCCTCATGGTGGTCCATGGTAACCCTCCAGGTAGACCTATAGACATGTGGGATGAAGTGTTTTAGAAAGACATCTGGCTGGGGGTCCTCATGGTGGTCCATGGTAACCCTCCAGGTAGACCTATGAACATGTGGGATGAAGTGTTTTAGAAAGACATCTGGCTGGGGGTCCTCATGGTGGTCCATGGTAACCCTCCAGGTAGACCTATAGACATGTGGGATGAAGTGTTTTAGAAAGACATCTGGCTGGGGGTCCTCATGGTGGTCCATGGTAACCCTCCAGGTAGACCTATAGACATGTGGGATGAAGTGTTTTAGAAAGACATCTGGCTGGGGGTCCTCATGGTGGTCCATGGTAACCCTCCAGGTAGACCTATAGACATGTGGGATGAAGTGTTTTAGAAAGACATCTGGCTGGGGGTCCTCAGACCTTTCTCATGTCAAGGACCCCCAAAATTATATGTATTTGGCTTTGGACCCCCACCTCAATATATTATGAACCAGGGACCCCCCTGGATGCAAAAGATTTGAGTTAATAATGTTTGCTTTAAAAACTGTATATTCAAACTTAAAGGGATATTCCACTTTCAACAGGGCTTCTCTCCCCACACACACCCATTGTAACTTCAAACTCCATTTTAACCATGATAGATTCATTAAAAACACACATTATTTTCTGGTGACTCATACTACCCTCCTATTACGTGAGCAGGCCATGTTTTTTCAATAACTTTTTTCATTTATTTTCTATAATTATTTTGGAAAATGGAAAAAATGAAATACAAAAAAGCATTATTAAAAAATAAATGAAAAATGTTAATGGAAAAACACGGCCTGCTCACGTATTAGGAGGGTAGTATGAGTCACCAATATGAGTCACCAAATAATGGGTGTTTTAAATGAATCTATCTTGGTTAAAATGGAGTTTGAAGTTACAATGGGTGTGTGTGGGGAGAGGCCCTGGGCCTGGAGGGCCTGATAACATTTACATCAAATATCTAAATATTGAATCAAGCAAATTAAAAACTGTTCAGGGTGTTCATAAAAGCCTGATTAGACGATAAAATGACCAAAAGTTTTTTTGAAAGTGGAATATCCCTTTAAAGATTTGCACAAATATTCAAGATTTTTCAAAAGTAACAGAGCTTGTAGATCTGCTATTTTTAAGATCTAATAACCCCGTTTAGATCTTACATAATACTTTATAATGTATCATTTATATCAACTTACAGTCACGTCAATGTTGATAATATCTCCGTCTTGTAGTTGCCGACTGCAAAATAAAAGCATGTTGAAAACGATAGATGGTGAATTTTAGGAATTATAAGAAAATACGAAAACATGGTGTGTGTATGTGGCGAGGATCGTGCAAGCTTGACATGGAAGCCTCCATCTTTCAAATGGAAGGTCGTGTCCGGACCAGGGTTATTTTCTAGGAGACATTTTGAATGTATTCCACGATTTGAGCAGTTTGTCTGTGACCCGACCCGTGGTCACAGACAAACTGACCCGACCCGACCCGTGACCCGACCCGTGGTCACAGACAAATGTTTGGTTGCACTGGGGTGTGGCGCTCTGTAAAACAGCAGATCTGCTGTGTTCAGCATGCAAGATGCAACAAGTGTAAAACCACCATCAAGTAGGGGTGGGAGATATACGGTGGACAAATAGAATATCACCATATTTTGTCCAAGCTGTATCAAAATACACAATCCATTCCTTTTCATGTTGGTTTTCATGGTTATTTTTCAAGTTACTTAACAGTACAACCACCTACAGTACAAGTTAACACAAACTAGGTCTGTCACAATTATTACATAATCGTCTAATCGTGATTATTTGATATTATCGCAATTATTTTGTCATAATCATCATAATCGTGAATGTTGAAAAATTTCCGAAATAGTGGAAATAGCAGATCTACAAGCTCACAACGCGTCGCATCGCGACGCGTTGTGAGCTTGTAGATCGGCTATTTCCACTATCAAAGTTCTTTTTTAAGTAGTAAGTTGTCAAATATGTCAGTAATTTCTTTGTATATTTAGGTTATGTGTCATATCTACCATGTACAACTTCAAAGCCTAAAAGCCAAACAGAAATGTAATTATCAACGACAAAAACACAATTAAATCGTTAATCGCCAATTATTTGAGTGACAATTAATCGTCATGTAAAATGTCATATCGTGACAGCCCTAACACAAACTAAAAGAAAAAGGAGTAACAGACCATTTAGACCAGTGGTCCTCAAAGTGGGGTCCAGGGACTCTCTGGGTTCCTTTTGGGAGGTCTAAATTGACCCTTACAAGTATGTAACTCTGACAGTATACAAATGAAACCAAATGGACCCGAGACCATGACATTTTAAAGTTTGAGAACTACTGATTTAGACCAAAATGCAGGTTTAAATGCATTCTGTGGATCTCTGTATTGACAATTCAACAGGATTTCTTAAGGCTCATGATATACAGTATACGATACCTCTGAAAAGGCATATCGTGGAGACATTGTATCGTCTCAACGATATTCATCACCGTATCGCCCAGCCCTACCATCAAGGCCGGTCAAAATAAACTGTAGATTTGTTCAACTAAAATCTTGTGATTATGTAATAGACTAAAACTAAAACTTTTCAGGTGACTAAAAGATGACTAAAACGAAATAAAGGTTTGCAGTGTAAATAGCTGTCAGGGACAGACAGACATACTAAGGCTTGTCGAATACCTCGATATTGTATTGATTATTACTCTATTCTACCACATTAGTAAAAATTATTGCATTATACAGTTTTTAATGTGTTTTTCTGCTTTATGTCCACTGCCTGCCTAACCCAGATAATGAATATCATATCCATGCATGCACACTGCACAGTACACATAGAATAAAGACATGAAATGAATATCATATCCATGCATGCACACTGCACAGTACACATAGAATAAAGACATTAAATGAATATCATATCCATGCATGCACACTGCACAGTACACATAGAATAAAGACATTAAATGAATATCATATCCATGCATGCACACTGCACAGTACACATAGAATAAAGACATTAAATGAATATCATATCCATGCATGCACACTGCACAGTACACATAGAATAAAGACATTAAATGAATATCATATCCATGCATGCACACTGCACAGTACACATAGAATAAAGACATTAAATGAATATCATATCCATGCATGCACACTGCACAGTACACATAGAATAAAGACATTAAATGAATATCATATCCATGCATGCACACTGCACAGTACACATAGAATAAAGACATTAAATGAATAGCATATCCATGCATGCACACTGCACAGTACACATAGAATAAATACATTAAATGCCTTATTTACATTTTCCAACAATGGTTTTATTGAAATAACCACACCTGGTTACAGATGGACTGCTTTTTGTGCATGTGCTACGTGCATGCATAGTGTGTGTTAATTAATTTGACATATACACCAATACCTCATTTCAACCTGTCTTCTAGGCCTGTGACGATTCACTTTTTCCCGATTCGATTCGATTTCGATTCATAGGGTGACGATTCGATTATATCACGATTATTGCGATTATTGCGATAAAACATTAAAAGTTGAACAATATACTTCAAATCAATGCAGCCAAATAAAGTCAGTCAATCTTTCTGACATGTATTTCAGCCAAAGTGCCAGTGGTACAACATTACAACAACATGTTCCTGGTCAAGATGCCAGAAAACACAGAACACAAAAAAATGGCTGTGCTGCAGTCCTACAGCACTGTGCTAGCTTTAGCCATAACATGACATCCTCATGACCTAAAACTGTTCCTTTAGGACCTGTACTTACTCTGACTGAAAGTGGTTATTTCACCAAATTCACCTTCAGGTTAATTTCGCATTAAAAAAAAAAAAGAAAAAGAAAAAAAAACTTTTTTTTTTCTTTTTTTAATACATAAATAAAATCGGGAAAATCGATTCTGAACTTTGAAAATCGATTAATTGAATCGCCAGCATTAACATCACGATAATGTAGTAAATCGATTTTTTTGCACAGGCCTACTGTCTTCGTCGATATGAGAACCTCACATGTTGATACCTCCATATCCATACATTATTATCGATATGAGAACCTCACATGTTGATACCTCCATATCCATACATTATTGATATATTGCCCAGCCTTACTACGCACCTGTCAAGGATGATTGACGTACGTACCTGTCAGGAATACCGTGACACACAACATTGTAGGGCATTCACCAATAGTGATTTTTAGTATTCGAATTATTCGACCTCAAAGTATTCGAATAGTGGAATATTCGACAGGACTGGCCAAACTGTCAAATATTAAGTCAGCAAGAGGCGAACATTGTGAAAATAGCAGATCTACATGCTCACAACGCCTCGCGTTGCGAGCATGTAGATCTGCTATTTTCACAATGTTTATCTGCGGGACCGAGTCACATTAAATGTAATACCTACAATTTTGGGGGTCACGGCCTAAAAAGGTTTGAGAACCCCTGGTATAGAGCATTAGCACATTCATCCACCAGGGGCATTGACGACTCATTCTTATGACTTCCTATCTAGCCAAGCTTTATAAACTATAGATTTTTTAAAGAGAAAACAATAAAAAAGTAAAAAATAAGTGAATATTCGACTTTCGGTGAACAACGTCGAATAGTGACTTTGATATTCGAATTTCGAATATTTGGTGAATGCCCTGCCACGTTGTTGACAGACGTACCTGTCAGGGATGATTGACGTACGTACCTGTCAGGGATGATTGACGTACGTACCTGTCAGGGATGATTGACGTACGTACCTGTCAGGGATACCGTGACAGACCACGTTGTTGACAGACGTACCTGTCAGGGATGATTGACGTACGTACCTGTCAGGGATGATTGAAGTACATACCTGTCAGGAACACCGTGACAGACCACGTTGTTGACGTACGTACCTGTCAGGGATACCGTGACACACCACGTTGTTGACAGACGTGCACACAGACTTGGGGAAGCCCCCGTAGCGCAGGGGGGAGGGGTAGGCACTGTGTCTGATGGTCTCATGATGGACCAGGAAGTCTATCTCATCCGTTGTCATGCCGACCTGGGAGACAACAACGTTATTAACACATGGGCTGCTCAGGTTTATAACATTTCTAGCTGTTGCTGCTGCCGCCGTTCACTCACGCTTTATTTTGAAGAGCCTCGGAAGCTTTGTGCGTGTGCACGTGAGTTTCCGCTGACGATTGAGGAAGATAATCCCTTTGTTTAAAAGCTCGCGAAACTAAACTCCAAACCGCGGCAGACCATCGCGGTAAAGTGTCGCCGTGAAAACAATCAGATCTCTGCTTCCCTGGCGTTCTTTTCACCTCATTCAAGATAAAGCCCTTTTTATGTTTCAGAGTAGAATGGAAATCAATGTAAGCTGCCTCCGCCATTTTCTCCCTCTCTCTCTCTCTCTCTCTCTCTCTCTGCTACGGGGTGACGTAATGGACTCGGGTCATTCAGAGGGCAGGCAGCTGCACGTACAGTTAACCCTTCGTTGTCTCGTTCAGGGACGAGACAACTCCTTTTGGCATGGTGACACCTAGTGGCCTTAACTCGTCACTGAACGGGTTTGGCTCCTTGGGTGTTAATACAGATAATACTGTTTTATAAATAATAGGTGTGGATATTGGCAAGAATCTCGTGATGCAATACGTATCACGATATATTGCAAATCTTTGCGATACTATTGCGATACTATTGTGATATATCAGCTTTAAAAGCTGAAGGCGCTGCTCTAATGTGGTTGTTTTTGTCGTTCGCAGACCTCACTCACTGAACCGTGGGAAGAGGAAGTAGCTACTATAGTACAGCGACATCTAGAGGCAGCGGAGTGTCAGGACTGGACTTCTACCATTGGTTCCTATGCATGGGAACATATTTTATTTTCCTCAAAGTATTGCAATACTACGGCCTGAAGTATTGATACAGTATTGGTAAAGAAACTATCGCGATGTATTGCCATATCGATTATATTGATATATAATCGATATGGCCCACTCCTAATAAATAATACTGACAACAGTCTTATTAATATTACACCTCTACTGAGTTGTCCAAAACACTTACTTAGAGAACGTAAAAAAGCTGCTTCTAGGTTCAAGGTTGTACTTTATTGTTACGTCTTTTCTACAGGTACATAAGAGTAAAACATATTTTTGTCCGGCTTCCTTCAGACAATGCAGTGGCATATACTGTATAATAACAGCAAAATCTAAAAAGATAGTAAGTCAATTTAGATAATTGTAATAGCGATAATGAGGTAGAAAGAGAAAAGAAAGAGAGTGCAAAAGGAAAAAGAGCAAAGAAGCGCAACTTTCGCAAGTGAGACAGACTTTTGCCTGAATTAATCACACTCAACGGCGTCGCCCCATCTCCCGGACGAAACTGGTGATGAATCAATAACCAACAGGATTTAATATTGTCCGTCTTTTGCTGTCTGTTTGAAGTGCGAGGCGCTGTATAAATATGATTGACATAAAACCTGAAACGCCATTCTTACCCCGACGATGCCCGGCGATTTAGAGAGAATGAACTTCACTTCACTGCTAGCCCACCAAAATGTGGAACGCCCTACCGAAGGCCTTAAAGGAGTGTGGTTCCCTAGCATCCTTTAAAATCGCCCTGAAAAACCACTTACAGGCGGCAGCCGTTCGCAACTGGTAATAACAAACCTAGCCCAGCCTCCCCTGACCCTCCTTTGTATTTACCTACTGTATATATTTTTTGCACTGTTTATTTTATTATATTTTTTTACTATATCTACTGCATAGTACTGTGTTCTATCCGTCTGTCATTCAATGTTATATGAGATACTTCAATGGTTTCCTATAGACCGGTTTCTTGTTTACAAACATTGAGACTAAATGCACAGCTGACTGTATCATGTAATCAATTCCCACCAATCCCCAAACCTGTTGTTTTGGGGAGCGCTGGTTTCATTGGCTCATTTGGTACCGACCTGCGCACGCATCTAGTTCTTATCAGTGTAACGTGGATCAGAAATGCGTCTATGGAAATAAGCTTAGTCTTTTCTAGGATCTCCTTTTAGTTGACCTTGTACCAGTGAACTATACTGTCAGGCCTGTAGGCCTGGGTTATTATTATTATTATTATTATTATTATTATGGGTATTTGGATTATTGATTAATAAGGTATTAAAGACTGCTGGTTGCCAACCACCTGCGATGCCCTGAACATGGCGGGGGGAGGGAGAGGGAGGGTTTTGGGGCCCGCCGAAAAGACAAAAAATAAAGTCAATTTTTTATTGGAAAACAAGCGAGTTTTAAAACAGGGGAGAAGCGAGGACTGCATGCGCTCCATGCCGCTCTGCTCTGGGCCGTGTACCACATTTTGGAAGCCACATACGTCACTCAGAGGCACAGCAGGGCAGCAGCAGCCTCGTAGGGGAGCACAGAGCAGCGTAAACTTTCTCTGTAATCCACACGACACAAGGATGTTAATACATACCTTGTGTTGTGGCATATCTTTTTTTTTATTCATACGGATTACTGGCGGAGCGTGGGCCGCGTGGACTAAAACCCGAAAATGAAACTATTTTACTTTTTCCACCGCGTCGCACGTTGTGCCCCGTCCGGCGGCGCGTCTGCGATTTTATAACCTTTTCTGTCAAGTCTTGTAACTAAAACCTGTATATAGCAGCACTCAATCACTGCGATTTGAGAGTTGAGACGTGACGTGAGTTTACAGAATCACTGTACACGATCTGACTACCCTTCCTCTTCTGGTTTGTTCACACAGCTGTTTGTGTCTGAAAAGCCCAAGTAGCTAGCCTACGTTACTATGGTAACCCGACGCGACGTGTTGTGAGCTTGTAGATCTGCTCCTTTCAAAGCCAGACCCGCTGTGCTGTACGGAGAAGTATAACTCGGGCAGTCAGGCTGTGGAGAGGCGACTTTTGGGAAGATGATTGCAATATTTTGGCTTATCGTCGAACCTTAATTAATAGATACGGGGGTGCAGTAATTACCGCAATACCGGCGGTAAATGGGAGGACGGTAACCGCGATAACAAAATGTCCATACTGCCCCAGGCCTAGAGCCTAGTACTATTGACAATTCCTCTCCTATTATTATATCTCTTCAGTCGTAGTATATATTATATTGATTCTAGATATGTGATACCACCTATAGATATATATATTTGCTACTATTTTGATATTATATAAACAAAAGAGCATTTTTGTACCACACTTTTAACTAATGTAATAAATCTTTGTATTGTTGCAATCCGGTTTTCAGTGTGATAATATGTATTGACCTGGTCCCTAGACCGACTTTTGCGGGTCGTTACATGTACCGTAATGAAAACTGTACCTTTTTCTATGCCAACTGTCAATAAAGTCTTCAATCAATCAATCAATCAATCAATCAATCAATCAAAGCTACCTTCAGGCTGCGTCCAGCCAGCATCAGAACGTGTCTGGCCAGCTGACAGGCTCTGCTCAGACCCTGGATCTGCTCCTGGTCCTTGATCTCCAGGTAGTCGGGCCACTCAGGGACCCCCGGCCGGCCCACGTAGGGGGGCCGCACGATGTGCTGCAGGGAGGGCAACCGTAAAGAGGTGGGTCACTGACACTGTATGTTAGAACAGGGTTCTAAAGCTTTTCAGCCCGCGACCCCCAAAATAAACATATTTTAACTAGGGACCCCCAAAATAATCATATTTTAACTGGGGGACCCCCAAAATAATCATAATCATATTTTAACTGGGGACCCCCAAAATAATCATATTTTAACTGGGGACCCCCGACCCTGACTTGCACTAAGAGTTGAGGCATTACATCTTGTATGACACGGTTCTATTGTGAAAATAGCAGATCTACATGCTCAGATCTGCTGTTTTCACAATTTCTGCCTCTAATATTTGACAATAAATCTGGCCCACGTTTTATTTGTCATTTTAGAGGTGTTAAAAAGTCCTTAACTCATTCCCTGCCAGGCCCGATAGTCCCGAGATTATTCCAATGTCTTTCCCCGCCAGGCCCGATAGTCCCGAGAATTTAAAAAAAAAAAAAAAAAAAAAAAAAAAAAAATGTTTTTTCAAAAAAACATTTTGACCCCCAAAAATGGAGTAGGCATGATAGCAATCGCGAAATTGCATGTTTAACCCCCATAGCAACCCCATCTTTCAAGCATGGCAGCCATTTTGGCAGCCATCTTTGTTAAACATAGTGGCTGTTATCTCATGAATGCCTGAACGGATTTCCATTCGGATTTTTTTGTTTGAAAGCTGTGAGCAATGTGGACACACGTGGTGCATTATCTAGGCATGGGTGTGCATGATCCGTGCACACCCAATTACATGGAAGTCTATGGAGACGAATGGCAGGTGGGAGTACGGAGGTATGTTAAAATGGCGGTCAATGTGTTAAGTTAATCATCTGGGGACCCCCCAAAATAACTTGAGAGGAAACGGGAAGAGAGTGGGAATTGAACCCGGGACTTCCCTAAAACACCCTGGACGACGCTCCACGCGTCCCAGACTCTTCTCCCTTCCCTAAAACACCCTGGACGACGCTCCACACGTCCCAGACTCTTCTCCCTTCCCTAAAACACCCTGGACGACGCTCCACACGTCCCAGACTCTTCTCCCTTCCCTAAAACACCCTGGACAACGCTCCACGCGTCCCAGACTCTTCTCCCTTCCCTAAAACACCCTGGACGACGCTCCACACGTCCCAGACTCTTCTCCCTTCCCTAAAACACCCTGGACGACGCTCCACACGTCCCAGACTCTTCTCCCTTCCCTAAAACACCCTGGACAACGCTCCACGCGTCCCAGACTCTTCTCCCTTCCCTAAAACACCCTGGACGACGCTCCACGCGTCCCAGACTCTTCTCCCTTCCCCAAAACACCCTGGACGACGCTCCACGCGTCCCAGACTCTTCTCCCTTCCCTAAAACACCCTGGACGACGCTCCACGCGTCCCAGACTCTTCTCCCTTCCCTAAAACACCCTGGACGACGCTCCACGCGTCCCAGACTCTTCTCCTTTCCCTAAAACACCCTGGACGACGCTCCACGCGTCCCAGACTCTTCTCCCTTCCCTAAAACACCCTGGACGACGCTCCACGCGTCCCAGACTCTTCTCCCTTCCCTAAAACACCCTGGACGACGCTCCACGCGTCCCAGACTCTTCTCCCTTCCCTAAAACACCCTGGACGACGCTCCACGCGTCCCAGACTCTTCTCTCTTCCCTAAAACACCCTGGACGACGCTCCACGCGTCCCAGACTCTTCTCTCTTCCCTAGAACACCAGTAAGGTAGGGATAGTTAGGATAAGGTAAGGTTAAGGTTAGGATAGAGAGCAGTACCTTTGGCACAGCGTACGCGGGTCGCACGGCGGCCGGGCGAACCACGCTGTGAGGAGGAGAAGTCCTCCATCTCTTCCAGAAGAAGCGTCTCTGCTGCTGCTGAGCGCTGGTTGGGGGAGGACCGCCCGCACTCAGCCTCCTGAGGACCCCCTGCCCACTGGAGGGGGGCGGACCACCCCCACACAGCCTCCGGAGGACCCCCCCTACACCAGAAGAGGAGGAGATGTGTGCATCACTACTGGGCACCAACGACTAGGGATGGGACATATGCGATATTATCGTTTATTGTGATTAAAAAAAAAAAAAAAACACTCACGATAATCGTATCGTGGAAATTTAAATGTATGGTGATATCGTCCTCCGTCTTGCACTGGGATCAATTCACCTTTTATTTGCAGAGCTGCATATCTGGTACCATTTAAACCCTCTATGATTGAGTACCTGAGATGAATAACAGTCCAAGTCCATATTTTAACATTTTGAATATAGATATTTGTGTTATTTACCAGACTGTAAACCACAATCTAGAAGTTTTTAATCTGTTAAATTGTTAATGCAATCCCCCCTCATTTTGTTGAATTAGATTTTTTTTTACTTAACTCATATATATTAGGAATTATAAGACATAATACTTATGGAAAGTGGAAAAACAGTTTGTGGAACAACAGTATAAGTCCGTACAAGCAATATTCAGCAGACAAAGGGAGCAGATAACATTAAAACAGACAATAGAACAAAATGAGGGGGGATTGCATTAACAATTTAACAGATTAAAAATTACTAGTTTGTGGTTTACAGTCTGGTAAATCAAAAAAATATCGAAATAAGAAAAATCAAATAAGGACTAAAGCCGCGTGCACACTACAGCTATAAAGTTATACAAATAAGCAAGCTAAAAAAAACATGTAGCTTTATTTTTATGCAAATGAGCATGTCCAAGGTACCTGTCACTCAACTCTATGCCAGTCAGCCTGCTTTCTATGAGACAAAACAGGTAGTTTTAACAGGAGCGCATTCGGAAACCTATAATCTAAAATAGCGTCTCTAGATGGGAAATAACTACTTAAGCTTTGTCTGGATAAAAAAATAATAGAACATTCAAACAAGCTATTAAATAACACACACACACAGCTGCTGCTGTGTGTGTGTGTGTGTGTGTGTGTGTGTGTGTGTGTGTGTGTGTGTGTGTGTGTGTGTGTGTGTGTGTGTGTGCGTGCGTACGTGCGTGCGTACGCGTGCGTACGCGTGCGAGAGAGAAAAACACGCATTCCTTGCAAAGAAAAAAAAACGTGGAGATATTTGACTAAATGAGGACCCCTGTTCTTGTTTAAAATAATAATAATGGGCATATTAGTTTTGTTTGTTGTTGTGCGTATACGTTTAGCGGCCGGTCGGTCACGCTGCTCCTATCTGGAAGAAAAAAATCTGAAAAATCTGATCTGATGAGAACCGCGGGGGCCGTGGCTCGGCCACGCCGCTCCCCCCAGACCTGTCTCCTCTCCCCGGGGAGATGGGTGGATGCATGGGGGGTCTCACGGGAGGACACAGTGTTTTCACGACTTGTTGGTTGTATATCCTTTCATTTCAGTCCATATATATGCCAAATCATCATTAATATTACATTATAGCCTATAGCTGTTATTTAAAAAAAAAAGTTAAAATATTTATGTCGCAATTTCTTCAGCTCCGTGTCTGTGGTCAGATGAGTTGACTCGGGGGACTGAATGAATCCCCGCCTACTCAGACCATGCTGTGCTCTGATTGGCTGGGCAAAACAAAGCAAGCTCCTTTCCAGTCTGAACGATAAAACCAAGCTGATATAAAATTGAGGACTAGTGAAAAAAAAAAGCAAGCTTTTCATTTCCAAGCTTTTTTTCAAGCATGGAAGCTGGTTTCCATAGAGATAACATTAAATAACCAAGCTAAACATTAGCTATAAAGCTCCCTATGTGAATGAGGCATTAGACTGTTTATATTCATCTCAGGTACTCAATTGGTAAAAGGTACTTATAATATACGTACTTGATACAGTCTTTTTTTTTTTACTTTCTACCAAATGTGCTTGCCAAAAAAATTGCAGATCTACAAGCTCACAGCGCGTGGCGTTGCGACGGGTTGTGTGAGCTTGTAGATCGGCAATTCTTTGGGGGCAAATATTCCACCCCAGGATAAGGAATTTGGGGGAATTTTTGATTATCGCAATAATATTGTAAACAACAATTTATTTGGTCACAATAATCTTCATATCGCCACATCCCGGATCCCATCGAAAGTTTAGTAAACATTGATAGTGGAAATAGCAGATCTACAAGCTCTGCAAGCCACGCCCTCCACTGACAGTCCTATAATCATATTATTAATAAATGTTTATTAATTAAACCACCTTCACGCTCTCCTCTCCTCCTGACCAATCAGAAAACATCAACACTGAGGCTGATGTGACGCCTGTCAATCACTCATCATGATGTGTGTGCGCGTGCATGGACGTGCATGAACGGCCAAGCGCGTGCACATTGATTCAGGGCTCCCAGTGCGTGCGTGCGTGCGTGTGTTGTTATTGTTCTTACCTCTGGACACACAGCTTGCTGCCGCACAGGGCGCCGCCATGTTGGATTATGGAAGACACGGTCACGTGACGTGAGGTGTCACCTGATGAAGTTGCCAGAGCAACGTTGCCACATCTGCTGTTTATAAGTAGGCTACTGTGGATTTTTATTTTTATTTTTGAAGTTGTTTGTTTTAAATGTTGCAGTGTAGTAAAAAGCGTTCACATTCTTTGCTCAAGTGAATATCTGTATATGATCTTGCATGCATTGGCCCCACCCCTAGAGGGGGGGGGGGGGGGGGTCTGGGGGTCCTCCCCCAGAACATTTTTAACATAGTAGATTTAATTTCCTGTGTTCTGGTGAATTTGGGGAGTTTAAAACCAAAAATCCAGGAGAAATCCAGGAGATGGGGTCAAACCAGGAGCATTGACAAGCCTGACTTTAATAGTTACTTTACGCCAGTGGATTGTAAAGAAACTTCTCCTCTGCTACTTATGACATCAAACTGTAATGTCACTACTCCACCCCTAGAGGTCACTGCCTGCTCATGGATTGATTGATTGAAGACTTTATTAGAAGTGTAGAGTTTCAGTTTCATGACAGTACAGTTCACTGGTACAAGGTCTACTAAAATTAGATCCTAGAAAAGACTAAGCTTAATTTCCACAGGAAACCATTAAAGTATCTCATATAACATTGAATGACAGACGGATAGAACACAGTACTATGCAGTAGATATAGGCAGGAAAAAAGGGGAAAACAAAAAACAAACAAACAAATAAAAACATACAGTAGGTAAATACAGAGAAGGTTCAGGGGAGGCTGGGCTAGGTTTGTTATTACCAGTTGCGAATGGCTGCTGCCTGTAAGTGGTTTTTCAGGGGGATTTTAAAGGATGCTAGTGATCCACACTCCTTTATGGCCTTCGGTTAGGCGCTCCACATTTTTGTGGTATAGCAGAAGAACGAGTTTGACCCTTTCTTTGAGGGTTAGGATATCTAAATAGTGTACAGTTTCAGTTTCATGACAGTACAGTTCTCTGGTACAAGGTCAACTAAAAGGATAAACATGTTTCAATTGGGGTATTTTTTTAAAACTCATAATGACATTGAATGATAGACAAATAAAACACTGCAGAAACTATAGGAAAGAAAGAAAAAAATATTAGAGATTGGAGCAGGGGTTCCCAAACCTTTTTGTCCCAGGGCACCCCATAATTTTTTTTTAAATCCGAGGCACCCCAACATTATAAATTTCACTCCCAGCACCTTATATTTATAGCATATCGTCGTTGTCGGGTGGAAACCTTCTATGTCCAAAACCGTTTGTTTTGTATTTATCATCTATAAAATGTACTAAACTAGTGAAAACATCAGATCACAAGCACACAACGCCGATGTGAGGTGTTGTGTGCTTGTAGATCGGCTGTTTTCACTAGTTTTGTGCGACAGTCTTGTATGATGAAGCAGGGCTTTGCTTTACCAAAAGACGTACACATTTGAAACATTTGGGACACCTTAGCTGAGAGAGAGAGATGAAGCAGGGACCCCTTAGTTGAGAGAGAGATGAAGCAGGGACCCCTTAGTTGAGAGAGAGATGAAGCAGGGACCCCTTAGTTGAGAGAGAGATGAAGCAGGGACCCCTTAGTTGAGAGAGAGATGAAGCAGGGACCCCTTAGTTGAGAGAGAGATGAAGCAGGGACCCCTTAGTTGAGAGAGAGAAGAAGCAGGGACCCCCACAACCTGTTCATAGATTCCATTTAGTTTCATTGTTTGACAGCACAATCATCAGTGTATTTTGGATTCATGTCAGTTTGTGTTTTCAAATATTTAACCACTTGAACCGTCAATACTTAATAAACTTGACCTTTCTCTCTGTACTTAGTCTGCTCTTTTCCCCCTCTACACCAAACATAGCTGCGAGGCGTTGTGAGCTTGTAGATCTGCTATTTTTGGCTAAAGTTCTCAGGCAGGCAGGGATCATCATAACATAGGCCTATTAAACATCCCCAGAGGAACTGCTTAAAGGACAAATTTAGTTTTTTACAACAAGGGTTCATATTTTAGATTGTAATTAAAGAATATAAAAGGTGCGTGTTAAAATGATTTCATTTGCTTCGTTCTATTGTTTTATTGCGTTTACCGTGCTAAAATCTGGGGCATGCGTACGCATGGGGGCATGCGTACAAATGGCTAAATATGTCTTTTTAGACACAATAAGCCAGCAGTTTCTTTATTGCTATTTACAGTAACACTTCTAGCCCCCATAAGTCACATCCAACCATGAAAGGTTGCGTTGCATCTTGGGAATGGGCTTATTTGTTGTGAAGAAAAAAGAGTTGAGCCGTAAGGCAAAGCTCTCTGTCTTTCGAGCAGTCTTCGTTCCCACTCTCACCTATGGTCATGAAGTGTGGGTATTCCGAAAGTATAAGGTCTCGGGTACAAGCGGCCGAGATGAGTTTTCTCAGAAGGGTGGCTGGTATCTCCCTTAGAGATAGGGTGAGAAGTTCAATCACCCGAGAGAGACTTGGAGTAGAACCGCTGCTCCTTCACTTGGAAAGGAGTCAGCTTAGGTGGTTGGGGCATCTAGTACGGATGCCCCCCGAGCGGCTTCCTAGGAAGGTCCTCGATGCACGTCCCACTGGGAGGAGACCCCGTGGCAGACCTAAGACCAGATGGAGGGATTATATCTCCACACTGGCCTGGGAACGCCTCGGTATACTCCCAGAGGGAGTGGAGGAAGTTGCGCAGGATAAGGAAATCTGTCTCAGTTGGAACTGTTACCCCCGCGACCCGATTCCGGATAAGCGGTTGAAGATGGATGGATGGATGGATAGCCACTTGTACGCCTAAACCCAACCACTGAAATAAGAATCTCTAAAACAATAGAAAGAAGTAAATGAAATACTTTTAACACTCATCTTTTATATTCTTTAATTACCCTTGTTGTAAAAAAAAGTTGTCCTTTAAGCACATTTAATTTTATGTTTTTTATGTTTGGGAATTCTTTAGAATAGTTTCTATTCATGTATTTCTATCACACAGAGAGCCTGTGTTGAAGGTGTTAAATGAGCGTGGTGTCATGCAGGTTTCAGTGTGCCAGGGAATCTGGTGACCCATTCTAAAAGGTTCTGCATCAACACTTATTAAAGGTGTGCTACAGAGGACACTGTTTTCTACGGGACACCAACCCCTGCATGACTGGGAGGACACTGTTCTCTACGGGACACCAACCCCTGCATGACTGGGTTAAACATTACTCTGATGACAGTGGAGTGGTGCCAAGTGCAGTAGCTGTAGATATGGGTCACCGTGTTATCACTGATAACAACACCTCTCCACGCTCATAAAGGTCACTGCACTGATAACAGGGGCTGCAGGGGTAGAGAAACCGTCGTTAGAACACAGAGGGTTCCCGGTTCGATCCCAGGCTCCCCCAGAGTTAGTGTTGAAGAGTCCTTGAGCAAGACTCTGAACCCCTAACTGCTCCTGATGAGCAGGTTGGTGCCAAGCATGGTTTCCTCTGACATCACTGTATGAATGTGTGTGTGAATGGGTGAATGTAATGAATGTCTGTGTGAATGGGTGAATGTAATGAATGTGTGTGTGAATGGGTGAATGTAATGAATGTCTGTGTGAATGGGTGAATGTAATGAATGTGTGTGTCATCAACATGGATCTCTCCCATACAGCGCCACCATCAGGACGATTTTTCCAAACACCTTTTTGGACACTGCTCCTACACATTTTGCTCTCAAATCACGCTGCGACCTGACGGTCGCTTATCTCCCGATCAGGGAGTCTTACTGGTTGTAGAGATCGCTGGCTTGTCAGAGGTGAGCTGAGGAGAGGAGGAGATCAAGCTCTACCAGTTCCACCTTCCAGTTCAATCAGGGACGTGCTGGGCCTCTGATTCAGCCCGGGAAAAAGAGTTGGAGAGGCCCTGGAAATATGTCCAAAACCGTTTGTTTTGTATTTATCATTTTAAAAATGATTTAAACTAGTGAAAACAGCCGATCTACAAGCACACAACGCCTCGCGGTGCGAGGCGTTGTGTGCTTGTAGATCTGCTGTTTTCACTACTTTTGTGCAACGGCCTTGTATGATGAAGCAGGGCTTTGCTTTGCGAAAAAAAAAATATATACATTTGAAACTTGGAGATACGAGGTTTCTGCCCGATAGTGACGATTTACTTTGTTGGCCGCCCAGCCCCCAAAATGGAACGAAGGCCGACATTTTATTTATTATATTTCTTTCCTAATGGCCAGCCTGGATCGGCCGGGAATGAACCGGCCGTTCGGTTTTCCCGCTTTTCCCAATGGCCAGCACGTCCCTGAGTTCAATCCAAAAGTATTTTTTTGTTACGGTAGCTTCAACAGTTGTGTTTTTTTCCACTGTATGGTTGTGATATCTTGATGATAAATCTTCTATCACGATGAGAAAGTCTCAGAGTCGCAGAGTTGTGATGTAAGATATGTTTAACAATGGAAATAGAAAGGTCATGTACTGTAGGCTACATGATGAGTACATGACCAGTGATTAGACAATGATAAAGAGCATGGCAGGATTTAAAGGAATGCAGTGTCACGACTACTTCCATGCAATGAGTCCTAACTTTAAGGTGAGCAGATTTATAATGGAATAAGCGTAAATAATAAGTTAAATAAATATGGATATGGATAAATCCATAACCAAAATAAGACAGAGACGAGCCAAAGGACAATCAATAAATTAAAGAGACAAAACAGTGAGCACCATCCTAGTGGCAGCTTGGTAATTCTCTCTTTCACAGATGGAAGTTAACATACAGAATATAAGGAATACAGATTATGACAGTTAGATCGTGGGACTCATTGATTCATTCCCATTATCATAACAAGAAGACAGAGACACATAAGGTCCTAGTAACTTTACACTAACCTGAACTTACAGTACCACCAAAACATGGTCTCCTATACTGTAAGTTCAGACAGTAGTTCACATAATATAACCTAATAAATTAATCATATAATTATGTATCATAATTCATATCTAACAATCAATATGAATTGATAAAAGGATGATATTAACCATAACAAAATACCAAGGTCTGATGGTGGATGTGGACCAAGGGTTTCTACTGTAACTGATTTATTTTTGGACTTTCAAACACTTTCTCTGAAGGGTTTATTGTCCAGTTCTGCCCTCCTTTGCTTTCGTAGCAAACAGATCCTTCTGAACAGATCTGTGTTTGATCTTTTCCTGCACCATTTATTTTTCACTGCGGTCCCATTGGCTTTAGTTGTTTCATTGTCTGACCATATGAATCCATTGTCCAACAACTAGGTTTCTCTCTCTCTCTCACACACACACACACACACACACACACACACACACACACACACACACGCGCGCGCGCGCATACACACACACACACACACACACACACACACACACACACACACACACACACACACACACACACAAACACACACACACACACACACACACACACACACACACACACACACACACACACACACAAACGAAGAATTCAACACATCAATACAAATACTACCCCTAACCCTAACCCATCAGAGCCATGGCAGGGGAATTACTTAAAAAAAGAAAAAACGTTAAAAAGTGAACACAAAATAATTGTGTTTTCCGCCTTCTTCGAGTTGCTTTAATGTAGGTCTACTGCCTGGCTTCACTCTGAAGCATACTAAACGATGACTTGTTGGAATGACTACATTTAGATTTATGACATTTTAGAATTATTATCAAATGAATTATGAATAGGCTACCTCATTTCTCTTTCTTATTACAATCAAAGCCAAACAGTACATTCTGCCGTTCAGACAAAAGTCAACATTGTCACCAATATGCTGAGATTAAAGTTACATCCTTCCAAAAGTCCATAGCGTTAGAATGAGTTCTCATTAACTCTATGTCACTATGACGTCACTATGTCACTATGACGTCACTATGTCACTGACGATCCTCTGCCCTGCAGGAGACTCTGCTCAGCCTCTCTTCTGTAGTAAAAATAACAAACACACTTTCTCTGCTCACCAAAACAAAGAGTGTTTTATGAAGGTGAAAGCCTGCTTTCCTCAGTGGCAACACTCTGACCCCCCCCCCTTCCCCCCCCCCACACACCTCACATCTAGAATACACTTTATGACACAAAAAGATGACATTTCAACTGTCATTTTAGCAACTCCACAGCGCCCTCTACAGATCTGGTCAATAGAAATGTACATTGAGCAGATTTAACGCTGTGGAGCAGAGCTGCATTGTCTCTTCTTGGTACAATCAATTCACACAATGAACAACAGATCACACAGATGTACTGTTGAACTGGAGGACACAGTGACTCTATGTTATGTAATGTAATGTTATGAACTTATGATTTTAACAGACTTTATCACTGAGAAGATATTTCTAAATGGAAGATTCCAAACTCCTCCCTCCCTCCCTCCAGCCATGTGACGTGATGTGTGACGTCACCCCCCTCTCTCTCTCCATTATTCTCTCTCTTTTTGTCACAGCGGCCGCGGCGCGTGCGCACAGCTGTCCGTGACGTCACAAGCAGCATGGCGGTCAAGGTGACTTGATGATTACATCTTCTACTTATTATTTTATTAATGATCTTTATTTATGTATTTATTCTCTGTTTGTGACACTTTATAACACCTCTCTCTGTCTCTCTGTGTGTGTGTGTGCGTGGTGTTACCAGCTGATGCTGGCCACATCTGATCTGTATACAATGTATCCATGTACTGTCTCCCATCAGAACATGGATACATTGTATAGATCAGATGATGCTAATAACCCTTACATCTGTTTGAGTCTCTCTGCGTTCTTCTGGTGGATACATTCATGTTGTATCCATCATCTGTCAGAGGGCTTGTAGATCGATCAGGACGACATGGATACATTGTATAGATCAGATGATGCTAATAACCCTTACATCTGTTTGAGTCTCTCTGCGTTCTTCTGGTGGATACATTGTGTTGTATCCATCATCTGTCAGAGGGCTTGTAGATCGATCAGGACGACATGGATACATTGTATAGATCAGATGATGCTAATAACCCTTACATCTGTTTGAGTCTCTCTGCGTTCTTCTGGTGGATACATTGTGTTGTATCCATCATCTGTCAGAGGGCTTGTAGATCGATCAGGACGACATGGATACATTGTGTTGTGTTGTGTCCATCTGAAGTAGTCTTGTAGATCAGGTGATGATGCTAACATCCACATTACAGCTGTGGGTTGGCGGATCTTTACTGTGTGTGTGTGTGTGTGTGTGTGTGTGTGTGTGTGTGTGTGTGTGTGTGCGCGCGCGCGCGTGTGCGTGTGTGGTGCTAAAACGCTGATGTATATATCCATGTTCTGTAATATATGGAGGTTATGTTTTAGCATCATCCGATCTACAAGCCTTCTAGTGGACAAGCTACACTGTATGCATGTTCTGTGTGTGATGTGGAATAACCTCCATATTAGCAGCTGTTTTAGATCTGTAAGATCATCAGCTTCACCATGTGTGTTTTGGTCGATTTTGACCTTAAATATTAAATATAAAAATCATGTCAAAAATCGGTCTATCATGGTTTTGATCCGAGGCTAGGATCGATATAGGCTAATCATAACAACAATAGTAACTCTGTTCTGTCTGTCTGTCATGTTTATTATGTTACTATGTGCTTATTGTGATTTACATGATGTTTTTAAAACGTTCTTCTCGTGTCTTTCTCTCTCTCTGTCTTCTTGTCATTGTGTCACCTTTGTTTTATTGTTGTTGTTGTGATGTCATCAGCACGCAACGGGTTGGTGTCTCATGTCATTGTAGTGTAGCATTTAGCTGTGTGTGTGTGTGTGTGTGTGTGTGTGTGTGTGTGTGTGCGCGCGCGTGTGCGTGTGTGTGCGTATGTGTGCGTGCGCGTGCGCGTGCGTGCGTGTTGCTAGAGGAGAACCAGTTAACTATTCAGTAGCTGCAAATTGCAACTCTAGATTTTATTTTAATCGGAAGAATCTATGGTTGCAAATACCTCCCATAGGCAACCAATGGATCACAACAGTTTTTTGCTATCTGATTGTGTTAAACAACGTCAAACTCACCAATATTGGGGCTCTATGGAAAGCTTGGAGTATCCTCTTTCTATCTGCAAAGTGTTTGTTTCAGAAAAATCCAGCGTAGACATGTTATGAGCTACTATCTGTCAAGAAATTCAGTTCAGGTGATTATTTTTAAGTGCTGGAGTTTAGAAGCGCTCGTGGGAAGTCACTCAGCGGTCCTGTGTACCAGCTGGTTCTAAATGTCACATAATGCAGGAGGCAGCGGGACATGGTGTTATAGAAGACGAGCGCTTCCAAAGTTCAACACTTAGAAAATAAACCATGTCTGCTCAGATTTCTTGACAGATAGTAGCTCATAAGTCATAACATGTCTACGGTGGATTTTTCTGAAACAAACACTTTGCAGATAGAAAGAGGATACTCTAAGCTTTCCATAGAGCTGCAATATTGGTTTGAAATTGTTTTATCCAATCAGATAGCAACAAACTGTTTTGATGCATTGGCTTAAAATGTAATCTAGTGTTGCAATTTGCGGCTAACTATTCAGATGCGTGTGTGTGTGTGTGTGTGTGTGTGTGTGTGTGTGTGTGTGTGTGTGTGTGTGTGTGTGTGTGTGTGTGTGTGTGTGTGTGTGTGTGTGTGTGTGTGTGTGTGTGTGTGTGTGTGTGTGTGTGTGTGTGTGTGTGTGTGTGTGTGTGTGTTAGTTAAACAACTAGTTAGATGCAGGTTATGCTGTGTGTTTTGCCTGGGTCTGAACAGAGCTGATCTACAAGTCATGGATGCTGAGGACTTGTAGATCAGCTGTGATCCTGATGTCTGTTGTTGTGAAAGTTGTGTTTGGAAGGAGAAACATGATTGTTTGTTTACTTTATTGATCACCACAATGTTGTCATGTTTAGCTTCACTGTTATGTTGTTTATAGTCTCGCGTAGCCAGACAATCTGTTTTCCAGGGTAACAGTTAAGGTAGTCTTGCGTAGCCAGACAACTATTCCACAATCTCTGAATGCTATATAGAGTCTGGAACAGCAGCTCCCGAACAGCGAGTAATGGAAACGGGCATTACCGTTCAAGAAAATATATTTTAAAATGTCATTTCTGCTAAGCAGCAAGCTAAACATGCTTATATGATTTTTATTTATATAATGATAAATAATGTGTGATGTGAGACTGAAACGGAAGTGACGAGGGGGCTTCACTTCCGCTTCATCTCGCACTCATCGTTTCTATTTCCCTTTACCAGACTGTATGCTGGGAGCATTTGACCAAATCGCGGAGGCAACAGTCTGGCCACGCGAGACTAGGTTGTTTAGAATGTAAACAGGAAAACAATGAACCTAGCATCAGTGTAAAACAGATGCTAGGATCATTGTTGTTCAGATAGCATGTTGTTTACACAGATGCTAGCTTCATTGTTTTCCTGCAATAGTTTCAATGTATAGATTATTACCAATAGGCTACTGCAGGGGTCTTCAACGTTTTCAAGCCAAGGACCCCTTAGCTGAGAGAGAGATGAAGCAGGGACCCCTTAGCTGAGAGAGAGATGAAGCAGGGACCCCTTAGCTGAGAGAGAGATGAAGCAGGGACCCCTTAGCTGAGAGAGAGATGAAGCAGGGACCCCTTAGCTGAGAGAGAGATGAAGCAGGGACCCCTTAGCTGAGAGAGAGATGAAGCAGGGACCCCTTAGCTGAGAGAGAGATGAAGCAGGGACCCCTTAGCTGAGAGAGATGAAGCAGGGACCCCTTAGTTGAGAGAGAGATGAAGCAGGAACCCCTTAGCTGAGAGAGATGAAGCAGGGACCCCTTAGCTGAGAGAGAGATGAAGCAGGACCCCTTAGCTGAGAGAGATGAAGCAGGGACCCCTTAGCTGAGAGAGAGATGAAGCAGGACCCCTTAGCTGAGAGAGATGAAGCAGGGACCCCTTAGCTGAGAGAGATGAAGCAGGGACCCCTTAGCTGAGAGAGAGATGAAGCAGGGACCCCTTAGCTGAGAGAGATGAAGCAGGGACCCCTTAGCTGAGAGAGAGATGAAGCAGGACCCCTTAGCTGAGAGAGATGAAGCAGGGACCCCTTAGCTGAGAGAGATGAAGCAGGGACCCCTTAGCTGAGAGAGAGATGAAGCAGGGACCCCCTTAGCTGAGAGAGAGATGAAGCAGGGACCCCCTTAGCTGAGAGAGAGATGAAGCAGTGACCCCCTTAGCTGAGAGAGAGATGAAGCAGGGACCCCTTAGCTGAGAGAGATGAAGCAGGGACCCCTTAGCTGAGAGAGAGATGAAGCAGGGACCCCCTTAGCTGAGAGAGAGATGAAGCAGGGACCCCTTAGCTGAGAGAGAGATGAAGTAGGGACCCCTTAGCTGAGAGAGAGATGAAGCAGGGACCCCCTTAGCTGAGAGAGAGATGAAGCAGGGACCCCCTTAGCTGAGAGAGAGATGAAGCAGGGACCCCCTTAGCTGAGAGAGAGATGAAGCAGGGACCCCCTCTACATATTGTATAAATGTGTGATGCAGATTTTCATGCATTTCATAGAAAGATTCATAGACTTGTTTGACTGTCATCAGTCTATGTTGGATTCATGTTAACAAGGATCTGGAGGACCCCCTGTAGTAACTCTGAGGACCCCCTAGGGGTCCCGGACCCCCTGTTGAAGACCCCTGGGCTACTGTATATCATTTAGTTTAGCCAGATGCTAGAGTCATTGTTTTCCTGTGATACATTAGTTTACAGCAGGGGTCTTCAACAGGGGGGCTGGGACCCCCAGGGGGTCCTCAGAGTTACTACAGGGGGTCCTTCAAATCTTTGAGTGATAGAAACTTAACCACTTGAACCCTAGTGTCCATATTCTGAGAACTTTAGCCAAAAATAGCAGATCTACAAGCTCACAATCGCGAGGCGTTGTGAGCTTGTAGATCGGCTATTTTTGGCAAAGAGGTTTGGTGTAGAGGGGAAAAAGAGCAGACTAAGTACAGAGTGAAAGGTCAAGTTTATTAAGTATTGACGGTTCAAGTGGTTAAATATCTGAAAACACAAATTGACATGAATCCAAAATACACTGATGATTGTGCTGTCAAACAATGAAACTACATGGAATCTATGAACAGGTTGTGGGGGTCCCTGCTTCATCTCTCTCTCAGCTAAGGGGTCCCTGCTTCATCTCTCTCTCAACTAAGGGGTCCCTGCTTCATCTCTCTCTCAACTAAGGGGTCCCTGCTTCATCTCTCTCAACTAAGGGGTCCCTGCTTCATCTCTCTCTCAACTAAGGGGTCCCTGCTTCATCTCTCTCTCAACTAAGGGGTCCCTGCTTCATCTCTCTCTCAACTAAGGGGTCCTTGCCCTGAAAACGTTGAAGACCCCTGGTTTACAGTATGTGGGTTTGTTCAGAGCACACTCCGACTCCTGACTAAAAGACCATTGATATTAAATATTGATGATGACAGTTAAATACAATCATTTAAATGTGATGCATGAGTCTTTGTTATGGTCTGACAGAAAGTACATTTTGTCAGGAGATGTAGACGGCCATTGGGTGTTTTAATATTTTCTAATGTGGCCCCCTTTGAAAAAACTTTGGACCCCTCTTGCACTACGCTATAGCCGCAGATTGCAACACTAGATTTATTTTTAAATTGGTTGAATCTAGGGTTGCAATACCTCCCATAGGCAGCCAATGCATCAAAACAGTTTTTTTTGCTATCTGACTGTATTAAACGATGTCCAACTCACCATTATTGGGGCTGTATGGAAAGCTTGGAGTATCCTCTTTCTATCTGCAAAGTGTTGGTTTCATGAAAACCCAGCGTAGACATGTTATGAGCTACTATCTGTCCGAGCAGTGTTGAACTTCGGAAGCGCTTGTTGCTGCCTCCTGCATTATGTGACATTTAGAACCAGCTGGTACACAGGACCACTGAGTGACTTCCCACGAGCGCTTCCAAACTGCAGCACTTAGAAAACATCCCCAGATCAATAACTTGATGTGCAACATTGTTTTCTTGCTCATCAGTAAACAAAGTAAAAAATCAACATACATTTTAAGTGTATAGAGGGTATCTGCACATTTCTAAAGTGACAATTTAAGGACTTTTTAACTCCTCTAAAATGACAAATTAAAAATTGTCCAAATTGACAAATATTAGAGGCAGAAACGCTGCCGAGGCGTTGTGAGCTTGTAGATCTGCTATTTTCACAACAGAACCGAGTTGTACAAAATGTAATGCCTCAACTCTTAGTGCTCGTCAGGGTGGGGGGGGGGGGGGGTCCCCAGGGGGGGGGGGGGGGGGGTCCCCAGTTAAAACATGATTATTTTGGGGGTCACAGGCTGAAAAGGTAGAGAACCACGGATGTAAAGTTGAGGAACCCACTTTGAGAAAGGACCTGTGTGTGTGTGTGTGTGTGTGTGTGTGTGTGTGTGTGTGTGTGTGTGTGTGTGTGTGTGTGTGTGTGTGTGTGTGTGTGTGTGTGTGTGTGTGTGTGTGTGTGTGTGTGTGTGTGTGTGTGTGTGTGTGTGTGTGTGTAAAAATACAATATCACAATATTTTCCCAAGCTGTATGACAATACATGATTTTATCACAATTCTTCACATAATTCTAACCCTAAATGTTAGAATTATGTGAAGAATTGTGATAAAATCATGTATTGTCATACAGCTTGGGAAAATATTGTGGGCTAAATCTTTCACATTGGTTTTTATGGTTATTTTTCAAGTTACTTGACATAAACTAGACTCTGGGTTCCTTTTGGAAGGTCTACATTGAAGTATGTAACCCTGACAGTATACAAATGAAACCAAATGGTTTCATTTGTATACTGTCAGAGTTAAGTGGAGACCTTGACTTTTTAAAGTTTGAGAACTACTGATTTAGACCAAAATGCAGGTTTAAATTGAATTCTACAATGAATCTCTGTATTAACGATTAAACAGCATTTCTTACAAGGCTCCCTCAATTGTATCACGATATATACGATACCTCTGAAAAGGCATATCGTGGAGACATTGTATCGTCTCAACGATAATTATCACCATATCGCCCACCCCTACATAGAAGTATCGACCATGGTATCTGAACAAGGTAACATGTAACTGATGAACTGTTGTGTTTTTGTTTTGATCAAAGGTTCAATCCACTAAACGAGGCGACACCAGTGAGCTGAAAGCCATCTTCCAGAAGGTAAGACAATCATAATATGTCCAAATCACGTGAAATGGCTTTGATTGATTGATTGATTAATTGATTGATTGATTGAAGACAGTATTTATTGTCAGTTTGCATAGGAAAAGGTACAGGTACACAGTATCTCTACAGTCATGTCATCAACATGGATCTGTCCCATTTCCCATACTCCCTCCTGATTGGCTACCATTGCCTTCTAAAGTTTGTGTATGTGACCTGACAGTCTCTTATCTCCCGATTAGGAAGTCTTACTGGTTTTTGACCAGTTTTGAGTAGCAGCCTCCTGTAAGTGTTTTTTCAGTGCGGTTTTAAAGGAAGTTAGGGATTTAGACTCCTTTAAGGCCTTCTGTAGGGCGTTCCACATGTTAGTGGTATAGCAGGAGAGCACCGAGTGCCACGCTGCGAGCTTGTAGATCTGCTATTTTTGAAAAGTCTTTGAATATATGTCTTTTTTTTAAGTGAACGTTTGTAACTCAAATTTTGCTTCTGGGTGGTCCCTGGAACTAAATATTTTGAGATGGGGGGTCCGTGGCCAAATACATATCATTTTGGGGGTCCTTCACATGAAAAGGTTTGAGAACCACTGACATAGTAGTCTCTCAAGAACAATTCAAATCTTCACGATTTTTCAAAAAATAGCAGATCTACAAGCTCGCAGCGCGGCCCTCGGTGCCACACTGTGAGCTTGTATATCTGTTATTTTTCAATAGTTAAAGCATAAAATATACCCTTTCTAAATGGGTTAAGGCCTTCGGTAGGGCGTTCCACATGTTAGTGGAACGCCCTAGAACGGAGAACGGATTTAAAGGAGTTTTTCACCCAAAAGATGACTTATTCTAAGTGACAGCTGGCAGGTGGAGGCCAGGTGTTGTTGATAAGGTGATAACGGGGGGGGGGGGGGGGGGCTGTGATAAGCTCTGGATGTCTCCTCTCCTGAACGTAAACGCCGGGCGATGTTCCGCCTAGCAGCCACTGTTGTTATTATGACATTTTATGTAAAATGATATTTTACATGATGATTAATTGTCACTCAAATAATTGCGATTAACGATTTAATTGTGTTTTTGTCGTTGACAATTACATTTCTGTTTGGCTTGTAGGCTTTGAAGTTGCACATGGTAGATATGACCGCTTCCCTAACACACTTCTGGCCTGTCTAAGGGAGAAGTGATAACTACCTCCAGATATGCTGCTACTGAGGGGATGGAGGGCAGATATGCGTTGACTATTTTGAAAGTACATTCCATTTTTAGTTGTTTAAAACTTAAAGGGATATTCCACTTTCAACAGGGAGCAGTGGAAGGGCCTCTCTCCACACACACACCCATTGTAACTTCAAACTCCATTTTAACCATGAGAGATTCATTAAAAACACACATTATTTCTTCTGGTGACTCATATTACCCTCCTAATACGTGAGCAGGCCGTTTTTTTCAATAACTTTTTTCATTTATTTTTAATAATTATTTGGGAAAATAGAAAAAATGAAATACAAAAAAATAATTATTAAAAATAAATGAAAAATGTTATCGAAAAAACACGGCCTGCTCACATATTAGGAGGGTATTATGAGTCACCAGGAAAAAAATAATGTGTATTTTTAATGAATCTTATCATGGTTAAAATGAAGTTTGACGTTACAATGGGTGTGTATGGGGAGAGGCCCTGGGCCTGGAGGTCCTGATAACATTTACATCAAATATCTAAATATTGAATCAAGCTAATTAAAAACTGTTCAGGGTGTTCATAAAAGCCTGATTAGACGCTAAAATTACCAAACGTTTTTTTGAAAGTGAAATATCCCTTTAAAGCTAGCAAAATGTGTGGGAGAAACACGGGTCATGACCCCAGGTGGAGAAGTAGCCCAATCACTTTGTATTGGGAGGTTTGGAGTTTAGTCTTTAGTAGCTTTTTGGTGTTGCAGTACCAGGAGGTCCAAGCGTAGTCAAAGAGGGACTAAATGAATGCCCAGCAAGAGACCTGAGGGACCTTTGTTTGACAACAGTGGAGATTCTTCCCAGGAATCTTGTTCTTTGATTGCGACCGCAGGGAGCAGTTTAATGTTAAAACCTGCAGCAGTTGTGTCACGCTGTCACGCTAAGCTATGACACTAAGCTGTTACCCTTGCCTGTCACACCCACACTATGCTCTTTCACACCTCCTAAAGGCAGCTTGTTGTAACTACACCTGTAATCAGTGTTAAGCCTGTTCAGTTAAATCAGCTCCATTGATGTCCAGCACACCTGAAACTGATCAGTTTGGTTGAGTGTCTCAAAGTGTTCAGATCTGCTCTGCTCTTTTCCTCCTCACTGAGCTTTGAACAGCCTTTACATGCAATTACGGTCTGCTCGCCTGCACGCAATTAATGGCTGCCCCCACCTTGTCTCATAGGGAGAGTGTTTTCTGCAGGTGTTTCAGTCAGAGTGTATCAAAGGGTGCGTTCGGAAATGTGCACCGGGTGTGTGCTCAGTGTAGTGAGTGCCTAAACCTAACCCTAATCCTAACCTCAGTAAAACTATACCTAAACCTAACCCTAACCCTAACCTCAGTAAAACTATGCCTAACCCTAACCCTAACCCTAACCTCAGTAAAACTATGCCTAACCCTAACCCTAACCCTAACCTCAGTAAAACTATGCCTAAACCTAACCATAATCCTAACCTCAGTAAAACTATGCCTAAACCTAACCATAACCCTAACCTCAGTAAAACTATGCCTAAACCTAACCATAATCCTAACCTCAGTAAAACTATGCCTAAACCTAACCATAACCCTAACCTCAGTAAAACTATGCCTAAACCTAACCATAACCCTAACCTCAGTAAAACTATGCCTAAACCTAACCCTAACCCTAACCTCAGTAAAACTATGCCTAAACCTAACCCTAACCCTAACCTCAGTAAAACTATGCCTAAACCTAACCCTAACCCTAACCTCAGTAAAACTATGCCTAAACCTAACCCGGGCGGCATAGCTCAGGGGTAGAGAAACTGGTATTAGAGCACGAAGGGTATAAATCCCGAAGGGTTCCCAGTTCGAATCCGGGCTCCCCCTGAGTTAATGTCGAAGGGTCCTTGGGCAAGACTCTGAACCCCTAGTTGCTCCCGGTGAGTAGGTTGGTGCCTTGCATGGCTTCCTCCGCCACCGGTGTATGAATGTGTGTGTGAATGGGTGAATGTAATGCACAATCTATGTAAAGCGCTTTGGATTAAAAGCGCTATATAAATGCACCATTTACCATTTACCTAACCCTAACCTCAGTAAAACTATGCCTACAACTAACCCTAACCCTAACCAGACCCGGTGCGCATATCCGAACGCACCCTTTGATACACTCGGACTGAAAGACCTGCAGAAAACACTCTCCCATGTCTCATATGCATACGTATACATGTTGATATGTTGATTTTTCTAAAATCTTTGGTGAGTCTAAATAGTCAAATTAGCTGGTACCCCCTGCGGTCGCTACTCTACCTTAGGGAGTGTTACTTTACTGTGTGTGTGTAATCATGACATGGCATGAGACGTTGGAGGTGACTTTGGTCTGTGTGTGTGTGTGTGTGTGTGTGTGTGTGTGTGTGTGTGTGTGTGTGTGTGTGTGTGTGTGTGTGTGTGTGTGTGTGTGTGTGTGTGTGTGTGTGTGTGTGTGTGTGTGTGTGTGTGTGTGTGTGTGTGTGTGTGTGTGTGTGTGTGTGTAGAACTGCTGTGACATTGCGTGGCGGTCAGCAGTTGTCAGGCTGTTTGGAATGTGTGCGACGCTGAATAGCTCAAACCTGCACAAACACGTGCGAGTGTGTGTGTGTGACTGTGTGTGTGTGTGTGTGTGTGTGTGTGTGCTCATGTGTGCACGTGTGTGTAAGTAAGTAAGTACCGGTAAGTAAATTGTATTTATAAAGGGGCACGGTGGTGCAGTGGTTAGCACTTCACCTCACAGTTAGAAGGTCCTGGGTTCGATTCCCGCCAGGGGAAGCTGTGGGCGCTGGGGGCATGTTCCTCCACCCGCGTCATCAGCACCCACACCCTAGGTGGGGTTGGCGATAGGGCCTTTCTGTGGTGAGTTTGCATGTTCTCCCTGTGTCTCCTTGGGCATAGGCCCTCACACAAAAACATGCAGTAGTCCTGGTTTCTATACTACCTCCCCCTAGCCAGCCGGGTGCTCCCCAATGTCCCCTGGCGCGGCAGGGGGAGAGCGGAAACCAGGACTACAGGTTGGGTAGTCACTGGGTGAGAAAAATGGGTTGCAAAAATCGTGGGATAAAAAACATAAAAAAAAAAAGATTGTATTTATAAAGCACCTTTCGAAGTGCTGTACAATGGACAAAAGTATACACAATCAAGTTAAAATAAGGCACATAGGAGTAATAACACAACAAGAATAAAATCAACAAAAAGAAACAATTCTCCACAAGTCGGTCATATAAAAGTAAATATAAGAACAACACTTCATGAACAAAATGCTGACGAATTAAGAGTGTCTTCCAGGCCTGAGATTACTGAATGTTTTAACCATAGAAAAATAGCAGATCTACAAGCTCACAGCGCGGCACCGAGTGCCGCACTGCGAGCTTGTAGATCTGCTATTTTCGAAAAAGTTGTGAAAATGTGTGTGTGTGGGGGTCCTTCACATGCAAAGGTTTGAGCACCACTGACATAGTAGTCTCTCAAGAACAGACTAACTGAGCTCCAGTTGAGTGAAAAGGACCTTTTCTTTGATGATGGCTGGCCAGATTGCTGACATAGAAACATAGGGTATAGGTTTTTTTTCAAAAAGACAGGATTCTAAAAGACACTTATAGAATCGGGTCAAAATTCTAATTTTCACCATGTTTCAAAAATAGCAGATCTACAAGCTCGCAGCGCGGCACTCGGTGCCGCGCTGTGAGCTTGTATATCTGCTATTTTTCAATAGATAAAGCATAAAATAATGATACACAATAATGTGTACCCGTTCTGAATGGGTAAAACCTTCAACCCAGAGTTTTGGGGCAACTGCCGCTAAGGCCCGGTCACCCTTAGTGACGAGGTTAGCTGGAGGAACTGTAAGAAAGATTTTCTCAAGGTCTTGAGAGGTGACGATTGCTTTGATTTTGGCAATATTGCGTAAGTGGTAAAAGCACGAATGGGTGCTTGTGTGTGCGCGTGTGTAAATGGTAAATGGTGCATTTATATAACACTTTTATCCAAGGCGCTTTACATAGATTGTGCATTACATTCACCCATTCACACACACACATTCATACACCGGTGGTGGAGGAAACCATGCAAGGCACCAACCTGCTCACCGGGAGCAATGTGGGGTTCAGAGTCTTGCCCAAGGACTCTTCCACATTAATTCAGGGGGAGCCTGGATTCGAACTGGGAACCCTTCGGGAACCCTTCGTGCTCTAATAAGGGTTTCTCTACCCCTGAGCTATGCCGCCCCAGTGTGTGCGTGTGTGTGCGTGTATGTGTGTGTGTGTGTGTGTGTGTGTGTGCGTGTATGTGTGTGTGTGAGATCAAGCATGTTGTGTTTAGACCTGTGGCAGTTACAGTATTACATAATAATACCCTGATCACAGTTACAGTATTACATAATACCCTGATCACAGTTACAGTATTACATAATACCCTGATCACAGTTACAGTATTACATAATACCCTGATCACAGTTACAGTATTACATAATACCCTGATCACAGTTACAGTATTACATAATACCCTGATCACAGTTACAGTATTACATAATACCCTGATCACAGTTACAGTATTACATAATACCCTGATCACAGTTACAGTATTACATAATACCCTGATCACAGTTACAGTATTACATAATACCCTGATCACAGTTACAGTATTACATAATACCCTGATCACAGTTACAGTATTACATAATACCCTGATCACAGTTACAGTATTACATAATACCCTGATCACAGTTACAGTATTACATAATACCCTGATCACAGTTACAGTATTACATAATACCCTGATCACAGTTACAGTATTACATAATACCCTGATCACAGTTACAGTATTACATAATACCCTGATCACAGTTACAGTATTACATAATACCCTGATCACAGTTACAGTATTACATAATACCCTGATCACAGTTACAGTATTACATAATACCCTGATCACAGTTACAGTATTACATAATACCCTGATCACAGTTACAGTATTACATAATACCCTGATCACAGTTACAGTATTACATAATACCCTGATCACAGTTACAGTATTACATAATACCCTGATCACAGTTACAGTATTACATAATACCCTGATCACAGTTACAGTATTACATAATACCCTGATCACAGTTACAGTATTACATAATACCCTGATCACAGTTACAGTATTACATAATACCCTGATCACAGTTACAGTATTACATAATACCCTGATCACAGTTACAGTATTACATAATACCCTGATCACAGTTAGTTTGCATAATGGGTCATAATGGTTTCCATTCATCCCAGGAAATGCTTACAAGCTCTTGTCTACAACAGATCTACAAGCTCTTGTCTACAACAGATCTACAAGCTGCTCTACGGAATCACAACATAGATTTACAACGCAGCTTGGAGATCTGTTGGATGTATTTATTTTCTCATGTTTGGAAAAGATTTTTCAATATTTATATGTTTCTGTTGGAGGATAAACTCATGTCATGTTTAGAGGTGTTCTCAAGGACAAGAATAGAACAGACATCACAATCTACTTGTTTCTGAGGTCTAGTTGTTTATTTGGGCTTGTTTTCTTCAACAGGCGGTCCAGGGACCCCTAGGGGGTCCTCAGGGTTACTACAGGGGGGGCCACCAAATCTTTGAGTGATAGGATCATGTTTATTTACATTAACCTTTTGAACCCTAGCATCCCCATTCTGAGTGGAACATTAGCCAAACATAGCAGATCTACAAGCGCACAACGCCTCGCAGTGTAAATTGCAACACAGTTGTATACACCAGTGGTTCCCAAACGTTTTTTTTTTTTTTCAGGGCACCCCGTAATTTTTTTTAACACATATGGTGCCAACCCCGAGTTTCCCGAGTTTGGGCCGTTTTTTCAATTTTTTTTTTCTTTCTTTTTTTTCAATTTTTTTTTTTCAAAAAATGTTTTTTGGACCTCCAGAAATGTATTAGTCATGATCGCGATCGCGAAATTGCATGTTTAACCCCCATACCAACCCATTCTTTCAAACATGGCAGCCATGTTTGTTTACATCTGAAGAAAACATAATGGCTGATAAATCATGAATGCCTGAACGGATTTCCAAGCGGATGTTTTTGTTTGAAAGCTGTGTTGAACAGCCTGCACACACGTGGTGCATCATCTAGGCATGGGCGTGCACGATCCGTTCACTTTAAATTACATGGAAGTCTATGGAGACCATGGCATCGCGGGACATTGAAGAGAAAAAATCATGGCACCAAAAAAGTTAATCCGAGGCACCCCTACATTATACTTTTCACTCCCAGCACCTTATATTTATAGCATATCGTCGTTGTCGGGTGGAAACCTTGTATGTCCAAAACTGTTCGTTTTGTATTTATCATCTATAAAATGTACTAAACTAGTGAAAACAGCAGATCTACAAGCACACAACGCCTCGCAATGCGAGGTGTTGTGTGCTTGTAGATCGGCTGTTTTCACTAGTTTTGTGCGACAGTCTTGTATGATGAAGCAGGGCTTTGCTTTACCAAAAGACGTACACATTTGAAACTTGGAGAACTTGGAGGTTTCTGCCCGACAGTGACGATATTTTAGTGATTATGTTGTGAGGAAAACGTTGAGATAACAGCCATTTTGGTTAGAACTGACTGAAAATAACTTTGTACCTCAAGTTTAAAATGATAGTCCAAAATAAATTCCAAATATTATCAGATTATCTTGCAGCACCCCTGGACTGCCGTCATGGCACCCCAGGGTGCCCCGTCACCCACTTTGAAAACCCCTGATCTACACTATATGGTTGTGGGGGTCCCTGCTTCATATCTCTCTCTCTCAGCAAAGGTGGTCCTTGGCCTGAAAATGCTGAAGACCCCTGCTCTAGAGCGTAGTTGTTTATTTGAAGTCAGTAAATGACACCATAACTGTCATAATGGACCAAACCTCACACCGTTCTGTCAGCTTCATCTCGCCCAGGGATGTCAAACTCAAATGCACAGGGAGCCAAAATAAAAGAAAAAATGGTTCAAGTCGAGGGCCGGACTGGTAGTGCATTGTGGGACTTGTAGTATTATGGTGTGTGTAGCATAGTGACTCACTGCCTCAGCCTGATGGCATCAAAAGTCTAATATCTCCCCCAGTCCATAGGGATATCCCTTTGGTCTGATGGTTAAAATGTTGGACTTTCTTGCAGGAGACCTTGGTTCGAATCCCAGGCATTTCATGTGCAATATACCAGAGGGCCGGGTTCTAATAGTAATTAAATATCATCCCAAGGGCCGAAGATAATTCATTCACAGGCCTGATTTGGCCCCCGGGCCTTGTGTTTGACACATATGATCTAGCCCATTTAGATGGGGTCTGCATATCTGTGTCACCACTTAAACCATTATTTCATGCTTTAACTATTACACAAATAGCAGAACTACGAGCTTCTGCTCGCTACATTTGATCTGTTACATTTGAAAAATCTTGAAAATGTGTGCAAATCTTTGAATGTATGTATATATTTTTAAAGCAGACATTTGTAAACACAATTCCTTCTTTCTCTTGTTCCCTGGAACTAAATATTTCCAGATGGGGGTCCGTGGTCAAATACATATAATTCTAGGGGGTCCTTGACATGAAAAAAGTTTGAGAACCTGACTTAAGCTCTGTCCAGACCGGCGAATTAGCGAAAGCGACGTGAATAAGCGAACCAAAAAGGCGAAGAATTCGCGATTCGCCCTTTTCCATACACACCAAAAAGCGATGCGAATATGCGTATAATATTCGCTTAATTCGCCTAAATACGAGGGGGTGATAATCTGCCTGTAACCACAGGAGAGAGGAGAAGAAAGGAGAGAGAGGAGAGAGGAGAACGGACGGGGAAACAAATAAAACAATGGAAACAACATCCTCAAGTGATGATGACCTGGTCGTGGTTGTTAGCCTATTAAATAATAAAAAGAAAAAGAAGAATAGAAGTCTTCACCGGCGCACACAACCCATCACATCACAGAAGAGACAACACACGTTCACCGTTCCCCCTCCGCTCTGTTCCCCCTCAGACAGGCAGCTCGCAGCAGCAGTGGTGTAAAGTAATTAAAAGTACATTTACTTGAGTAGCCTGTACTTCTAGGTATTTGTACTTGAGTCCAATTCCCAGTGCTTTCCTTCTACTCCACTACATTTCGGATCCTATTGTATTTAATACCCAGCGATTTATTTTAAAACATAAGTCTTTTTGCAGATATCAATTAACAATAAAACATACATAAACCATGCTTTTACCAGTAGACATTCGAGTACTTTCCCCAAGCAGCCACACAGACGAGAGACACGGAAAAGCAATGCAAAGGGAAGGTCCCTCGACCATGCTCTCTCTCTCCCTTTAAGTAGGATAGAGTGAGCTTGATTTAATACAGAGAGAGAGAGGAGTTCACCAGCGAATGTTCGCTAAATTCAACACAAGGGTGAATAAAAAACAGACGCCTTTTCGCTTTTTTTAAATTCGCGTTTGGTGTGGATGCTTCCATTGACTTTATAAGGTTTTAAACAAAAGGCGAATTATACGCTAATTCGCTATTCGCCAATTCGCCGGCGGTGTGTACGAAGCTTTAGGTTTTTCAGAAAACTGACTTTTTCTCATGTCTAAATGGGCTAGACTGTGGAACCATTGGCTGTCTGTATGTCAGAAACTCAACAATATTTTAATGTTGGGACAAAAATGTCCTTTTCACTGAACTGGAGCTCTGTTCTTGAGAGACTTCTATGTCAGTGGTTCTCAAACCTTTTCATGTGAAGGACCCCCAAAATGATATTTATTTGGCCACGGACCCGCATCTCAAAATATCTAGTTCCAGGGACCCCCCAGAAGCAAAATTTGAGTTACAAACGTTTGCTTTATTTTTTCTCAAAAATAGCAGATCTACAAGCTCACAGCACGGCACTCGGTGCCGCGCTGTGAGCTTGTAGATCTGCTATTTTTCACTGGTTAAAGCATTTCAATAATCCCAGGCCTAAATGGGTTAAATAACTGCCTTGGATCGTCTACGTTCCCCACCTCATCTTTGCACGTTTTTCTTGACACAACGGAATGGAAAATTTTGTCCTAATATTTAAGTGTGCCTGCCATGCAATGGCAAAAAACTTATTGTAATCCGCCATACTTATTAAGTGTGCCTGCCATGCAACGCAATGGCAAAACACTTATTGTAATCCGCCATACTTAATTAATGATAATAATAATAACTAGAAAAGAAAATTTCTAAGAAATTTTAAGTGTGCCTGCAGCTCGCTAAGTCTGTGCAACCTTGTGTAGCGGTTGGTGTTAGCATTAGCGTTATTAACATTAGCATTTTTTTGCATAAACGTTAACATTATTGTTCTTCATATGACACCACCCACATGTCTGTACGACAAACGGTTCACGAGAAAACGGGTCACTTCCTGTTTGGTGAGGGGCACTTCCTGTTTGGCGAAATAGGCCCCAATTAAGTTTAAGGACTCTTAATCTTGTCATTTGACGCAACCCGCGTGTCTGTATGACAAACGGTTCACGAGATCAAGGGTCACTTCCTGTTTGGTGAGGGGCACTTCCTGTTTGGCGAAATAGGCCCCAATTAAGGTCATGGACGATTAATGAATTAAAGCTGCAAGCAGCGATGACCGGGCCCTCGCAGCTCTACCCACGTCACAAGGCCAGCAGCCAATCAGAAACCAAACAGGAAGTCAGCCATTTCGACTAATTAGTGGCGTTTTGGCGCATTTTTGGCCGTTATCACGGGTCGCACTTTAACGACAGTTTTGTGAGAAAAAAAAAGTTTTTTGAGAAAAAAAAAAGTTTTTTGAGAAAAAAACATTTTTTTGAGGAAAAAAAAAAATTTGAGAAAAAAAAAATTTGAGAAAAAAAAATGAGAAAAAAAAATTGAGAAAAAAAAATTTGAGAAAAAAAATGTTTTGAGAAAAAAAAATTTGAGAAAAAAAAAATTTGAGAAAAAAAATTTTTTGAGAAAAAAAAAATTTTGAGAAAAAAAAAATTTGAGAAAAAAAAATTTTTGAGAAAAAAAAAATTTTGAGAAAAAAAAATTATTGAGAAAAAAAAATTTTGAGAAAAAAAAATTTTGAGAAAAAAAAAATTATGACACCAGCCGCGAGTCTGTACGACAAACGGTTCATGAGTTATAGAGGCACTTCCTGTTACAGAGGGGGCGGGGCTTAATCAATTACAGCTCATCCCTATTGGCCGGAAAAAGACCAAAGTTGTGTGTGCATTTTAAAGTTTAAATCACGTTGCTAGGCAAAAGTATGGCAGAGTTATGTGGCGCCAAAGTTTCTGTTTTTTTTTCGGAGTCCCCCATTCTAAGTCAATGGGGTTTTTGGGCGTCGTTTTTTGCGAATTACATCGCAATCGTATCGCGGATCGGAAAGAAAAGTAATAGCACACCATTCCCGGCCGAGCCGCACGTTTTGATGTGTATATTGCGGGGGTGGCGTAAATCGTGCGGCAGTTATTACGTGCCGAAATTTCCCCCATTCTAAGTGAATGGGGTTTTTTGGCGTCGTTTTTTGCGAATTACGTCGCAATGGTAACGCGGATCGGAAAGAAAAGTAATAGCACACCATTCCCGGCCGAGCCGCACGTTTTGATGTATATATTGCGGCGGTGGCGTAAATTGTGCGGCAGTTATTACGAGCAGAAATTTGCAAGAACATTACTTACTGACTGACTGACTTAAGTATGGCGGATTACAATAAGTGTTCTGCTATTGCATAGCAGGCACACTTAATAATGATCCCACAAATTTGGTGCGGTAATAACTGCCGCACAATTTACGCCACCGCCGCAATATATACATCAAAACGTGCGGCTCGGCCGGGAATGGTGTGCTATTACTTTTCTTTCCGATCCGCGTTACCATTGCGACGTAATTCGCAAAAAACGACGCCCAAAAACTCCATTGACTTTGAATGGGGGACTCCGAAAAAAAACCCAGAAACTTTGGCGCCACATAACTCTGCCATACTTTTGCCTAGCAACGTCATTTTTAAAAATGTAAAATGCTCACACAACTTTGGTCTTTTTCCGACCCATAGGGATGAGCTGTAATTGATTAAGCCCCGCCCCCTCTATAACAGGAAGTGCCCTTCACCAAACAGGAAGTGCCTCTATAACTCATGAACCGTTTGTCGTACAGACTCGCGGCTGGTGTCATAAATTTTTTTTTTCTCAAAAATGTTTTTTTTCTCAAATTTTTTTTTTCTCAAAGATTTTTTTTTTCTCAAAACATTTTTTTTTCTCAAAAATTCTTTTTTTCTCAAAACTTTTTTTTTCTCAAAATTTTTTTTTCTCAAATTTTTTTTTTCTCAAATTTTTTTTTTCTCAAATTTTTTTTTCTCAAATGTTTTTTCTCAAAAAAAGAATTTTCTCAAAAAAAAAATTTCTCAAAAATTTTTTTTTTCTCAAATTTTTTTTTCTCAAAATTGTTTTTTTCTCAAATTTTTTTTTCTCAAATTTTTTTTTCTCAAATTTTTTTTCTCATTCTTTTTCTCAAAATTTTTTTTCCTCAAAAAACTTTTTTTTCTCAAAAAACTTTTTTTTTTCTCAAAAAACTTTTTTTTCTCACAAAACTTTTTTTTTCTCACAAAACATTTTTTTCTCAAAAAACTCGTTAAAGTGCGACCCATGATAACGGCCAAAAATGCGCCAAAACGCCACTAATTAGTCGAAATGGCTGACTTCCTGTTTGGTTTCTGATTGGCTGCTGGCCTTGTGACGTGGGTAGAGCTGCGAGGGCCCGGTCATCGCTGCTTGCAGCTTTAATTCATTAATCGTCCATGACCTTAATTGGGGCCTATTTCGCCAAGGAAGTGCCCCTCACCAAACAGGAAGTGACCCTTGATCTCGTGAACCGTTTGTCATACAGACACGCGGGTTGCGTCAAATGACAAGATTAAGAGTCCTTAAACTTAATTGGGGCCTATTTCGCCAAACAGGAAGTGCCCCTCACCAAACAGGAAGTGACCCGTTTTCTCGTGAACCGTTTGTCGTACAGACATGTGGGTGGTGTCATATGAAGAACAATAATGTTAAAGTTTATGCAAAAAATGCTAATGTTAATAACGCTAATGCTAACACCAACCGCTACACAAGGTTGCACAGACTTAGCGAGCTGCAGGCACACTTAAAATTTCTTAGAAATTTTCTTTTCTAGTTAAGTGTGCCTGCCATGCAATGGCAAAACACTTATTGTAATCCGCCATACTTAATAATAATGATCCCACAAAATTTCGGCACGTAATAAGTGCCGCACGATTTACGCCACCGCCGCAATATATACATCAAAACGTGCGGCTCGGCCGGGAATGGGGTGCTATTACTTTTCTAAGAGAAAAGTTGTATCGTTTAATTGATATTAATTTATTCGTGAATTAATTTTACCCATTGACTTATAATGGGAATCGCAAAAACTCACATTCAATATTTTTTTTCTCGCAAACCATAGGGGCTACAGTTTCAAAACTTGGAGAGGAGATTTATAATGATATCAAGGATTAAATAAAAAATAATTTCATCAGTTGGCCTCATGGTGGCGCTATAACAGTCCACTTTACCTTTCGGCCTGTAACTCTTGAACCGTGGGTCGGAAAATTAAAATTCCTTTTTCCCTGGATTCCTTGGGTCATGACGCATCTCCTCATATAGGCCACGCCCATTTGCGTCAGGATAGATTTTCCGCCATTTTGAATTTTCTTCAAAACACACTTTTTGCTCCTTTTCCTACATATTTTCTCCAAATGTCACAAAAATCGATACACACGATCTATGGACTCATGCGATAAACATATTTAAACGATATTTTGATAGTCCATACTGTTCTTCCGTAACAGGGTTCCAAAGTTAGCGGGAGGAGCCCGTTTTGTAAGAAGTAGCCATAAATCACAAACGAAACATCCAGTCAACACCAAATTTTAACCAAAAGTGGGGGGCGCTATACTGAACATATACCCAAAAGCATTTCCACTTCGACCCATAGGGGGCACCACAAACGCGCAAAACTTAACCGTTTCATGCCAAAACGTGTTTTTCAGGGGGAACGACCCTCTCAAAACGAAACACTAACACCAACCGCTACACAAGGTTGCACAGACTTAGCGAGCTGCAGGCACACTTAAAATTTCTTTTCTAGTTATATACCCTCTCCAAAGCAGGGGTTTTCAAAGTGGGTGACGGGGCACCCTGGGGTGCCGTGACAGCAGTCCAGGGGTGCCACGAGATCATTTGATAATATTTGGAATTCATTTGGACACTTGAAAAAAAATGTAGTATCATTTTAAACTTGAAGTACAAAGTTATTTTCAGTTAGTTCTAACCAAAATGGCTGTTATCTCAACGTTTTCCTCGCAACATAATCACAAAAATATCGTCACTGTCGGGCAGAAACCTCGTATCTCCAAGTTTCAAGTTTGTCCTTTTGGTAAAGCAAAGCCCTGCTTCATCATACAAGACTGTCGCACAAAACTAGTGAAAACAGCAGATCTACAAGCACACAACACCTCGCATCGCGAGGCGTTGTGTGCTTGTAGATCTGCTGTTTTCACTAGTTTAGTACATTTTATAGATGGTAAATACAAAACAAACGGTTTTGGACATACAAGGTTTCCACCCGACAACGACAATATGCTATAAATATAAGGTGCTAGGAGTGAAAATTATAATGTAGGGGTGCCTCGGATTAAAACAAATATTCATGGGGTGCCCTGAGACAAAAAGGTTTGGGAACCACTGCTCCAAAGAGCACCTGTTTATAGCTTTACATTGCTCACGTTCCCACGTAGCGCTTCTTCTGCTTTTACTGTTTCAATATTTTAATGTGTTATTTCAGTAGCCTGGTTAATAAACCAGACTGCACAACACCACCCCCTGGTAACACGCAGTGAGGAATTAGTATGAACAACGCCAGTCTATTATTTCATGCCACGCATTGTGATGTTGGAGGTGATTTGTTCCACTGACCAACCCTGCCTAGAGGGAGATGCTAATCATTGAAGGTTAATGTAATTAATAATTAATAAGTATAAAACATTTAAACCGTGTGACTGTTCACTAATATGACCTTTACAAGATCATCACAGCACTGCAGCGGAAAGTTAGAGCTCAATGAAAACGACTGACACACGCACGCACGTGCACACGCACACACGCAGAATGACAGACAGACCAGTAAGACTCCCTAATCAGGAGATAAGCGACCGTCAGGTCGCAGCGTGATTTTAGGTCAAAATCTGTAGGAGCAGTGTCCAAAAAGGTGTTTGAAAAAAATCGGCCTGATGGTGGCGCTATATGGGACAGATCCATGTTGATGACATGAGTGTAGACCAAGTGTGTACCGATTTGATGTTAGGGCAAAATCTGTAGGAGCAGTGTCCAAAAATATGTTTTGCAAGAATCGGCCTCATGGTGGCGCTAGAAGAGGTTCATGTGAGAATTGATGGTGGAGGTTGTGGTTTGGCAGGAAAGGAGTGTGTGTGCAAAATTTGGCATGGATGGGGGCAACGGTGGCGGAGATATGAGCAGGGGAAAAGTGTGACGTGTGACTGACTGACGGACGGACTGACAGCCGGTGAAGTGACTGCGACCTGACGGTCGCAACTACTGATGACATTCATTTGGATAGAAGCATGTTATGTATCGAACATGGCTCTCAGTAAATAGCTTGTTGATCGGCAAATCTTTGTACGTGAAGAATAATTGCACATGAGTTTTATATTCAGAAATGCAGCTCTCACTAAGTGGTTGTCAAGCCTTTTAGGCCGTATAACTCCCAGAGATAATCGTGTTGTTAAAACCCATTCAGAACGGGTACACATTATTGTGTATCATTATTTTATGCTTTAACTATTGAAAAATCGCACCCGTGCGAAGTGAGCGGTGCAAACTAATTCCTGCGCAAATCAGTGTTGATAGGCATGCATGGCAATATTCTTTTTGTTGTGTATGATGTCAGTCTAGAGGTCTGCTCAGACTATATAAGGTAGCACTTTACAATAATGACCTGTTATAAATCATTTATAAACATTTATAAGCAGTTTATAGATGAGTAATAAACATGAACAAACTGTTTATTGACATTTGTAAATGTTTAACTAAACATTTATAACTGTTTTAAACATCATTTACATGTTATTAGTAAGGTATTAGTAAGTAGTAAACTAATCATGAATAAACCATTTATATACATTTGTAAATGCTTACTAAATCATTTATAACCAATGCTAAAATTCACATAATGTGTAGGTAGGAATGCATTTACAAATGTCTGTTAAGGTGACCTCCATGTGTTGTTCATGTTTAATATACGCTTTGTAGATGTTATCAAGAGCCCTAATGTAAAGTGAAGGCTATTCATTGCGACCGTGAGGTCGCAAGTTACTATACAAACCTCCACCGGATGTCCGTCACGTCACGTCACGTCACGTCACGTCACGTCACGTCACACTTTTGGCCCTACTCTTATCTCTGGAACCGTTGCCCCTATCCATGCCAAACTTTGCACACACTCCTTGGCTGCCAAACCACAACCTCCACCCCTGATTTCTCACATGCCCCTCTTCTAGCGCCACCATGAGGTTGCTTATCTCCTTACTGGTTATTTATATCTGTCTGTTAATGTGGCCTCCTTGTTTGTTCATGGTTATGCTTTGTAAAACATTCCTTAAATATCTATAAATCATTAGTAGATGTTATCAAGAGCCCTAATGTAAAGTGAAGACTATTCATTATTATTATTTATATTTATTCTGTTAATGTGGCCTCCATGTTTGTTCATGTTTAGCAGTTTGGCAAGTTTGGCATGGATAGGGGAAACGGTGCCGGAGATAAGAGTAGGGCCAAAAGTGTTACGTGACGTGATGTGACGGACAGACTGACGGAGGGACTAACAGACAGCCGGGGGAGGTTTTCATAGTAACTTGCAACCTGATGGTCGCAATGAATAGTCTTCACTTTACATTAGGGCTCTTGATAACATCTACAAAGCGTGTATTAAACATGAACAACACATGGAGGTCACCTTATCAGACATTTGTAAATGCATTCCTACCTACACATTATGTGAATTTTAGCATTGGTTATAAATGATTTAGTAAGCATTTACAAATGTATATAAATGGTTTATTCATGATTAGTTTACTACTTACTAATACCTTACTAATAACATGTAAATGATGTTTAAAACAGTTATAAATGTTTAGTTAAACATTTACATATGTCAATAAACAGTTTGTTCATGTTTATTACTCATCTATAAACTGCTTATAAATGTTTATAAATGATTTATAACAGGTCATTATTGTAAAGTGCTACCGTCATGGCTCATCAGTTAGTTGACCAAGCTACGGATTGTAGCTTGTAAGAGTGTCATAGTGTAATGATAAGTGACCTTATTTACCTCCAGAGAGGCCTCCAGAGAGGCGAGAAGAGGCCAGAAGATGAATATTTTAGTTTTTCAAAGTCTGTTCATTTGTATTTTAAACTTGTATTAGCTGCCTATCATTTATAACCTGTAAGATTTTCCACAGTCTGTCTAAAAGTGTGGTTATTTTATCGCTTATAAGTGATATTCATCTAATATAATTTTGAAATTCAAGGTTAGCACCGCTCAATAATTTTTTATGACGTATTTTACGCGGCCTAAACGCGTTCTAAATCAGGGTGAACCAATCGAGTGCCTCTGTGACTATGACATCATGGACAGATCAACAGAATCGAAGTGTTTCATTGGTCTAGCGAACTCATGTCATCATCATTTGTGACATCATAGTTTTGGTAAAAAATCGGTCTATAGGAGCGGTTAGCACCGCTCAAAAATAGCAGATCTACAAGCTCACAGCGCGGCACCGAGTGCCGCGCTGCGAGCTTGTAGATCTGCTATTTTTTGGGGGAAAAAAAGTGAAAATTTGAATTTTGACCCGAAGTGTCTTTTGAATCCTTCTAAGGTTTTTTTTTTTTTTTTTTTTAACCTATGTTTCTATGCCAGCAATCTGACCAGCCATCGTTAAAAAGCGCTTCATTCATTAACATGTTCTCTCTCCTCCATACAGCATGCCAGTGTGGTGGATAAGGACGGGGAGCGTTTCATGACCCCTGGTGATTTTGTCCAGAAGTACCTTGGTCTCCACACACAGATCCACCACAACCCCAAGACCGTGCAGCTCATCGCTGGAGTGGCCGATACCACCAAGGATGGGTATGTACCTCACTGTGATGTCAGGGGAACCACACTAACAGAATCCCTTTTATGCCCATATATGGAGGGGTATGTACCGCACCGCTCTGACATCACTGTGATGTAAGGGGAACCACACTAACAGAATCCCTTTTATTTGGCGAAAGGGCCTTTTTGTGTGGAGTTGGCATGTTCTCCCCGTGTCTCCTAGGGTAGATACCCTCACAAAAACATGCTGTCATCCTGGTCTCAATAATGCCTCCCCCTGGCCAGCCGGGGCGCCTGATGGAGGGGAAAGGAACTGGTTGGAATAACGTGTTCCTTCCACGCGCTACGTCCAAACCAGGGAAATCTCCACTGTCAGGTGAAAAGAAGCAACTTGGACTCCTCATGCATTGAAGGAAGCATGAGGTCAGTCCGTTGTCTCCCCAGGCGCGGCAGAGGGAGAGCAGAGCCCAGGATTACATAGGCAATTGGCACTGGGTGAAAAAATGGGTTACAAAATCGTGGGATAAAAATTATATATATATATATATATATATATATATAAAAAAAAAAACTTTTATGCCCATATATGGACTAGGGATGGGAGGATAAGCGATGTTATCGTATATCGTGATAAAAAAACACTCACGAAAAATCGTATCGTGGAGATTTAATTTATGGTGATATCGTCCTCCGTCATGCACTGGGATCAATTCACCTTTTATTTGCAGAGCTGCATATCCGGTACCATTTAACCCCTCTATTGGTAAAACATACTTATAATATATGTACTTGATACAGTCTTTTTCTCACTCTATCAAATGTCTTTGCCAAAAAAATAGCCGTTGCAACGCGTTGTGAGCTTGTAGATCTGCTATTTATTTTTTTGGAAAATCATGTTCCACCCCAGGATAATGGATTTTGATTATTGCGATAATATCGTAAATCGTGATTTATTTTGTCACGATAATCGTGATATGAAACGTTCATAGCGTCCCATCCCTAATATGGAGATGGGAGATCCCTGATGTCATCATATCTAACAGGACTTCATATGGGAATGCCCATATATGGAGGCCACATACCACACTAACAGAATCCATATATGGCCAAGACAAATGGCCAAGACAGCCCATATCTGTGTGCACTGGTTCTACAGACAGGGATCTCCATGTATGGGCATAAAAGTGATTGTATGTATGATGTCAGATGTCATAGACGTCATAGGACTTTCACATAACGAATAACTGAGTAAGCATGTTTGGGCTCTCACAGCATATCTCCATATACAGTACATGGATCTCCATATATGGGTACCAGGGGTCTCCATATATGGGTAACTGGTCTGATGCACATCACTGGCCAGATGGCCAAGACATGTCTTCCTTAGGCGTCGTACTGGTTTTATTTATATTTATTTTAAAGGACAACTTTATTTTAGATTGTAATCAGAGAAAAGAAAAGATGATTGTTAAAATGTTTTCATTTACTGCTTTCTATTGTTTTATTTTAGTACTTTGATTTCAGTGGGTGGGGCCATGCGTACAAGTGGCTAAACATGTCTTTTTAGACACAATAAGCTATCAATTTCTATATTAGCCTACTATTTACTCCATCCCCCATATGTCATCTGACCATAAAAGATTGTGGTGCATCTTGGGAATGGGCCTACTGTGTCTAAGAGAGATTTAGCCACTTGCATGCCTGCCCCCATAGACCTTTTTCATATGGCGTCATATAAGAACTGTGTTCCAAACATAAACAAATGATCTCAGCGGTTTGACTCATATGGATATGAAGAATCAACTGAAAACACTAATGTTACTGCTGCCCAATTAGTTACATTTTCACCAGAAACAGATAAGAGTGACTGACTATCATAAACCACACAGAAACTCCTCCACGACAATATCTAGAGGACCGTTTGTTTATTTTTGGACCACAATGCTTATATGAGAGGATTTAAGATGACTCAATGTTATTCTCCATAGAGAAATTACTTCATTGGAACCGGGGGATGAGCGAGTGATGTCATGACTTTGTTGCTCTATAGTTACTCTGTATAGTGGAATGAATGAGTATTTGTATCATTCTGTTCAGATGTGTTTTCTTGTGTTTCACTGGGACTCTGTAACGTCTGCCAGAGAGTAGCAGGTCGTATTCTGAATGAGAGGGGTCGGCAATGATTTTCTTAGACAGAAAATAATTGAAATAATAACACCCACACCCACACACATCTTTCATTTGTGTCATATTTAACAAGAAATTCTTGAACACAAACAATAGTAGATGCACAAGCTTGGGAAACTCCTCAGCAAGTATTTCACACAAATACTACTGCTAATTTCATCAACAAATAAAAACTATACTAAAAAACTACACATAAAAACTGTACTAAAATGTCACAGGGAGAAACAGTAGTGGAAAAGAGACCAAGTTGTGCTCTGGTGTTGCACTCTGACACACACACACGCACGCACGCACGCACGCACGCACGCACGCACGCACGCACGCACGCACACGCACACACACACACAAGGGAATTCACCAAATATTCGAATATTCGAATATCAAGGTCACTATTCAACATTGTTCACCAAAGTTGAATATTCGCTTATTTTTATTTTTTTATTGTTTTCTCTTTAAAAAATATATAGTTTATAAAGCTTGGCTAGATAGGAAGTCATAAGAATGAGTTGTCAATGCCCCTGGTGGATGAATGTGTTAATGCTCTATACCAGGGCTTCTCAAACCTTTTTAGGCCGTGACCCCCAAAATAAACATATTTGAACTGGGGACCCCCACCCTGACAAGCACTTGGAATTGTAGGTATTACATTTAATGTGACTCGGTTCCGCAGATAAATGTTGTGAAAATAGCAGATCTACATGCTCACAACGCCTCGCAGCGCGAGGCGTTGTGCATGTAGCATGTAGATCTGCTATTTTCACAACGTTTGCCTCTTGCTTACTTAATATTTGACAGTTTGGCCAGTCCTGTAGAATATTCCACTATTCGAATACTTTGAGCTCGAATAATTTGAATACTAAAAATCACTATTCGTGAATGCCCTATCACATGCACGCACACACGCACGCACGCGCACGCACGCACGCACGCACGCACGCACGCACGCACGCACGCACGCACGCACGCACGCACGCACGCACACACACACACACACACACACACACACACACACACACACACACACACACACAGACCTTATCATGTTTAATTGAGTAGTTTTACAGGTGTAGTGTGATTAGTGGTCATTAACAGATAAGATAAAACTTTGACAGTTAAACTGTCACAACGGTGTTCTGTTTTGTTGTGTTGTGTTGTGTTGTGTTGTGTTGTGTTGTGTAGACACACTGACAGCTGATTGGATCTTAATGCTGTCAATCATTAATTCATTCAGAAAACATTCAGCCTCGAAGGAGAAACAGGAAGTATTTACAGTAGAGGACCTTATAAGGTCATTAGAGGTTATCTGAACTCATTTACTGACATAGACCAGTGTTTCTCAACCACTGGTCCTGGGGACCTTTGCTGTGCCCCTGAGAAGGGTCAAGTGTGCCCCTTGAAACTGCTTGAAAGCCAGTATTGTATTTATCATTTAAAAAATGACTTAAAATAGTGAAAACAGCAGATCTACAAGCACAAGTTGTGTGCTTGTAGATCTGCTGTTTTCACTACTGTTGTGCGACAGCCTTGTATGATGAAGCAGGGCTTTACTTTGCCAAGAAACGTACACATTTGAAACTTGGAGATACGAGGTTTCTTCCCGACAGTAAGGATATTTACACCCCCGTATTATGTTGGTGTGACCATGGATTCTTGGGACATGAAAAGTGTGCCCATGCAGAAAAAAGGGTTGAGAAACACTGAGTTAGAACAATGTTTATCGGGGTTGACCCCCGCGATTGTGGATCTGCGCGCATGTTGTGGTCTACTCTGGAATACAACAGAACTCATGTTAATCCCTGCGACCATTTCAGCACCAGCTGGCATTATTTATCCAGCATCTGAACCACTGAACCACTGTTTGATGGCATTTAGTCATCTCAGACCCACGAAAATGTTTTTATTGTTGGATAAAGATTTTGTCCATAATTCCATGCTGTATTGATGTGGGAATGTGCTGTATCAATGTCTTATTAATAATCATATCATATATATGTATGTATGTACCGGTATGTATGTATGTAATTTATGTAATGTATGTTATGTATGTTATGTATGTTATGTATGTATGTATGTATGTATGTATAAGGGCTGGGATACGATTCAAAATTTTAATTAATTACAGGCTCTGTGATTAATTAATTGCAATTAATCACATTTTAATCGCACATCGATATTTGACCCGAGAAGCATTTTTTTTTCAAGTAAAACACATTTTGTTGTACGAGTGAATCAACGAGTGAGTTTTTTAAATCTAAATTTGGCATCCACTGGGCCAAGCAAAGCGCTCTGATCGGCTACTTCTCCCTTTGTGTTTGTTGTCTCTTCTTGGTTGGTGCATCGCTATGATCGGTATGCCCCAAACTGAAGGTTCTGAGGTGCAAAAACTAAGTGCGATTAAAATGCTTTAATCCTTTTAATCGCGTTAATTTTCTGTAATTAATTCATCGCAATTAATCAGTTAAAGTCCCAGCCCTAATTAATATTCCTATCATTCCAGACTCATCTCGTCTCAGGAGTTCGTAGCGTTTGAGTCAGTGCTCTCTGCTCCTGATGCTTTGTTCATAGTTGTTAATAATCATAATGTTGATAATCATATATTAATAACCATATATTAATAATCATATATTAATAATCATATATTAATAATCATATATTAATATTCATAATGTTGTTGTTCCTATCATTCCAGACTCATCTCGTCTCAGGAGTTCGTAGCGTTTGTGTCGGTCCTGTGTGCTCCTGATGCTTTGTTCATCGTTGTTAATAATCATAATGTTGATAATCATATATTAATAACCATATATTAATAATCATAATGTTATTATTCCTATCATTCCAGACTCATCTCGTCTCAGGAGTTCGTAGCGTTTGAGTCGGTCCTGTGTGCTCCTGATGCTTTGTTCATCGTTGTTAATAATCATAATGTTGATAATCATATATTAATAACCATATATTAATAATCATAATGTTATTATTCCTATCATTCCAGACTCATCTCGTCTCAGGAGTTCGTAGCGTTTGAGTCGGTCCTGTGTGCTCCTGATGCTTTGTTCATCGTTGCCTTCCAACTGTTTGACAAGACTGGAACAGGAGACATCAGCTTTGGTACGACCTCTGACCTGTGTGTGTGTGTGTGTGTGTGTGTGTGTGTGTGTGTGTGTGTGTGTGTGTGTGTGTGTGTGTGTGTGTGTGTGTGTGTGTGTGTGTGTGTGTGTGTGTGTGTGTGTGTGTGTGTGTGTGTGTGTGTGTGTCTGCAAAGTCAAGTGTGTTAAAATCATACATCAACAACAGTGAACAGTTGCATGTTAAAGGTTTTCTTAAGGAGTAGTCTGAAGCTTAAAGAGTTGTTTCTTAGTGAAACGGTCCAGGAAGGAGGGGCACAGAGCTGGGAGGAATGTGATTTGACGTTCAGAAAGTAGGCGGGCCATAACTCACTGAAGACATTAATTTGTAAAGACGATCGCAGCGTCGCTCCCATAGTCAGACTGACAAGGCAGCGGCTACGGAAACACATTTGTGTTCATAGGACAGGGGTCTTCAGCAGGGGGTCCACGACCCCTAGGGGGTCCGCCGGGATACTGCAGGGGGTCCCCGAAAATTGCTGATAAAAAAATAAAAAAATAAGAAAGACAAAAATGTAATTTGTCTTTAAATATATATATATATATATATATATAAAAATCATGATTCTGTCTCTTAGAAAATTTTAACATGGAAACGATTATGGCGATTATGAAAAATAATCGCGATTATGTCAAATAATTGCGATTTAGACGATTACCGGTATGTAATAATTGTGACAGCCCTATAATCACTACAGATATGCTCTCAAAATGTGAAAAACTTACTTTTCATTTCACTAGGTCTTTAAAGCTTGTTAGTGCCTCTTCTACGTACGCACCCTTAGTTTGAGTTAGTAAAGACAGATGATTGGAAAGTAATCAAGCCAAATATACGACAAAAAAACACACAAAACAACAGTTTCTTTGTACACAAACAGGCTGTGTGCATCGTGTCCATGTGTTCCTATGGTGAAACTCTTTGTTTCATAAGGTTATTATGGGATTATAGTCTGAAGACACAATGCTGCACACACACACACACACACACACACACACACACACACACACACACACACACACACACACACAAAGAGAGCTTTTCGGCTATTTTCAGCTAAAGTACTCAGACTATGGACTCTGGGGTTCAAGTGGTTTACATGAAAAAGGAGGAAAACAAAGTTTCTATCACACAAAGATTCGAAGGACCCCCTGTAATGACACTGAGGACCCCCTAGGGGTCCCAGACCTCCTGTTGAAGTCCCTTGCCTTACACTGTAAACTGTGTATATTTGTGTAGAGAATGTTTCTTACACCAGGGGTCCTCAAGGTTTTCAGGCCAAGGACCCCTTAGCTGAGAGAGAGATGAAGCAGGGACCCCCACAACCTGTTCATAGATTCCATATAGTTTCATTGTTTGACAGCACAATCATCAGTGTATTTTGGATTCATGTCAATTTGTGTTTTCAGATATTTAACCACTTGAACCGTCAATACTTAATAAACTTGACCTTTCACTCTGTACTTAGTCTGCTCTTTTTCCCCTCTACACCAAATCTCTTTGACGAAAATAGCAGATCTACAAGCTCACAACGCCTCGCAGTGCAAGGCGTTGTGAGCTTTTAGATCTGCTATTTTTGGTTCTCAGAATATGGACTCTAGGGTTCAAGTGGTGAATATGAAAAAGGAGGGAAAAAAAAAAAAGTTTCTATCACACAAAGATTTGGAGGACCCCCTGTAGTAACTCTGAGGACCCCCTTGGGTTCTAGCCTTACACTGTAAACTGTGTGTGTTTGTAGAGAATGTGCGTGACATCTTCAGCCAGACCACGGTGCATCACCACATCCCCTTCAACTGGGACTGTGAGTTCATCAGGCTGCACTTTGGCCACGACCGCAAGAAACGCCTCAGCTACCTGGAGTTCACCCAGTTCTTACAGGTAATAAACTACCATGAACTACCTGGAGTTCACACAGTTCTTACAGGTAATGAACTACCTGGAGTTCACCCAGTTCTTACAGGTAATGAACTACCTGGAGTTCACCCAGTTCTTACAGGTAATGAACTACCTGGAGTTCACACAGTTCTTACAGGTAATAAACTACCATGAACTACCTGGAGTTCACACAGTTCTTACAGGTAATAAACTACCATGAACTACCTGGAGTTCACACAGTTCTTACAGGTAATAAACTACCATGAACTACCTGGAGTTCACACAGTTCTTACAGGTAATAAACTACCATGAACTACCTGGAGTTCACACAGTTCTTACAGGTAATAAACTACCATGAACTACCTGGAGTTCACACAGTTTTTACAGGTAATAAACTACCATGAACTACCTGGAGTTCACACAGTTCTTACAGGTAATAAACTACCATGAACTACCTGGAGTTCACCCAGTTCTTACAGGTAATGAACTACCATGAACTACCTGGAGTTCACCCAGTTCTTACAGGTAATGAACTACCATGAACTACCTGGAGTTCACCCAGTTCTTACAGGTAATGAACTACCATGAACTACCTGGAGTTCACACAGTTCTTACAGGTAATAAACTACCATGAACTACCTGGAGTTCACACAGTTCTTACAGGTAATAAACTACCATGAACTACCTGGAGTTCACCCAGTTCTTACAGGTAATAAACTACCATGAACTACCTGGAGTTCACCCAGTTCTTACAGGTAATGAACTACCATGAACTACCTGGAGTTCACCCAGTTCTTACAGGTACACGCACGCACGCACGCACGCACGCACGCACGCACACACACACACACACACACACACACACACACACACACACACTTCTTAGCCGTCCATCGTGTCAGAGTGTTGTTTCAGTTTCAGCTCATCCGAGCTTCTTTCCAATTAGAAAAAAACGATACTATATTCTATAAGTCTACTACGGCCAGGCGTATGTGAGAGATGAGCACGGCTGCATGCATTCCACCCGTGATACATAAAAAAAATACCAGAGTTTAGTCTGTCTGTCTGTCTGTCTGTCTGTCTGTCTGTCTGTCTGTCAGTCACATGTCACACTTTTGCCCTACTCATATCTCTGCCTCCGTTGCCCTGATCCATGCCAAACTTTGCACACACACTCCTTGGCTGCCATTTCCCATATTCCCTCCTGATTGGCTACCATGGCCTTCTAAGGTTTGTGTATCTCCCGATTAGGGAGTCTTACTGGTATGTTCTACAGGAGTTACTAGTGTTCTCAAATTCTGCCGAACCCGACCGACATTTAAGGTATTGTAGGACCTAAAATGTATGCTAACTAGTCGGGCCTCGGGCCTGCCCATTTGGGGCCCAATTACGGCCGGGCCTTAATTTTCAGGCCCGTTGAGAACTCTAGGAGTTCCAGTTGGAGCATGCGTTCCTGCAGAAGGATAAGCATCAGAACATGTCTATGGGTATAGTATATTATATATGATATATAGGCTATATATATATATATATATATATATATATATATATTTACAGGAGTTAGAACATATTACATTGTATATTATATAATAGATATATATATTATATTGTATATTATATAATATATATTATATTGTATATTATATAATAGATATATTGTATATTATATAATAGATATATATATTATATTGTATATTATATAATAGATATTATATTGTATATTATATAATAGATATATATTATATTATATTGTATATTATATAATAGATATATATTATATTATATTGTATATTATATAATAGATATATATTATATTATATTGTATATTATATAATAGATATATATTATATTATATTGTATATTATATAATAGATATTATATTGTATATTATATAATAGATATATATTATATTATATTGTATATTATATAATAGATATATATTATATTATATTGTATATTATATAATAGATATATATTATATTATATTGTATATTATATAATAGATATATATTATATTATATTGTATATTATATAATAGATATATATTATATTATATTGTATATTATATAATAGATATTATATTGTATATTATATAATATATATATATATATTATATTGTATATTATATAATAGATATTATATTATATTGTATATTATATAATATATATATATATATTATATTGTATATTATATAATAGATATTATATTATATTGTATATTATATAATATATATATATATATTATATTGTATATTATATAATAGATATTATATTATATTGTATATTATATAATATATATATATATATTATATTGTATATTATATAATAGATATTATATTATATTGTATATTATATAATAGATATATATATATTATATTTCTAGGAGCTCCAGTTGGAACATGCTCGCCAGGCCTTCCTCCAGAAGGACAAACATCAGAACATATTATATTGTATATTATATAATATATATTATATTGTATATCATATAATATATATTATATTGTATATTATATAATAGATATATATTATATTTCCAGGAGTTACAGTTGGAACATGCTCGCCAGGCTTTCCTCCAGAAGGACAAACATCAGAACGGGGTGATTTCTGCCATGGACTTCAGTGACATCATGGCCACCATCAGACATCACATGCTGACACCCTTCGTAGAGGAGAACCTGGTGTCGGTAAGAACGTCAGAACATCAGAACATGCTCAGGGTCTTTCTGTGTGGAGTTCAGGGACGTGCTGGGCCCCTCATTCAGCCTGGGAAAAAGAGTTGTAGAGGCCCTCATTGCGCGCTATAGAGAGAGATCTCTCTATAGCGCTGCTGCTACTCAAAGATTTGCCATTTCAGATCATGACAAGTGACAAGCCAGTGGGACAATTACTGTACATGAGTTATATTTCGTTGTTGTCGGGTGGACACCTTGTACGTCTGTTTTGTATTTATCATTTTAAAAATGATTTAAATTAGTGAAAACAGCCGATCTACAAGCACACAACGCCTGTAGATCTGCTGTTTTCACTACTTTTGTGCAACAGCCTTGTATGATGAAGCAGGGCTTTGCTTTGCGAACAAATTTACAAATTTGAAACTTGGAGATACAAGGTTTCTGCCCGACAGTGACGATTTACTTTATTGGCCGCCCAGCCCCCAAAATGGAACGAAGGCTGATATATATATATTTTTTTTGAGCGGTGCAAACCGCTCCTATATTTCTCTTTTGGTTTATTTAGCTAAAACATATTAGCACGGGACGATTCTTTCATTCTTCATCGATTGGCTAGTTGATTAACTAAACATTAATATTGACCAATCAGAAACCGTTCTACCCATGACGACATGTGTTAGCCAAACAGAACAGACCAATCAAACGCTGTGTTGTTCATGCCAAATTTAGATCTGTCTTAGCCAATCAAAATCCTGCTGTGTCCATAATGTGTTGTGCGTAATGGCAGGTTGTTTGTCTGACCTCCTGTCTGTTTTCCCTCTTGTCTCCCTCTTGCTTTATAACTCTGAACTTCAAACCGAACTTCAAGCTGGTGTTGGCTGGGTGTATCCTGGGATCCAAGACAGCGACCACACTACATTACACTTGCAGGTTATGGTCGCTGTTTCAGATCTCAGGCTACACCTAGCCAATACTAGCCCAAAATACAGGCAAAGGCAGAGGGTAAAATCTATTCCCTTGAGTTGCACTCCCTCTATAGTATGTCCCTGTCTTGTAAGTGACAAAATATACATCTTCACACCTTATATATCTGACCACGAGTTGTCCCGCTTTCCCCAATGGCCAGCACGTCCCTGATTATACTATGTTATACTGTAAACTTTCTGTGTGGAGTTTGCATGTTCTCCCCGTGTCTCCTAGGGTTGATACCCTCACAAAAACATGCAGTAATCCTGGTCTCTATACTGCCTCCCCCTGGCCAGTCGGGGCGCCTGATGGAGGGGAAAGGAACTGGTTGGAATAACGTGTTCCTTCCACGCGCTACGTCCATCCCGGGGAAATCCCCCCTGTCAGGTGAAGAGAAGCAACTTGGACTCCTCATACATAGAAGGAAGCATGAGGTCAGTCCGTTGTCTCCCCAGACGCGGCAGAGGGAGAGCAGAGCCCAGGATTACATAGGCAATTGGCACTGGGTGAAAAAATGGGTTACAAAATTGTGGGATAATTTTGTATTATTATTTTTTTTTTAAAGAACATGCTGTCACCCTTCATAAGAACATCAGACATCACATTTCATAGTTTTAGTCGATGAAATCAATACTGGTGCATTGTAACCTACCTCTGGAAAATGTATGACTAAAATCTTTGCACACTGCTGCGTTTTTGGGGCCGAATATCGGAGTGAATTTCAGAGTGCGTGAATAAAAAAAATCTACCTCACGTTATGTCAATCACGTTTGCACACTGCCGCCCGTTTCCTATTTATTTTCGGACCAGGGTTGATTTTTCCCGATTTTCTCATCTGTCGCACTGAGTCCCTTGCTCTCTCTCTCTTTCCTCTCTCTCTCCCTGGCCTACGGCTTTCGGATTTCCAAAACGCAACGCAAACACGCAGTGCAGTAGTGGTGCAACCAGCTTTACTGTATATTGCAGGGTTGTATTCATGGTAATGCTGATCTCTGTGAGGCGCTTAGGGCTTGTAGATCAGGTACACAGTAAACAGTGTGGTTGTGTAGGGCTTGTAGATCAGGTACACAGTAAACAGTGTGGTTGTGTAGGGCTTGTAGATCAGGTACACAGTAAACAGTGTGGTTGTGTAGGGCTTGTAGATCAGGTACACAGTAAACAGTGTGGTTGTGTAGGGCTTGTAGATCAGGTACACAGTAAACAGTGTGGTTGTGTAGGGCTTGTAGATCTGGTACACAGTAAACAGTGTGGTTGTGTAGGGCTTGTAGATCTGGTACACAGTAAACAGTGTGTAGGACTTGTAGATCTGGTACACAGTAAACAGTGTGGTTGTGTAGGGCTTGTAGATCAGGTACACAGTAAACAGTGTGGTTGTGTAGGGCTTGTAGATCAGGTACACAGTAAACAGTGTGGTTGTATAGGGCTTGTAGATCAGGTACACAGTAAACAGTGTGGTTGTGTAGGGCTTGTAGATCAGGTACACAGTAAACAGTGTGGTTGTGTAGGGCTTGTAGATCAGGTACACAGTAAACAGTGTGGTTGTGTAGGGCTTGTAGATCAGGTACACAGTAAACAGTGTGGTTGTGTAGGGCTTGTAGATCAGGTACACAGTAAACAGTGTGGTTGTGTAGGGCTTGTAGATCAGGTACACAGTAAACAGTGTGGTTGTGTAGGGCTTGTAGATCAGGTACACAGTAAACAGTGTGGTTGTGTAGGGCTTGTAGATCAGGTACACAGTAAACAGTGTGGTTGTGTAGGGCTTGTAGATCAGGTACACAGTAAACAGTGTGGTTGTGTAGGACTTGTAGATCAGGTACACAGTAAACAGTGTGGTTGTGTAGGACTTGTAGATCAGGTACACAGTAAACAGTGTGGTTGTGTAGGGCTTGTAGATCTGGTACACAGTAAACAGTGTGGTTGTGTAGGGCTTGTAGATCAGGTACACAGTAAACAGTGTGGTTGTGTAGGGCTTGTAGATCAGGTACACAGTAAACAGTGTGGTTGTGTAGGGCTTGTAGATCTGGTACACAGTAAACAGTGTGGTTGTGTAGGGCTTGTAGATCTGGTACACAGTAAACAGTGTGGTTGTGTAGGGCTTGTAGATCAGGTACACAGTAAACAGTGTGGTTGTATAGGGCTTGTAGATCAGGTACACAGTAAACAGTGTGGTTGTGTAGGGCTTGTAGATCTGGTACACAGTAAACAGTGTGGTTGTGTAGGGCTTGTAGATCAGGTACACAGTAAACAGTGTGGTTGTATAGGGCTTGTAGATCAGGTACACAGTAAACAGTGTGGTTGTGTAGGGCTTGTAGATCTGGTACACAGTAAACAGTGTGGTTGTGTAGGACTTGTAGATCAGGTACACAGTAAACAGTGTGGTTGTATAGGGCTTGTAGATCTGGTACACAGTAAACAGTGTGGTTGTGTAGGGCTTGTAGATCAGGTACACAGTAAACAGTGTGGTTGTGTAGGGCTTGTAGATCTGGTACACAGTAAACAGTGTGGTTGTGTAGGGCTTGTAGATCAGGTACACAGTAAACAGTGTGGTTGTGTAGGGCTTGTAGATCAGGTACACAGTAAACAGTGTGGTTGTGTAGGGCTTGTAGATCAGGTACACAGTAAACAGTGTGGTTGTGTAGGGCTTGTAGATCAGGTACACAGTAAACAGTGTGGTTGTGTAGGGCTTGTAGATCAGGTACACAGTAAACAGTGTGGTTGTGTAGGGCTTGTAGATCAGGTACACAGTAAACAGTGTGGTTGTGTAGGGCTTGTAGATCAGGTACACAGTAAACAGTGTGGTTGTGTAGGGCTTGTAGATCTGGTACACAGTAAACAGTGTGGTTGTGTAGGGCTTGTAGATCAGGTACACAGTAAACAGTGTGGTTGTATAGGGCTTGTAGATCAGGTACACAGTAAACAGTGTGGTTGTGTAGGGCTTGTAGATCAGGTACACAGTAAACAGTGTGGTTGTATAGGGCTTGTAGATCAGGTACACAGTAAACAGTGTGGTTGTATAGGGCTTGTAGATCAGGTACACAGTAAACAGTGTGGTTGTATAGGGCTTGTAGATCAGGTACACAGTAAACAGTGTGGTTGTGTAGGGCTTGTAGATCAGGTACACAGTAAACAGTGTGGTTGTGTAGGGCTTGTAGATCTGGTACACAGTAAACAGTGTGGTTGTGTAGGGCTTGTAGATCAGGTACACAGTAAACAGTGTGGTTGTGTAGGGCTTGTAGATCTGGTACACAGTAAACAGTGTGGTTGTGTAGGGCTTGTAGATCAGGTACACAGTAAACAGTGTGGTTGTATAGGGCTTGTAGATCGGGTACACAGTAAACAGTGTGGTTGTGTAGGGCTTGTAGATCAGGTACACAGTAAACAGTGTGGTTGTGTAGGGCTTGTAGATCAGGTACACAGTAAACAGTGTGGTTGTGTAGGGCTTGTAGATCAGGTACACAGTAAACAGTGTGGTTGTATAGGGCTTGTAGATCAGGTACACAGTAAACAGTGTGGTTGTGTAGGGCTTGTAGATCAGGTACACAGTAAACAGTGTGGTTGTGTAGGACTTGTAGATCAGGTACACAGTAAACAGTGTGGTTGTGTAGGGCTTGTAGATCAGGTACACAGTAAACAGTGTGGTTGTATAGGGCTTGTAGATCAGGTACACAGTAAACAGTGTGGTTGTGTAGGGCTTGTAGATCAGGTACACAGTAAACAGTGTGGTTGTGTAGGACTTGTAGATCTGGTACACAGTAAACAGTGTGGTTGTGTAGGGCTTGTAGATCTGGTACACAGTAAACAGTGTGGTTGTGTAGGGCTTGTAGATCAGGTACACAGTAAACAGTGTGGTTGTGTAGGGCTTGTAGATCAGGTACACAGTAAACAGTGTGGTTGTGTAGGGCTTGTAGATCAGGTACACAGTAAACAGTGTGGTTGTGTAGGGCTTGTAGATCAGGTACACAGTAAACAGTGTGGTTGTGTAGGGCTTGTAGATCTGGTACACAGTAAACAGTGTGGTTGTATAGGGCTTGTAGATCAGGTACACAGTAAACAGTGTGGTTGTGTAGGGCTTGTAGATCAGGTACACAGTAAACAGTGTGGTTGTGTAGGGCTTGTAGATCAGGTACACAGTAAACAGTGTGGTTGTGTAGGGCTTGTAGATCAGGTACACAGTAAACAGTGTGGTTGTGTAGGGCTTGTAGATCAGGTACACAGTAAACAGTGTGGTTGTGTAGGGCTTGTAGATCAGGTACACAGTAAACAGTGTGGTTGTGTAGGGCTTGTAGATCTGGTACACAGTAAACAGTGTGGTTGTGTAGGGCTTGTAGATCAGGTACACAGTAAACAGTGTGGTTGTGTAGGGCTTGTAGATCAGGTACACAGTAAACAGTGTGGTTGTGTAGGGCTTGTAGATCAGGTACACAGTAAACAGTGTGGTTGTGTAGGGCTTGTAGATCAGGTACACAGTAAACAGTGTGGTTGTGTAGGGCTTGTAGATCAGGTACACAGTAAACAGTGTGGTTGTGTAGGGCTTGTAGATCAGGTACACAGTAAACAGTGTGGTTGTGTAGGGCTTGTAGATCTGGTACACAGTAAACAGTGTGGTTGTATAGGGCTTGTAGATCTGGTACACAGTAAACAGTGTGGTTGTATAGGGCTTGTAGATCAGGTACACAGTAAACAGTGTGGTTGTATAGGGCTTGTAGATCAGGTACACAGTAAACAGTGTGGTTGTATAGGGCTTGTAGATCAGGTACACAGTAAACAGTGTGGTTGTGTAGGGCTTGTAGATCAGGTACACAGTAAACAGTGTGGTTGTGTAGGACTTGTAGATCTGGTACACAGTAAACAGTGTGGTTGTGTAGGGCTTGTAGATCAGGTACACAGTAAACAGTGTGGTTGTGTAGGGCTTGTAGATCTGGTACACAGTAAACAGTGTGGTTGTGTAGGGCTTGTAGATCAGGTACACAGTAAACAGTGTGGTTGTGTAGGGCTTGTAGATCAGGTATACAGTAAACAGTGTGGTTGTGTAGGGCTTGTAGATCAGGTACACAGTAAACAGTGTGGTTGTGTAGGGCTTGTAGATCAGGTACACAGTAAACAGTGTGGTTGTGTAGGGCTTGTAGATCAGGTACACAGTAAACAGTGTGGTTGTGTAGGGCTTGTAGATCAGGTACACAGTAAACAGTGTGGTTGTGTAGGGCTTGTAGATCAGGTACACAGTAAACAGTGTGGTTGTGTAGGGCTTGTAGATCAGGTACACAGTAAACAGTGTGGTTGTGTAGGGCTTGTAGATCAGGTACACAGTAAACAGTGTGGTTGTATAGGGCTTGTAGATCAGGTACACAGTAAACAGTGTGGTTGTATAGGGCTTGTAGATCAGGTACACAGTAAACAGTGTGGTTGTGTAGGGCTTGTAGATCAGGTACACAGTAAACAGTGTGGTTGTGTAGGGCTTGTAGATCAGGTACACAGTAAACAGTGTGGTTGTGTAGGGCTTGTAGATCTGGTACACAGTAAACAGTGTGGTTGTGTAGGGCTTGTAGATCAGGTACACAGTAAACAGTGTGGTTGTGTAGGGCTTGTAGATCAGGTACACAGTAAACAGTGTGGTTGTGTAGGGCTTGTAGATCAGGTACACAGTAAACAGTGTGGTTGTGTAGGGCTTGTAGATCAGGTACACAGTAAACAGTGTGTAGGGCTTGTAGATCAGGTACACAGTAAACAGTGTGGTTGTGTAGGGCTTGTAGATCAGGTACACAGTAAACAGTGTGGTTGTGTAGGGCTTGTAGATCTGGTACACAGTAAACAGTGTAGACAAACACAGACAGGTTGTGTAACACAGTGTGATCCAGACCTCATATCTCTGTCTAATAGCAGCTCACTGATAAGATTAGATACACTTTATTGATCCTCCAGGATCAATAAAACCCTGCTGTCAAAGCCGCAGTCAAACCCCCTTCCCCTAGGCCTAGCGGTCCGAGCACCCAGGCTCAGCGCAGCCTGCCAGCGTGGCGCGGGTTCGAGTCCCGGTCCCAACGACCTTTTGCTGCAAGTCATCTAAAAAAAATAAAAAAAACGTATAAATACTCTGTCTATGACAAATGGTTCACAACTTTTTCAGGCCTTGAACTCCCCTAATAATAACAATTTATTTGAAGTGGGGACTAGAGATGGACCGACATTTTGCTATTTTGAAAGATGTGTTTGTTATGGTGCTAAACATGCAATTTCACGATTGCGATCATGCCTAATACTTTTTTTTTTTTTTTTTTTTTCTTTTTAATGGTTGCCAACTCGGGAAACTCAGGCCTGGCATTTAATGAGTTAAGAGCGTGTGATAAAACGTTTATTGTATTATTTATTCTAAGTCCCCAGAATAAAGTGTGTGTGTTGTTCCTGTGTCAGGCCGCAGGGGGCAGCACCGCGCACATGGTGAGTTTCTCCTTCTTCAACGCCTTCAACTCGTTGCTCAACAACATGGAGCTGATCTACAAGATCTACAGCACGCTGGCCGGGACTCGAACCGACACCCTGGTTACTAAAGGTAAGATCTGTGAGATCTAACCCTTAGTTGAGAGAGATGAAGCAGGGACCCCTTAGTTGAGAGAGAGATGAAGCAGGGACCCCTTAGTTGAGAGAGAGAGATGAAGCAGGGACCCCTTAGTTGAGAGAGAGATGAAGCAGGGACCCCTTAGTTGAGAGAGAGATGAAGCAGGGACCCCTTAGTTGAGAGAGAGATGAAGCAGGGACCCCTTAGTTGAGAGAGAGATGAAGCAGGGACCCCTTAGTTGAGAGAGAGATGAAGCAGGGACCCCTTAGTTGAGAGAGAGATGAAGCAGGGACCCCTTAGTTGAGAGAGAGATGAAGCAGGGACCCCTTAGTTGAGAGAGAGATGAAGCAGGGACCCCTTAGTTGAGAGAGAGATGAAGCAGGGACCCCTTAGTTGAGAGAGAAATGAAGCAGGGACCCCTTAGTTGAGAGAGAGATGAAGCAGGGACCCCTTAGTTGAGAGAGAGAGATGAAGCAGGGACCCCTTAGTTGAGAGAGAGATGAAGCAGGGACCCCTTGGTTGAGAGAGAGATGAAGCAGGGACCCCTTAGTTGAGAGAGAGATGAAGCAGGGACCCCTTAGCAGAGAGAGAGATGAAGCAGGGACCCCTTAGTTGAGAGAGAGATGAAGCAGGGACCCCTTAGCTGAGAGAGAGATGAAGCAGGGACCCCTTAGCTGAGAGAGAGATGAAGCAGGGACCCCTTAGTTGAGAGAGAGATGAAGCAGGGACCCCTTAGTTGAGAGAGAGGTGAAGCAGGGACCCCTTAGTTGAGAGAGAGATGAAGCAGGGACCCCTTAGTTGAGAGAGAGATGAAGCAGGGACCCCTTAGTTGAGAGAGAGATGAAGCAGGGACCCCTTAGTTGAGAGAGAGATGAAGCAGGGACCCCTTAGTTGAGAGAGAGATGAAGCAGGGACCCCTTAGTTGAGAGAGAGAGATGAAGCAGGGACCCCTTAGTTGAGAGAGAGATGAAGCAGGGACCCCTTAGTTGAGAGAGAGATGAAGCAGGGACCCCTTAGTTGAGAGAGAGAGATGAAGCAGGGACCCCTTAGTTGAGAGAGAGATGAAGCAGGGTCCCCTTAGTTGAGAGAGAGAGATGAAGCAGGGACCCCTTAGTTGAGAGAGAGATGAAGCAGGGACCCCTTAGTTGAGAGAGAGATGAAGCAGGGACCCCTTAGTTGAGAGAGAGAGATGAAGCAGGGACCCCTTAGTTGAGAGAGAGATGAAGCAGGGACCCCTTAGTTGAGAGAGAGATGAAGCAGGGACCCCTTAGTTGAGAGAGAGATGAAGCAGGGACCCCTTAGTTGAGAGAGAGATGAAGCAGGGACCCCTTAGTTGAGAGAGAGATGAAGCAGGGACCCCTTAGTTGAGAGAGAGATGAAGCAGGGACCCCTTAGTTGAGAGAGAGATGAAGCAGGGACCCCTTAGTTGAGAGAGAGATGAAGCAGGGACCCCTTAGTTGAGAGAGAGATGAAGCAGGGACCCCTTAGCAGAGAGAGAGATGAAGCAGGGACCCCTTAGTTGAGAGAGAGATGAAGCAGGGACCCCTTAGCTGAGAGAGAGATGAAGCAGGGACCCCTTAGCTGAGAGAGAGATGAAGCAGGGACCCCTTAGTTGAGAGAGAGATGAAGCAGGGACCCCTTAGTTGAGAGAGAGGTGAAGCAGGGACCCCTTAGTTGAGAGAGAGATGAAGCAGGGACCCCTTAGTTGAGAGAGAGATGAAGCAGGGACCCCTTAGTTGAGAGAGAGATGAAGCAGGGACCCCTTAGTTGAGAGAGAGATGAAGCAGGGACCCCTTAGTTGAGAGAGAGATGAAGCAGGGACCCCTTAGTTGAGAGAGAGATGAAGCAGGGACCCCTTAGTTGAGAGAGAGATGAAGCAGGGACCCCTTAGTTGAGAGAGAGATGAAGCAGGGACCCCTTAGCTGAGAGAGAGATGAAGCAGGGACCCCTTAGCTGAGAGAGAGATGAAGCAGGGACCCCCACAACCTGTTCATAGATTCCATATAGTTTCATTGTTTGACAGCACAATCATCAGTGTATTTTGGATTCATGTCAATTTGTGTTTTCAGATATTTAACCACTTGAACCGTCAATATTTAAAGGAGTGGTGACACCGGCCGAAATGTAACATTATGGTACAGTAGGTCACGTGGTCTTTGTTGAAACGGTTTGGAAAGGGGGTGGAGCTCAAAGTATGCAGTACAATCAACAGCCTATTCTCTGACTGTGTTGCTGCCGACACGCCCATACAGCTACTGTAGCTGTATGGGCGTGTCGGCAGCATCATTTGATTGGATAATTTAACATGGGGGTACATGACATCATTACAAAAAATGCTAATTTGATAGCCATAATTAGCTGTTTTGGCCGTGTCACGCCCCCTTTAATAAACTTGACCTTTCACCCTGTACTTAGTCTGCTCTTTTTCCCCTCTACACCAAACCTCTTTGACGAGAATAGCCGATCTACAAGCTCACAACGCCTCGCAGCTTGTAGATCTGCTATTTTTGGCTAAAGTTCTCAGAATATGGACGCTATGGGGGTCAAGTGATTAATATAAAAAAAGGAGGAAAAAAATACGTATTGTAAGTCGCTCTGTACAGAGCGACTTTCGCGAAATCTATCTAGGTCGTCCTCAGACGAGCCCTCCATCGTTGTTTCCAGTCATCTCGGTTCTCCATACATCTGGCCAGCTCATTGGTGTTCTGTGTCCCTACGTCTTCCTTGAGTATGTCCACGTATGTTTTTGTGGGACGTCCTCGCGGCCGGTGCCCGTGTGTTGGCTCCCACAGTACCAATTTGCTGGCTGGAAGCTCCTGGTGTCTTTGGCAGTGTCCTGCTAGTCTCATTCTTCTGGTGGCAATTTTCTCGCTTACCTTTGGTATTCCCTCATACAGGCTCTCGTTTGTAACATGTGCATTCCTGTTGATGTTGAGTACTGCACGCAACATTCTAGTGTAGCACCCGTCTAGAGACTTCTGCAGGGTTGGCTTCAGGGTCCAGCATTCACTGCCATAGAGGAGAACAGACTCCACCGTTGCAAAGAAGAAGCTAAGTTTGATTTGGCGGGGGAGGTTAGAGTTCCATACACTGTTCATGCCGTTCAGGGCCCTCCAAGCGAGTGCCTTCCTTACTTTAAGGTCTTTCTCAGTTGAGTCGACCCATGCGCCCAGGTACTTGAAGTCCTTGACTTCCTTCAACACAGCTCCTTCTGTTGTTGTCACGAAATATACAGAAATAAACAGGACATACTCGGATTACATTTACTCGGATTACTTTTCTCGCCAGTACTCTCGCCGGTAGGTAAAATGACGCGTTGCCATGGGCACCAGCAAATTAAGACCTCAAAACCACGTGGGCGTCCGATGTGTTAAAGGACAAGTTTAGTTTTTTTTTATAACAAGGGTTCATAATTTAGGTTGTAATTAAATAATATAAAAGATGAGTGTTAAAATTATTTCATTTACTTCATTATTGTTTTAGGGATTCATATTTCAGTGGTTGGGGGCATGCGTACAAGTGGCTAAATATGTCATTTTACACAGAATAAGCCCATCCCAAGATACAACGTAACCTTTTATGGTTGGATGTGACTTATGGGGGCTAGAAGTGTTACTGTAAATAGCAATAAAGAAACTGCTGGCTTATTGTGTCTAAAAAGACATATTTAGCCACTTGTACGCATGCCCCCATGCATGCGTACGCATGCCCCACATTTTAGCACGGGAAACGCGCTAAAACAATAGAACGAAGCAAATGAAAACATTTTAACACTCACTTTTTCTTTTCTCTAATTACAATCTAAAATATGAACCCTTGTTGTACAAAAAACAAAGTTGTCCTTTAAATGGTAAATTGTAAATGTATAATATCCATTCTCTCTCTCTCTCTCTCTCTCTCTCTCTCTCTCTCTCTCTACAGAGGAGTTTGTCCATGCAGCCAATAAGTTTGGTCAGATCACTCCTATGGAGATCGACATCCTGTACCAGCTGTCCAGCCTGCACTCCCCCTCTGGGTAAGACCCTGACCCTGACCCCTGACCCCTAACCTCTGACCCCTGACCTCTGACCCCTAAACCCTAACCTCTAACCCTACATCCTGTACCAGTGCCCTTTGCACACAGGACAGTTGCGTTTTTTTCGTTTGCGGCATGAATAAAACGGTTAAACGCGCCTGTGTGCAAAGGGCTTAAGACCCTAACCCTGACCCCTAACCTCTGACCTTCTAACCCAGGGGTGTCCAAAGTGCGGCCTCGGAACCAAATGCGTCCAGAGGACACATTTTAAACGGCCCACAGCGTCATTCCTAAAGTGTATCATAAAGACGTTCAAAGACGCCGTCAAACAAGATTATTTTCCCAGAGTATAATTCGTCAACATTCCTTGTTTCCTGTTGTCTCATTCTGGTCAAAGTATTTTTTTATTTGACCTTGCACGTCTGGTTACATTTGGTAATGTCAAATAATGCTTTAGTTTTTAGTGTTTTGTTCAGAGCAAACACCTGACAAAAGACCGTTGAAATGTATATTGATGATAAATAGTTAAATGAAATGGTTTAAATGTGATGCATATGTATGTGACTTTGTTACGGTCCGACCATAAGTACATCATGTCAGGAGACGTAGTCAGCTCTGCTACCTCCTTAACTCATTTCTGACAGAGTTTATTTATTTATAATTCTCTGACATTTGTTTTACACTTTTTCTCTCACTTTGATAAATTGTCCAGTTGTGATAAGCTCATGTGTTGTCTGGCTGCTCCACAAACGCACGCACGCACGCACGCACGCACGCACGCACGCACACACACACACACGCACACACACACACACACACACACACACACAGGGTCATGTCATTGACAACAGCTGCAGTCTTACAGAGAAGCCAGAGACTCAGTCTGACTGCATAGCTTGGTGAACAGCACCCTCTAGTGGCTAACAGTGGACTCTAGCCTGCATTGGGAGCCTGTAGATATTTTCAACATAACATTTGTTTGACGTTCCATTTGTTCGATGGGGGTGAATGCTAACCTGGTGAAATGCTAACCTGGTGAAATGCTAACCTGGTGAATGCTAACCACTATGCCTACACCTAACACAAACCCTAACCTCAGTAAAACTAACCTAACCCTAACCCTTAGTCGACACATAGAAGTAGCAAGATTGATTTTCATTTGAAGTCATATGACGTCGCCCTCCCCTAGACAATGTGACACCTTACTGACATCTGTCATGTTTGGTGATACCACATGTGGTGATGATAATAGTGACCTTGCTTAATGTAAATAGCTCTGGATTAAGAGCGTCTGCTAAATGCCTAAACTGTAAACTTTCTGAACCTGTCTGACATTGAGAGGATAATAATAATAACTGGAAAATTTGCACGTTGTGAAATTGCAAGTGTGGTTGCCCTGACAGGCCCTGTGTTTCAAATCATATTTGAGTTTTGGGAAGTGAATTTCCATTATTTTGGGGGCTGTGTTTGTTTACCAGTAAGTAAATGCATCTTGTGCATTGTAACCCCCATATATGAGTATAAGGGGCTACCCTAACAGTGCAGCAGATCTACAAGCTCGCAGCGCGGCACTCGGTGCCGCGCTGTGAGCTTGTAGATCTGCTATTTTTCAACTGTTAAGCATAAAATAATGATACACAATAATGTGTACCCGTTCTAAAAGGGTTTTTATATTGTGTTCTCCTCAGTCGTCTCAACCTGTCTGACATCCAGAGGATCGCTCCTCTGGAGGAAGGCTCTCTGCCTCATCACCTGGTGGAAGCACAGAAACAGGTGTGTGTGTGTGTGTGTGTGTGTGTGTGTGTGTGTGTGTGTGTGTGTGTGTGTGTGTGTGTGTGTGTGTGTGTGTGTGTGTGTGTGTGTGTGTGTGTGTGTGTGTGTGTGTGTGTGTGTGCGCGCGCGCGCGCGCGTCTTGGTCTGTCTCTAAAGGAGAATTTGATGATAGTTTTCACCCAACAACAACATCATGATGATGCATGTGTTTGTCTCTGCATGATAATCGCTGCAGTGTCTCTGACGTAAGTTTAAGATGTCTGTCTGTCTGTCTGTCTGTCTGTCTGTCTGTTTGTTAGGCATTAGTATTCCTGTCACATCTTCAGTACCATGTGACATGTCATGTGACATGTCATGTGACTGTCAGCCCTAAATAAGAGCTAAGGGAATAGTTTGCCCCAAAAGGAACAACTAAGATGTGTTTGTTGTGGGATTGAGCGTCCTACTGACGCTCATCAGGTTATGGTCTCAGGAATAAGACAAAGACGTGCTTAATTTATAGAAAATCATTCATGTTTTGGGTGAACTACTCCTTTAAGATGTCCCCGTCCAGTGGTAGATTTAGTCATTTAGTCTCTGTCCGGTCCAAAGCACTTGCAGCAGCTGCCTCAAGTCACGTCATTAAAAAAAGAAAGAAATAGGCGATCTACAAGCAACGTGGCAGGGCTCGTTGTGATCTGTTTTCACTAGTTTGGGTCCCTGGCAAATGTCCAATTCCTCTTTTGGGTTTCGACCTGAAAAGGTTTGGGAACCACTGGTGTAGATGTAGTGATGACCTGCAGTACCTCTGTCTCTCCAGCAGGGGGACTCCTCCATAGTGTACATATAGTGATGATGACCTGTAGTACCTCTGTCTCCCCAGCAGGGGGACTCCTCCATAGTGTACATATAGTGATGATGACCTGCTGTACCCCTGTCTCCCCAGCAGGGGGACTCCTCCATAGTGTACATATAGTGATGATGACCTGTAGTACCTCTGTCTCTCCAGCAGGGGGACTCCTCCATAGTGTACATATAGTGATGATGACCTGTAGTACCTCTGTCTCCCCAGCAGGGGGACTCCTCCATAGTGTACATATAGTGATGATGACCTGTAGTACCTCTGTCTCCCCAGCAGGGGGACTCCTCCATAGTGTACATATAGTGATGATGACCTGCTGTACCCCTGTCTCCCCAGCAGGGGGACTCCTCCATAGTGTACATATAGTGATGATGACCTGCTGTACCCCTGTCTCCCCAGCAGGGGGACTCCTCCATAGTGTACATATAGTGATGATGACCTGCTGTACCCCTGTCTCCCCAGCAGGGGGACTCCTCCATAGTGTACATATAGTGATGATGACCTGCTGTACCCCTGTCTCCCCAGCAGGGGGACTCCTCCATAGTGTACATATAGTGATGATGACCTGCTGTACCCCTGTCTCCCCAGCAGGGGGACTCCTCCATAGTGTACATATAGTGATGATGACCTGTAGTACCCCTGTCTCTCCAGCAGGGGGACTCCTCCATAGTGTACATATAGTGATGATGACCTGTAGTACCCCTGTCTCCCCAGCAGGGGGACTCCTCCATAGTGTACATATAGTGATGATGACCTGTAGTACCCCTGTCTCTCCAGCAGGGGGACTCCTCCATAGTGTACATATAGTGATGATGACCTGTAGTACCCCTGTCTCTCCAGCAGGGGGACTCCTCCATAGTGTACATATAGTGATGATGACCTGCAGTACCCCTGTCTCTCCAGCAGGGGGACTCCTCCATAGTGTACATATAGTGATGATGACCTGTAGTACCCCTGTCTCCCCAGCAGGGGGACTCCTCCAGGTCGGTGATGGTTCAAGCAGCAGAGTCGGCCTACAGGTTCACCCTGGGATCCATCGCTGGAGGTGAGAGGAAGATGATGATGATGATGATGATGATGATGATGATGATGATTATCTCTTTTTGATTGATTGATTATTTTATTAGACAAAAATGTAGAACAGTACAAGTATAGTCAATACAATATTATGTAGTACAGTACAAGTACAGTTAAACACCCTGCCTAAAAGGAACACATCAAATAAGACCTTTTACAGTCTTGTTTGACGGAAGCCCTCTGGTATTTAATTCATGAACATAATAAATAGCAAGCAAAGAAAACATTCAATAATATCACAGTTATAAAACACACTATGTACAGGATAGGGGAAACAAGGGGGTGGGGCTAAGGTAAGGGGGGGGGGGTGGGTGCTCACTTCTGGCCTGTCTATGAGAGAAGTGATAACTTCTCTGGTCCCTGGACTCGTGGAGCAGAGATCCAGTAGAACTAAGACTGGTGGAGAAGAGATGCAAGCTAAAAGAACAAGTTATTTTGTGTTTGGTTGTGTGCGGGCGTCATGTCCGTATATAGCTGATCTACAAGCTCTGCCGTGGACTGAAGACTCTCCTCTTCAGACTCCACCTAAACCCATAGCACTTCTGAAACACTCCCCTCGGTGGTATACCGATGTCTAGATTGATATTCCTATGCCTTGTTGTATTGTTGTTGATGTACTGACATATTATCTTGTTTATTATAGTGATGTATTATCTGCTTATTGTAAGTCACTTTGTATTAAAAGCGTCTGCTAAATGCCTAAACTGTCTTGTAGACCAGCTATTTTCCCTTTCCCTGTATTTTTCTCCTCTATGTGGACATAAATAAATGGCTAAACTGTGTGTGTGTGTGTGTGTGTGTGTGTGTGTGTGTGTGTGTGTGTGTGTGTGTGTGTGTGTGTGTGTGTGTGTGTGTGTGTGTGTTCATAGCTACGGGTGCCACAGCGGTGTACCCCATCGACCTGGTGAAGACGCGCATGCAGAACCAGCGCTCCACCGGGTCCTTCGTAGGAGAGCTGATGTACAAGAACAGCTTCGACTGCGCCAAGAAGGTTCTGCGCTACGAGGGAGCCTTCGGCTTCTACAGAGGTGGGACTGGGAGGACCCCCGCTGGCCGCGCTGCGACACTGCACCTTACGTTGGACATGTCCTTGTAGAGATAGTCTCGCGTCGCCAGACAACTATTCCTCGATCTCCGAATTATATGGAGATCAGGGGTTCCCAAACCTTTTTGTCTCAGGGCACCCCATGAATATATATTTTTTTTAATCCGAGGCACCCCTACATTATAATTTTCACTCCCAGCACCTTATGTTTATAGCATATCGTCGTTGTCGGGTGGAAACCTTTTATGTCCAAAACCGTTCCTTTTGTATTTATCATCAATAAAATGTACTAATCTAGTGAAAACAGTGACGATATTTTAGTGATTATGTTGTGAGGAAAACGTTGAGATAACAGCCATTTTGGTTAGAACTGACTGAAAATTACTTTGTACTTCAAGTTTAAAATGATTTTTTTCAATTGTCTAAATAAATTCCACTCTGTTTTCACTAGATTAGTACATTTTATTGATGATCAGTGTTGGGCAGTAACGAATTACTAATAATATATTACTGTAATATTATTACTTTTTCCAGTAACGAGTAATATAAGGTATTACTCTAAAAAAAATGGTAATATATAACGCTTTACTCCGGATACAGATCTACAAGACATCAACATACATCTACACTTCTACAGAGATGCGATGTAGCTTGTAGATCAGTCATTTGCGCAGTGCGCACAGTTATGACGTTGCTTATGTCATGAGATCAGTGCATAACCCAGTACGCAAATAGCGCCATCTTGGATATGGCGCAATGCATTCCGGGTATTCGCAAAGGTCTCTGGGATTGTTTGGGTCCATGCGCATCCAACGCTAGGGGCGCATCTCAGAGCCGCAATTGGGTTTGATGATAGTCTTGGAGGATGACGGACGCAGATGACCAATATAGTAATTTAAATGTTCCTCATCTAAGACGTGACATTGTTGTGTCAAATGCATTAAAGAAGGATTTAGTTGCCTGTTGCCGTGCAGCATGTATTTTAAATCTGCAACCACCAAAACAATACGCTACAGATTACAGAAATAGAGGACCAGAGGAGGTCCAAACTAATTTTAGATGGGGGTATAATTTGTCTTCCCGATCCTGATACCCTCCGAAACGGCTGGGTAGACGTCATGCTATCCACAGTTGTTACAAAGTGCTATAGAAGTAAGTCTAAGTCCGTTATTGTCTCCAGGTTGGCAGAGGTAGCGCCCAGGATTACATTAGATAATATAATTAATTGACACCGAACATGGGTTACAACATCGTGGGATAAAAACAAACAAACAAATAAATATTAAGTCTATTAATAAGAATCAAATCACGTTTGCTGCAATAAATAGGCATATATGCCATTGACTGTTAAAATATTGAATTGGCTCTTAATTATAAAGACCACCGGCTATGTGGCCGCCTGGCCAAATGCTGTTATTAGGCTATTTTATAATTTAAGCCTATTATTGTTATTATTATTATTATTTCGATAAAGTAGAACAACCATTAAAAATTCATAATCATTTAAAGTTTGTATCGTGCTCGGACTCTCTGTCCTGACAGCTTGCTGCTGCTGCTGTTATAGATCAGCCTATTTGTCGTACGATGGTGTTGCGCGCTGAAAATATCAGAGCTACAGGCTCACAACACGTCTCAACTCGCCAGGTTGAGAGCTTGTATATCTGCCATTTAGATATGCAGAAACACCGTCGTACGGCGAAGGCTCGAAGCACATTTTCTCCAATTTATCAGCGCGGTGTACGGGACTTCTTGGTTCGCTTGGAGTCGGGGTTTAGGTTTACTGTTATGACAAACAGAACCGGGCGTGATCTGAACCGGACCCGGTTGAGGATAATAAAACAGGGATACAAACTTCTATGGGTCGTGGAATCAGTGCCACTTGGATACGAGCAAGAACAGTGACTGTCTGATCACAGCAATGGATGGATTAAGTGCCAAGAAAAGTGGTGAAAGTTGGTGACGATGCAGGCAAGTTGCTTGCGCCATCATGACATAACATTAACAAAACAAAACATGTTTGCATATTAAGGTTGAATGAGATGTAAAAGCCCAAATCATATGAATTGGTAGGCTACTGTGCGACCGCATCGCGCAAGCAGTTCCCTTGCGCCCACTTCATTCATTTTATTTTTTGGCAAGCCCTCTGAGTCTGCACGAGTAGATTAATATAGACATTATTTTGTTAATTATAAAAACGGTAACAGATAGCATCTGTGATAAAGTGGAAGAAGTGCAGCGCTATAACATAAAACAGTTTAATAATCGGCACGTAGAGAGCAAAGACGCGTACACTCAAAGCATATCCCAAGCAGCTGAGACGCTCATGGACCCATTTACTCCCAGATAGCTTTGCGCTTACCCCCAATGCAACGCGAAATATCCAAGATGGCGGTATTTGCGAACTGGGTTATGGAACAGTGTCAGCGCTGCGCTGCCTGTCACAGTCACAGAGAGAGCATCAGCGTGCGACGCGCTTACATGGATGGGACATTTACAATCTACAAGCACTCCTCTCGGCCGCGGAGGGGTCCGCGGGGGTCCGCCGCGGAGGGTTCCTTTGCGGGGGTCCGCTGCGGACCGTCCGCGGAGCTCAGCGGGACCACCGTGGACCACTGCGGACTGAGTTGCTGCTGTTAGCCACTAATAGCCAGTTAGCGTAGCCTCCACTGTCTGAGCCCAATAAGCATCATGTCTGTTGTAAAATGTAAAACTACTCACCGAAATAGACGGTTTTAGGGAGTTGAAACTAAGCCTACTTTCCTTAGTGGGAACACCCAGAGCCCCTGCACCTCACGTCTAAAATAGCCTACACTTTTTAGGCAGAAAAGAAAATATGTAGCCTATTATTTAACTCATTGACTGCCAAGGCCCGAGTTTCCCGAGTTATTACAGTAGTCCCAGGCTGCCACAGCCCGAGTTTCCCGAGTTGGAAGCCATTTTGAAAAAAAAAAAAAAAAATCTAAAAATGCCTAAAATGTATTAGGCATGATCGCAATCGTGAAATTGCATGGTTAGCCCCATAACAAACACATCTTTCAAAATGGCAAAAATGGCTGTTTTGTCTGACTTTGAAGGCTTCTATCTCATGAATGCTTGAACGGATTTCCAAGCGAATTGTTTTGTTTGAAAGCTGTTAAAAAGTACTACACATATGGTGCATATATGGTGCATGGGCGTGCATGATCTGTGCACAAAAATTTTATCCGTGCACTAGAAATTTAGGAAGGTGGAAGTGTTTGTTTTGTCTGACTTTGAAGGCTTCTATCTCATGAATGCCTGAACGGATTTCCAAGCGGATTTTTTTGTTTGAAAGCTGTTAAAAAGTACTACACATATGATGCATATATGGTGCATGGGCATGCACGATCCGTGCACTACAAATTGATCTGTGCACTAGAAATCTAGGAACGTGGCATCCTGGTACTTGGCGGCCATCTTGAAAAGGGCATTCAATGAGTTAAGGATAATATAGGCAGGGGTCTTCAACAGAGCTGAGAGTTTTAAATGTAATAAAAAATAAGCAATGTTTTGTTGGGTTATATATTATGTCTTAATTATTAATTGATAAAATCCATTAAAAAAGTTTCTAACTGTTCCCAGGTCAAATATTGATGTGAGATTAAAATGTGATTAATTGAGATGAATTAATTACAAAGCCTGCAATTATAATTTCTTTAATTGCATCCCAGAGACTGTTATTGTTCCAATAAATTGGATTCAGTTCTAAAAGGAGCTGGCTAAACAGATTTTGCAGGTTAAAAAAAAGAAAAGAAAAAAAAGTAATATAACTTAATATATTACATATTACTCTTGATTCCAAGTAATAAGTAATATAATATTACTTTTTCCAAGGAGTAACGATTACTCTCCTAAGTAATATTGCCCAACACTGTTGATGATAAATACAAAAGGAACGGTTTGTCCAAATAAATTCCAAATATTATCACATTATCTCGCGGCACCCCTGGACTGCCGTCACTGCACCCCAGGGTGCCCCGTCACTGCACCCCAGGGTGCCCCGTCACCCACTTTGAAAACCCCTGATGGTAGAGTCTGGAACGGCAGCTCCCGAACGCAGAGTATTAGAAGTATTCACTGCTGCACTGAACTGTAGTCCCATTGGAAACATAACAGAAACACACTAGCACAGACAGAGTCATTATAATGAACTGTAGTCCCATTGGAAACATAACAGAAACACACTCGCACAGACAGAGTCATTATAATGAACTGTAGTCCCATTGGAAACATAACAGAAACACACTAGCACAGACAGAGTCATTATAATGAATTGTAGTCCCATTGGAAACATAACAGAAACACACTAGTACAGACAGAGTCATTCGAGCGGCATATTCTTGTTATGTGTGTATAGTTTAAGAAAACATTTGAAAATATCATGGAAGTAACACCAACAACACCAGAGAAAGACTAAATAACGTCCCAAATATATTGAAAGAAGACATAACGCTTCCAGTAGGACTTATCGCTACTGCACCAAGGGAGCGGTTGCAATGATTACTGTCACAATATAGAGCTATTTAACACTGTTACTGAACAAACACTCTATAGCAATGATTACTGTCACAATATAGAGCTATTTAACACTGTTACTGAACAAACACTCTATAGCAATGATTACTGTCACAATATAGAGCTATTTAACACTGTTACTGAACAAACACTCTATAGCAATGATTACTGTCACAATACAGAGCTATTTAACACTGTTACTGAACAAACACTCTATAGCAATGATTACTGTCACAATATAGAGCTATTTAACACGGTTACTGAACAAACACTCTATAGCAATGATTACTGTCACAATATAGAGCTATTTAACACTGTTAATGAACACTCTATAGCAATGATTACTGTCACAATATAGAGCTATTTAACACTATTACTGAACACTCTATAGCAATGATTACTGTCACAATATAGAGCTATTTAACACGTATTTTAACCAAAGAAAATGATTTACCCTACCTTTAAATTATGATGTATAAAAAAGTAAATATGAATGATTGATGATTTGCGCTGTGTCACACATGTGCCCTTATTTCCCACAATGCTTTGCAGGTCTGGTTCCTCAGCTTATAGGCGTGGCTCCAGAGAAAGCCATCAAACTCACAGTGAGTCCACGTGTTCACTTTATACACACACGCACACACACACACACACACACACACAAGCGTGCGCGCACACACACACACACACACACACACACACACACACACACACACACACACACACACAAAGGCTGTCACGATTCTTGATTCAAACCGAAAATGAATCGAAGTTGACGTTCAATTCCTATCAGAAATACATTTCCAGGAGAGAAAAAAAGTAATAGACAAATCTTGCCGACATTGAAACATATATGAGATGTATGAATCTAACACTGTGTGTGTGTGTGTGTGTGTGTGTGTGTGTGTGTGTGTGTGTGTGTGTGTGTGTGTGTGTGTGTGTGTGTGTGTGTGTGTGTGTGTGTGTGTGTGTGTGTGTGTGTGTGTGTGTGTGTGTGTGTGTGTGCGCGTGTGTGTGTGTGCGCGCGCGCGTCTGTGTGTGTGTGCGTGCGTGCGTGCGTGCGTGTGTGTACAGGTAAACGACTTCGTCAGAGACAAGTTCACCACTAAAGACGGCATCCCACTGTTTGCGGAGGTGATGGCGGGAGCATGTGTAAGTCTGTTCTGATTGGTCCATTTGGTTAGCATTTAGTCCAGGGGTGTCAAACTCATTTTGGGGTGAGGGCCGCATTGGATGAAAGGTGACTTGATGAGGGCCGAACCAGTCGCGGATCGGATGGCATGCACACTCACGCACATGTTGGCTCTGTTTTTCTTCCTGTCGTCTCAGCCACTGCTGTAGCTAGCAGTATAGCAGTATATCATTTTACAAATTGTGTTTATTATTAAGTAAAATAGCTACTTTCATTATTGGTATTACAGTTAGGTACGAGAGATGCTATTTGTTTAAAGGAGTAGTTCATCCCCAAAATGACTTTTTTTTTCTTTGATTACTCACGCCATGGAGACTTGAGTTCAATAATATATTTGTATTTTATTTGTCGCATTACTAAGACAAAAATGTGATAATAGTACACTTCCCCCCATTGATTCCGGATGGGGACCCAAATGCATTTGGGTCCCCATCCAGAATCAATAGGCATGCATTTATTGTAATCAAATTTCTGTTTTAGGAATGAGTCTCCATTGGCTCCATGGCATTTTGGGGGTGAACTACTCCTTTAAGAAGTGCCAATAAGAATAAACCATTTGATAATAGAATAATTCAATTCCTGATAGTCTCTGCTATAATTTGTAAATGGCTAAAAAAAATATTATTGATGCAGGACAATAATTATTTTTATTGTATTTTATAATAAAAAAGAATAAAAGTAATGAACAATAATGGCATATTCAGAAAATATCTGAATAATAAAACTTTTACATTTTATTATTATATTTTTTAAATAAGTTATTTTCTTAACAACATTAATTTCCATGTCTAATATGTGTAATCTTTGAGTACAGTTCGAATATTGTAGGTATGTTCAGGTAATTCATAGCCAGATCCCCCACCCCATTCCTAGCAATGCTGTCATCTTCAAAGAGAGAGAGAGAGCTGGTCACTTAACATTCCAATCAATCAACTCAATCACTGCCAGGTGGGAGAAACCTAGCCTGCAGTGAGAAGGCATTAGTTATGTTAATTCTTAAAACAATCATAACTCTTGACAGGAATGGGCTAGAGACTTACTTTTTTTTCTAAATGCTTGATTGAATGAATGATTGAATCATCTCGCGGGCCGGATCCGGCCCGCGGGCCGTATGTTTGACATCCCTGATTTAGTCTGACTAGCATTTAGTCTGACTGGTCCATTTGGTTAGCATTTAGTCTGACTGGTCCATTTGGTTAGCATGTAGTCTGACTGGTCCATTAGGTTAGCATTTAGTCTGACTGGGGTCCATTAGGTTAGCATTTAGTCTGACTGGGGTCCATTAGGTTAGCATTTAGTCTGACTGGTCCATTTGGTTAGCATGTAGTCTGACTGGTCCATTAGGTTAGCATTTAGTCTGACTGGGGTCCATTAGGTTAGCATTTAGTCTGACTGGGGTCCATTTGGTTAGCATTTAGTCTGACTGGTCCATTAGGTTAGCATTTAGTCTGACTGGTCCATTAGGTTAGCATTTAGTCTGACTGGGGTCCATTAGGTTAGCATTTAGTCTGACTGGGGTCCATTTGGTTAGCATTTAGTCTGACTGGGGTCCATTTGGTTAGCATTTAGTCTGACTGGGGTCCATTAGGTTAGCATTTAGTCTGACTGGTCCATTAGGTTAGCATTTAGTCTGACTGGTCCATTAGGTTAGCATTTAGTCTGACTGGTCCATTTGGTTAGCATTTAGTCTGACTGGGGTCCATTTGGTTAGCATTTAGTCTGACTGGTCCATTAGGTTAGCATTTAGTCTGACTGGTCCATTTGGTTAGCATTTAGTCTGACTGGGGTCCATTAGGTTAGCATTTAGTCTGACTGGGGTCCATTAGGTTAGCATTTAGTCTGACTGGTCCATTTGGTTAGCATTTAGTCTGACTGGTCCATTTGGTTAGCATTTAGTCTGACTGGTCCATTTGGTTAGCATTTAGTCTGACTGGGGTCCATTTGGTGTCAGACTGGTCCATTTGGTTAGCATTTAGTCTGACTGGTCCATTTGGTCAGCATTTAGTCTGACTGGTCCATTAGGTTAGCATTTAGTCTGACTGGTCCATTAGGTTAGCATTTAGTCTGACTGGTCCATTTGGTTAGCATTTAGTCTGACTGGGGTCCATTTGGTTAGCATTTAGTCTGACTGGTCCATTAGGTTAGCATTTAGTCTGACTGGTCCATTTGGTTAGCATTTAGTCTGACTGGGGTCCATTAGGTTAGCATTTAGTCTGACTGGGGTCCATTAGGTTAGCATTTAGTCTGACTGGTCCATTTGGTTAGCATTTAGTCTGACTGGTCCATTTGGTTAGCATTTAGTCTGACTGGTCCATTTGGTTAGCATTTAGTCTGACTGGGGTCCATTTGGTTAGCATTTAGTCTGACTGGGGTCCATTTGGTTAGCATTTAGTCTGACTGGGGTCCATTAGGTTAGCATTTAGTCTGACTGGTCCATTTGGTTAGCATTTAGTCTGACTGGGGTCCATTTGGTTAGCATTTAGTCTGACTGGGGTCCATTAGGTTAGCATTTAGTCTGACTGGTCCATTAGGTTAGCATTTAGTCTGACTGGGGTCCATTAGGTTAGCATTTAGTCTGACTAGCATTTAGTCTGACTGGTCCATTTGGTTAGCATTTAGTCTGACTGGTCCATTTGGTCAGCATTTAGTCTGACTGGGGTCCATTTGGTCAGCATTTAGTCTGACTGGGGTCCATTTGGTCAGCATTTAGTCTGACTGGTCCATTTGGTTAGCATTTAGTCTGACTGGGGTCCATTAGGTTAGCATTTAGTCTGACTGGTCCATTTGGTCAGCATTTAGTCTGACTGGGGTCCATTTGGTCAGCATTTAGTCTGACTGGGGTCCATTTGGTCAGCATTTAGTCTGACTGGTCCATTTGGTTAGCATTTAGTCTGACTGGGGTCCATTAGGTTAGCATTTAGTCTGACTGGTCCATTTGGTCAGCATTTAGTCTGACTGGGGTCCATTTGGTTAGCATTTAGTCTGACTGGGGTCCATTAGGTTAGCATTTAGTCTGACTGGTCCATTTGGTCAGCATTTAGTCTGACTGGGGTCCATTTGGTCAGCATTTAGTCTGACTGGGGTCCATTTGGTCAGCATTTAGTCTGACTGGTCCATTTGGTTAGCATTTAGTCTGACTGGGGTCCATTAGGTTAGCATTTAGTCTGACTGGTCCATTTGGTCAGCATTTAGTCTGACTGGTCCATTTGGTTAGCATTTAGTCTGACTGGTCCATTTGGTCAGCATTTAGTCTGACTGGGGTCCTTTTGGTTAGCATTTAGTCTGACTGGTCCATTTGGTCAGCATTTAGTCTGACTGGTCCATTTGGTCAGCATTTAGTCTGACTGGTCCATTTGGTTAGCATTTAGTCTGACTGGTCCATTTGGTCAGCATTTAGTCTGACTGGGGTCCTTTTGGTTAGCATTTAGTCTGACTGGTCCATTTGGTTAGCATTTAGTCTGACTGGTCCATTTGGTCAGCGTTTAGTCTGACTGGTCCATTTGGTTAGCATTTAGTCTGACTGGGGTCCATTTGGTTAGCATTTAGTCTGACTGGTCCATTTGGTTAGCATTTAGTCTGACTGGTCCATTTGGTCAGCATTTAGTCTGACTGGGGTCCATTTGGTTAGCATTTAGTCTGACTGGGGTCCATTTGGTCAGCATTTAGTCTGACTGGTCCATTTGGTTAGCATTTAGTCTGACTGGTCCATTTGGTCAGCATTTAGTCTGACTGGGGTCCTTTTGGTTAGCATTTAGTCTGACTGGTCCATTTGGTTAGCATTTAGTCTGACTGGTCCATTTGGTCAGCGTTTAGTCTGACTGGTCCATTTGGTTAGCATTTAGTCTGACTGGGGTCCATTTGGTTAGCATTTAGTCTGACTGGTCCATTTGGTTAGCATTTAGTCTGACTGGTCCATTTGGTCAGCATTTAGTCTGACTGGGGTCCATTTGGTTAGCATTTAGTCTGACTGGGGTCCATTTGGTCAGCATTTAGTCTTGATGCTTCCTTTGACAACCTGTAGTATTATGATGTTGATTCCACAGCCATTACTTTAACTCTTTTACCACCGTTTAGGTTGTTAACAGTCTGCTCACGGCCATCAAAGTATTTACACAAGACCGCGATTGGAAATAATGGATGGTTGTTTTTCTATAAAAGCGCAAAGGTCCAATCGTCCAAACATCCAATCGCGGTCTTGTGTAAAAGACGGCTGCATTACTCACGGAATCGTAAAAACAAAACAAAACATTATGCGAGCAGCCATTACAGAGAGAGAGGCTGCTCCTCCCCCTCGGTTTGCATCAGTTTTCAGACATAGAAACAGAGAAAGTAGATTCTGATTGGTCAATCGCTGAAATCAGCGGTCTGTTATTCCCTGATAACAGACCGCTCCGCTCTATAACAGACCACTGCTAATCAAAGACTCAGAACACCTGCTGCAGTCAAGCTGCACTGTGTGAATCTGGTACCGTATCCAACATGTCAGCCATGTAAACAAACACACAGCGACATTTACAACTAAACGTTGCTCTCAAGAATGTCGAGACAACGTTGTATCAGAAAAAATCAGCACTTCCTTGTTTTCCAAGGCGACCGTGACGCACTGGGGGGGGGGGACGCCCAGCGCAACACTTGTGGAACACTTCCAGCCGTCTGTAAACAAGAAAATACTTTGTTTTGTTTTTAGTTTTGAGTCAAATTATTAATTTTATTTAGTAGCCGGGTAATAAGCGGGATAATGAATGGTGTTTTGGTTCCCTCCGTTTGTTTCCCCAATCCCTATTAAAATGGAGGGGTCCGCAGCAGTTAGTCTGGGATCACTTCACTGCTGCAGACCCCCCCCCCCCCCCCCCCCCCCCCGCCTCCTCCATCTGCTCTGACAGGCTCTGGCGGGGGGAAAAGAACCAACACTCGTTATGGCGCCGGGGACACGAGAAACAAGAAACGAGCGCTTGTTCAGCGGCCAGAGAGTTGAGGCCTAAACGTGTGTGCGTGTGTCAATGTTGATTTTGTTGACTAAAACTATGACGAAAAATGTTTGTCGACTGCGCTTTTTGGAGCCGTGTGCAAAGCACATGAGCTCCCAGTGTACAGCTTTCAGCGTTTGTCCCGTCTAGTGGGAAAAGGTTGTTTCGTTCAGTTCGAACAAGGTTTCAGGCCAGGCCAGGCCAGGCACACACACAAACGCACACACACACACACAGGGGGGGAAGGGGGGGTAGAATTTATAGTTCTAGAACACATAGAATTCATAGATCTAGAACACGTAGAATCAAAAACATAGATCTGGAAGTGCTCAAATTCACGGCTCCACTTCGAACGAAGGTTTGATTTTTTTAATGACGAAAACTAGATAAAAACTAAATAAAAACTAAGCTGTGATGACTAAAACTAAGACTAAATATATTGACAATTTCGTCAACAAAATATAAACTAGACTAAAACGTTAGTGAGGGACTAGTGGAGAAGAGAGTCATTTAATGTTTGGTTGCTCTCAGGTGTTGCGTGCTGAAAACAGCTGATCTACCACATTGTGAGCTTGTAGATCAGCTATTTTCAGCACGCAACCAAGTGTAAAATCAGTCATTACGATGCCATCAAGGCCTGCTAAAATACATTTAGGCGACTAAATCTACTGTAGATTTAGTCGCCCTAACATCTTGTGATATTTAGTCAACTAAAACTAGACTAAAACAAAAACTTTACAGATGACTAAATTATGACTAAAACTAAAATACATGTTATTCAAAAGACTATGACTAAAACTAAATCAAAATTTGCTGTCAAAAACAACACTGGTGTGTGTGTGTGTGTGTGTGCGTGTGCGTGTGCGTGTGTGCGTGCGTGCGTGCGTGCGTGCGTGCGTGCGTCAGGCGGGGGGGTCTCAGGTGATCTTCACCAACCCTCTAGAGATCGTGAAGATCCGCCTGCAGGTGGCAGGAGAGATCACCACGGGACCAAGAGTCAGTGCTCTGAATGTGGTGCGAGACCTGGGCTTCTTCGGACTCTACAAGGTACTGAGTTTAGATATATAGACCCTCTACTAGATATATAGACCCTCTACTAGATATATAGACCCTCTACTAGATATATAGACCCTCTACAAGGTACTATAGAGATCACCACGGGACCAAGAGTCAGCGCTCTGAATGTGGTGCGAGACCTGGGCTTCTTCGGACTCTACAAGGTACTGGAGTCCTGGGGTCCATCATTTTACTCTATTCACATCATTTCCATGAGGGGTCTTCAATCTTTTCAGGCCAGGGACCCCCACACTGATGGGGAGATGGAGCAGGGACCCCCTACCACCTCTTAGGGTGGGGGGGGGTCAAAGCTACAACATATTTATTTTATTTTAAACAGTAATCATGCATACAGTACAAGCTATTCAAATTGAACAAAATCATGATACATTTTCAACATAGATTTGAAGACAAATGACACATTTTGCAGACTCCATGCAGTACCTCCGCGGACCCCCTAGGAGTCGCGGACCCCCTGTTGAAGATGGATAGACCTTTAGAAAGTAGTGGAGCCAGGGACACATCCTTCAGGGGTCTTCAACAGGGGGTCCTCAGAGTTACTACAAGAGGTCCTCCAAATCAAAAGTTTGTGATAGAAACTTTTTTTTTTTTTTTTATATTAACCACTTGAACGCTAATGTCCATATTCTGAGAACTTTAGCCAAAAATAGCAGATCTACAAGCTCACAACGCCTCGTGCTGCGAGGCGTTGTGAGCTTGTAGATTGGCTATTTTTCGGCAAAGAGGTTTGGTGTAGAGGGGAAAAAGAGCAGACTAAGTACAGAGTGAAAGGTCAAGTTTATTAAGTATTGACGGTTCAAGTGGTTAAAGTTATACTATGTAACTTTTTTTATAAAACAAATCTTAAAATTGTCCTAACTATTAAATCGCTAAAGTTTTAGAACCCCCACTCCGTTAATTTCAGCCCCAAAAGCCTTTTCTTTATATGTTTTCTACTTAGCCGTGACAGGGGCGGGATTTCGCGGCAAAATGACGTCATCTGCATCATCCGTATACGTTGTGTATACGTTGGCCAATCACATTGCAGATCATACACACATGATATACTACCGGCCAATCACGTCTCTTCAGGGAATAGCTTGCTTCAACAGCTTTGTTACGCTGGTCTAGAAGTCTAGCCTGTAACTCCCCAACGCCGCTCCGCAGAGGGACACGAGACACCTCTACGGATGCGTGGCGAGGCGGACGCGGTGGTCTGAAGGCCCGGTCCGCGGCGAAAAACGGTCGAAAAAAGCAGACGCGACCGCGGTTTGCTATAACGCTACTGACCACTAGTTCAGCAACTTACACAGTATAACTTTAAATATCTGAAAACACAAATTGACATGAATCCAAAATACACTGATGATTGTGCTGTCAAACAGATAGATATTTAACGTACAACTGTGTGTGTGCGTGTGTGTGCACGCGCGTGTGTGCGTGCGCGTGTGTGCGTGCGCGTGTGTGCGCGCGCGTGTGTGTGCGTGTGTGTGTGTGTGTGTGTGTGTGTGTGCGTGCGCGTGTGTGCGTGTACAGGGTGCTAAAGCCTGTTTCCTTCGGGACATCCCGTTCTCAGCCATCTACTTCCCGGTCTACGCCCACACCAAGTCCCAGATGGCCGACGAGCAGGGCAGGCTGGGACCCCTGCAGCTGCTGACTGCTGGAGCCATCGCAGGTACTCACCTATAATACCCTATACCAGGGTTTTCCCCAAGGGCCAAATCATGTCTAGGGTACCAAGCCGAGGGCCACAACATTGAATCATGTCTAGGGTACCAAGCCGAGGGCCACAACATTGAATCATGTCTAGGGTACCAAGCCGAGGGCCACAACATTGAATCATGTCTAGGGTACCAAGCCGAGGGCCACAACATTGAATCATGTCTAGGGTACCAAGCCGAGGGCCACAGCATTGAATCATGTCTAGGGTACCAAGCCGAGGGCCACAACATTGAATCATGTCTAGGGTACCAAGCCCAGGGCCACAACATTGAATCATGTCTAGGGTACCAAGCCGAGGACCACAACATTGAATCATGTCTAGGGTACCAAGCCGAGGGCCACAACATTGAATCATGTCTAGGGTACCAAGCCGAGGGCCACAACATTGAATTATGTCTAGGGTACCAAGCCGAGGGCCACAACATTGAATTATGTCTAGGGTACCAAGCCGAGGGCCACAACATTGAATCATGTCTAGGGTACCAAGCCGAGGGCCACAACATTGAATCATGTCTAGGGTACCAAGCCGAGGGCCACAACATTGAATCATGTCTAGGGTACCAAGCCGAGGGCCACAGCATTGAATCATGTCTAGGGTACCAAGCCGAGGGCCACAACATTGAATTATGTCTAGGGTACCAAGCCGAGGGCCACAACATTGAATCATGTCTAGGGTACCAAGCCGAGGACCACAACATTGAATTATGTCTAGGGTACCAAGCCCAGGTCCACAACATTGAATCATGTCTAGGGTACCAAGCCGAGGACCACAACATTGAATCATGTCTAGGGTACCAAGCAGAGGACCACACCATTGAATCATGTCTAGGGTACCAAGCCGAGGGCCACAACATTGCAGGGGGCGACGGTGGCGTTCCCGCTACTCCAGCGACAGTTCAGATATTGTCGTTGTCGGGTGAAAATCTTGTATGTCCAAAACCGTTCATTTTGCATTTATCATTTTAAAAATGATTTAAACTAGTGAAAACAGACGATCTACAAGCACACAACGCCTCGCGTTGTTGCTGCTCTTATACCACCATTATTACTGGGGCTGGTGGGGGCCAGACAGTAGCCCCCCCCTATTGGGGAACCCTGCCCTATGCCTATCTCCCAACCCCCCCCCCCCCCCCCCCCCCCCCCTATTGGGGAACCCTGCCCTATACCTATCTCCCAACCCCCCACCCCCATATAGTTTATAGCTGCAGCTGCTGACTGCTGGGGCCATCGCAGGAACATGGTCACCTCCCAACCTCCATATAGTTTATTGTGTAAAAGTACATTTTATTGAATCTTTCATATTATATTCTGGATACATTGGACATGCAGTGAATTATTCCGAACCCTTTTTTGTTAAAGTGGTCCCTGGCTAATACGACAAATATGCCTTAATACATTATAATTGTCCTCTATAACTGCAAAGTAAAATTAAAAACACCTTAAATATTTTATTTCTTCTAGAAATAGCTAATCTTTCACTCAATAGGGGAAATGCCCGTCGCAAGTTGATGATGTCATAAATGTCATGTGTGATCTATCCCTATGGAATTTATGGCATGCATGTGAAAATAAAAACGAACTTAATATTTCCTATGGTTAATATGAGCATCAAATCAATATTTCAAATGTGTTTGAGGACTATTATAATGTATTAAGGCATATTTGTCGTATTAGCCAGGGATCCTTTAAAATGTTGAATTTATACGGCATACAGCTCATGAATATCAAAGGTCCATATTTCACAATATTACAATATTACAGGAGACCAGTCAAAACAAGGATTTATAATAGAGAAATGTCAACCTTCTGAAGTCAGAGTTGATTGAAGTCCAGTGGGAAGTTTCCGCAGTCAGTGATGATTTGGGCTGCTATGACATCTGCTATGCTTTTTTACACAATATTCTAATTTCCTGAGATGGACATGTATGTATTAGGACATTCACCAAATATTCAAATATCAAAGTCACTATTCGACATTGTTCACCAAAGTCGAATATTCACTTTTTTTTCTCCTCTCTCTTTAAAAAATCTATAGTTTATAAAGCTTGGCTAGATAGGAAGTCATAAGAATGAGTTGTCAATGCCCCTGGTGGATGAATGTGTTAATGCTCTATACCAGGGCTTCTCAAACCTTTTTAGGCCGTGACCCCCAAAATAAACATATTTGAACTGGGGACCCCCACCCTGACAAGCACTTGGAATTGTAGGTATTACATTTAATGTGACTCAGTACCGCAGATAAATATTGTGAAAATATTTTCACAATGCTTCACAATGTTCGCCTCTTCCTTACTTAATATTTGACAGTTTGTCCATTTCGAATATTCCACTATTCGAATACTTTGAGGTAGAATAATTCAAATACTAAAAAATCACTATTCGTGAATGCCCTAGTGTCTATATATTTATTTTAAGATATTCTTTCTAGCTGTTCTGCCTCTGGATAGTACAGTAGGCAGACAGTTAACAGGGAGAGAGATGGGGAGTGACAGCAACAAAGGTCGTGGGGACCGGGACTCGAACCCGGCGACACGCTGTCAGGCATCAGAGCCTATGTCCAAATGTGCCTGGACCGCTAAGCCAGCAGGTTAACTGTTCTGCTGCCCTTGACGACGCTCACCGTCACTGAAAGGGTTAATACCATGGCGCCGTTGACGGCGAGGACTGTCAATCTTACTGTATATACAGTAAAGGTATTATTACTTACTGTACGTCGCTCCGGTCCCGCCCGCATCGGTAATGTCCGCGATTTGTTTACAACGCACATCGGGCGTGCACGCGAAGTGAATGTCCTCCATAGTAAATCCATTGAGAGGCCCATAAAGAGACTTCATTTACTCAAAAGTGACATTCTTATACAAAGGATGGTCTCCACTCTCCATACTGTACACAAAAGCTGGGCGCATCCATGTTTCTCTTCTGGGCTCACACTGTCATGTGACTAGATGACGTAATCGTTGCCGTCAAGTGATAATCCAAAAAAACAAAAACAACCCCCTTCCGGCCCTTCAAAATAATAGCGGCGGCCTATGGAGGAAACGGCGTGGCACCGAGGCACCAAGCAAACCTTCAGATTAAGAGGCAGTAGTTGTGTTAAAAGAAACTTAAGAAACGTAACATATTCTCACGGATCAAAGTGTTCTATGGAAGCACGTTCACAGAAAATAGCCGATCTACAAGCTCTCAATGCGTCGTGCTGTTTGGAGCTTTTGAAGTGGTCAAACTAGATGTCCAACGCTTCTGTCATCCAGTTTGGAGCTACAGAATGTAATGCTCGTTCACAACCTTTTTTCACTGACGAAAGCCAAATGAAAACTAAAGTTAAAGTTATACTGTGTAAGTTGCTCAACTAGTGGTCAGTAGCGTTATAGCAAACCGCGGCCGCATCTGCTTTTTTCGGCCGTTTTTCGCTGCGGACCGGGCCTTCAGACCACCGCGTCCGCCTTGCAGGCTCGCCACGCATCCGTGGAGGTGTCTCGTGTCCCTCTGCGGACCGGCGTTGGGGAGTTACAGGCTAGACTTCTAGACCAGCGTAAACAAAGCTGTTGAAGCAAGCTATTTCCTGAAGAGAACGCAAGATGCACTGTGATTGGCCGGTAGTGTATCATGTGTGTATGATCCGCAATGTGATTGGCCAACGTATACACAACGTATACGGATGATGCAGATGACGTCATTTTGCCGGGAAATCCGCCCCTGTCAAGGCTAAGTAGAAAACATATAAAGAAAAGGCTTTTGGGGCTGAAATGAACGGAGTGGGGGTTCTAAAACTTTAGCGATTTAACAGTTAGGACAATTTTAAGAAATGTTTTATAAAAAAAGTTACATAGTATAACTTTAAAGCCAAATAATAGCTAATCTATGATGCATAAAACTAGGACTACATATATTGACAATGTCGTCAACAATTAAAAGCTAGACTAAAATGTTAGCGGAGAAGAGAGTTTGGTTGCACTCGGGTGTTGCACTCTGAAAATGGCAGATCTACAAGTGTTTCAGCAAGTGTAAAATCAGACATTACGCCAACATACTTTTTGTGTCGGAAAAATGTACTGTATCCCCAACTTTCCAACATCCCATCATGCATTGCGCAGAAGTTGCACAGAGCTTCCGGCGCCACAGCCGAGTGTGATCTACAAGCTCACAACGGCTGCATCTGCGACGCGACGTGAGCTTGTATGTCTGCTGTTAACCGGAAGTGTGGTGCAAAACATTCTCCAGTAAATTCCCGCAGAAAGAGGTGGATGTGTTATGATATTTATTTTTCTCTGTGTTTCCCGCCTCCAGGCGTTCCCGCCGCCTCTCTGGTGACGCCCGCTGATGTCATCAAGACGCGCCTGCAGGTGGCGGCCAGGGCGGGGCAGACCACCTACAGCGGAGTCATCGACTGCTTCAGGAAGATCATGAAGGAGGAGGGCTTTAGGGCCCTGTGGAAGGGAGCCGCAGGTACTGTATACACAGAGGGCTTTAGGACCCTGTGGTCCTAACCATACTGTATACACAGGGCTTTAGGACCCTGTGGTCCTAACCATACTGTATACACAGGGCTTTAGGACCCTGTGGTCCTAACCATACTGTATACACAGGGCTTTAGGACCCTGTGGTCCTAACCATACTGTATACACAGGGCTTTAGGACCCTGTGGAAGGGAGCCGCAGGTGGGTGCTCCTTAGCATCGCAACAGCCAGACTCTCCAAAAGGAGAGTCTGGGAGTTCTCCATAGACAACGCTTTACGCCATGACGTAGTTACTCACTTTGACTGACAGGTCCAGTCAGTAGCCATCAGCGAATCAAAACATCGTCGGGAGAACATCAAAAACGTCTTTTCCAGACAGAAATTCCAAAGGTGCAAACTGTTGTTCGTTTTTAAGTTATGAGATGCCGTTGATTTCAGATAAAACTTCGCTTTAATGCAGCTTTTATTTGAGCGTCGGACATGGGGTCCGCCATGTTTGTTGACAAAATGCGAGAGCTGTAGAAGCCGCCCGACCAATCAGGAGCGGTGTGAGGCGGGTTCGCTCCAAATGCAGCCATTTGATCGGAAATTGAGAACCTAAGTTCTAATAAAGAGGCTCGATGGGAGGGACTCCAGACCGAGAAAGGAAGCACATTGGTGATGACGGAGCTCAGGATGGCTTGCGAGGCTAAGTGTTCCTAACCATACTGTACATGCACACAGAGGGCTTTAGGACCCTGTGGAAGGGAGCCGCAGGTGGGTTCTCCCAGCCATACATACTGTATACCAGGGTTTTCAAAGTGGGTGACGGGGCACCCTGGGGTGACGGGGGGGTGACGGGGCACCCTGGGGTGCCGTGACGGCAGTCCAGGGGTGCCGCGAGATAATATGATAATATTTGGAATTTATTTGGACACTTGAAAAAATATTATATATTTTTATATATATTTTTAAAATTATATATAATTTTAAACTTGAAGTACAAAGTTATTTTCAGTCAGTTCTAACCAAAATGGCTGTTATCTCAATGTTTTCCTCACAACATAATGACTAAAATATCATCACTGTCGTGCGGAAACCTCGTATCTCAAAGTTTCAAATGTGTACGTCTTTTGGTAAAGCAAAGCCCTGCTTCATCATACAAGACTGTCGCACAAAACTAGTGAAAACAGCAGATCTTGTGATTTAAACTAGTGAAAACAGCCGATCTACAAGCACACAACGTTGTGTGCTTTAAACTAGTGAAAACAGCCGATCTACAGGCGTTGTGTGCTTGTAGATCTGCTGTTTTCACAACTTGTGTGCGACGGCCTTGTATGGTTTGCGAAAGAACGTACAAATTTGGAGATACGAGATTTCCACCCGACAACGACGATATACTAGTGTTGTTGCTGCTCTTATACCACCATTATTACTGGGGTTGTTGGGGGCCAGACAGTAGCCCCCCGCGGGCCGCAAATGGCCCGCAGGCCGCCTATTGGGGAACCCTGATATAGAAGCTTGGGTTGAAGCGGTTTATAACCGCTTCATATCCTTATATATTTATTGTGCACTGCTAAGCTGGGAGATGTGTTTCTCTCTCTGTCCATCTACTCCCTCTCCCTCTGTGTTGCAAATCATCTCTACATATCTACTAGGGGTGTAACGATACATTTTAACTCATCCACTGCATATGACGAGTTTGACGAGCTATAGTTATGGGTCCACTCTGCTTATGACGAGTATGACGAGTTATCAATTAGCTTTAATTACTATAAAACAAAAAAGTATGATCGCCGATTCGCCGCCCATAGCGCTCTATGGAACGGCCCTATTCACAAAAAACAGATCTGGATGTTCCAGACCGGAAATGGGGGGGCGGGACAACGACGCCTGTATCCTGTCTGCCGAAATGCCATCCGGTTCAATGTTACACAACACCAGCGTGGCGCTCCGTCAGTTTCGCTTTGAGCAATGGAAGGCTGTAGTGTTTTGTTGCTTACCGTGCCTGGATCGTATTGTGAATGGAATCGGTGAACCATCGCGCAATGGATTCGCGCGCGCGCCCAGGTAGGCAAAATCCTGGCGGTGTGGACCATTAGAAGGGTCTTAAAAATAGCGGTGGGTGAGTTAATAGCGATTCGATACATATCACGATACATGGTTGACGATACGATACATGGACGATATTGGTTCATTCATAACGATACGATTCTATTCAATGATTTAAAATCGATATAGTAACTATTTAGCAAAGAAATTAAATCTGTGTGAAAGGTGTGGATAGTGCAGGTTTTTAAGGGAAACATGTATTATTATGGATATAAATAAGTAAACACAGTGATTATCTGCCAAATACATGGACATTGTATATTGACAAACCTGCACCTTGACATGAACCCAGAGATTACACACATTATGTAGCTACAGTATATGGAATGGAAAAGTAATTTAACCCCCCCCCTTTTAATTTTTTTCTTCTTAAAAATGCTAAATACAATGCATGTAAGTAGGTAGTATCGATACAATCGATTCTTTGCACTGCCGATTCGATACGATACAAAATCAAACAATACGATTTGGTTTTAGCTGTTTTTATTTCGATACACTTCGATTTAAAGTTAAGTTAAAAACGATATTTCGATGCAGTTACTATATTGTTACACCCCTAATATCTACATATGCACAGTGTTCAATCACCTTCGGGATTAATAAAGTCTCTCTCTCTCTCTCTCTCTCTCTCTCTCTCTCTCTCTCTCTCTCTCTCTCTCTCTCTCTCCAGCTCGTGTGTTTCGTTCGTCCCCTCAGTTCGGTGTGACCCTGGTGACCTATGAACTGCTCCAGAGATGGTTCTATGTGGACTTCGGGGGAAGGTCAGTTATCAGTATTGTTGCGACCGTCAGGTCGCATTTACTATCAAAACCTCCACCGGCTGTCCGTCCGTCAGTCAGTCCGTCAGTCACACGTCATACTTTTGCCCTGCTCATATCTCCGCAACCGTTGCCAAATTTTGCACACACACTCCTTGCCTGCCAAACCACAACCTCCACCCATCAATTCTCACATGGCACTCTTCTAGCGCCACCATGAGGCCGATTCTTGCAAAACACATTTTTGGACACTGCTCCTACAATTTTTGCCCTAAAATCACGCAAAACGGTACACAGTATGTCTACACTCATCTCATCAAGATGGATCTGTCCCATATAGCGCCACCTTCAGGATGATTTTTTCAAACACATTTTTGGACACTGCTCCTACACATTTTGTCCTAAAATCACGTTGCGACCTGACGGTCGCTTATCTCCCGATTAGGGAGTCTTACTGGTTAGTTTACTATGAAACCGGCAGATCCTACAGATTTTTTCCCATATTCCCTCCTGATTGGCTACCATTGTGTATGCGACCTGACAGTCGCTCATCTCCTGATTAGGAAGTCTTACTGGTGATATGTTTTATTTTCATAAAGATGTAATCTATATCATTTCAATAATCACTCTCCTCTCCTCTCCTCTCCTCTCGTCTCAGCCGTCCATCGGGTTCAGAGCCCGCTCCCAAGTCTCGCATCTCGGAGCCCCTCCCCCCCATCAACGCGGACCATGTGGGTGGCTACCGGCTTGCCGCCGCCACCTTTGCCGGCGTGGAGAACAAGTTCGGGCTGCACCTGCCCAAGTTCAAGTCCTCCGGGGTGGTGTCCATCCTGCCACAAGAGCCCCCCACCCCCGCCCCGGTGCCCGCACCGGTGTCCGCTGCCCCGGTGCCCGCTGCTGTGGTGCCCGCTCCAGCCACAGAGACCCCCCCTGCCCCTTAGAGCCCACCTACCACCCCCCCCCCCCCCCCACCCATCACCCCCTCCCCTCTCACTCTCAGGGTCCTATTGTCATCCTTACTAAACCCTAAACCACTAAACCTCTTTGACTTTGTTTTACTATTTAAAAAAAAAAAAAGCATTTTAAATACCATAATTGCTGGACTATAAGCCGCTAGGGCATTCACGAATAGTGATTTTTTTAGTATTCGAATTATTCGACCTCAAAGTATTCGAACAGTGGAATATTCGACAGGACTGGCCAAACTGTCAAATATTAAGTAAGCAAGAGGCGAACATTGTGAAAATAGCAGATCTACATGCTCACAACGCCTCGCGTTGCGAGGCGTTGTGAGCATGTAGATCTGCTATTTTCACAACATTTATCTGCGGAACCGAGTCACATTAAATGTAATACCTACAATTCCAAGTGCTTGTCAGGGTGGGGGTCCCCAGTTCAAATATGTTTATTTTGGGGGTCACGGCCTAAAAAGGTTTGAGAAGCCCTGGTATAGAGCATTAACAAATTCATCCACCAGGGGCATTGACAACTCATTCTTATGACTTCCTATCTAGCCAAGCTTTATAAACTATAGATTTTTTAAAGAGAAAACAATAAAACATTTTAAAATAAGTGAATATTTGACTTCGGTGAACAACGTCGAATAGTGACTTTGATATTCGAATATTCGAATATTTGGTGAATGCCCTTTAAGCCGCAGCTTTTTCCCCATGTTTTGAACCCTGCGGCTTATACAACAGAGCTCACAAGCTCACAACGTGTCGATGTAGATCGGCTATTTAAAGTATTTTAAAATGTTTTTTCAAAATAGTAAAAAAAAAGTCAAATAAGTTTAGTGGTTTAGGGTTCAGTATGGATGAAAATAGGGCCCATTATCTCTCTCTCTTTAGCGCCTTTCAGACGGTCAGCGGTCGACGCACCTTGATAAAATCATTATTATTTGTGGCGAGTGGAGAAGTTGCGAGACGGAGAGCCAAGCGGGCGTGGAATTCTGGTGAAATTCGGCAAGAGCCGAATCGCCTTTTTTCCCCAACGTGTCTTGTAGTCGTGGCGTTAGGGATATTTCGTGCTAATCAGTCTAAAAGCGCCACATTTTGCACAGATGTAGTCCAGGGCATGCTCTAATGATATAGCTAGGGCGCCCGAGTCGGCGACCTTCGGGGTCGTCACAGCGGCCAAATCAAGTTGGGCTCCCATCGACTTTCTATACAGGAGGAAAATACCCAGAAAAAAATCACTCATCACTTTTCATCACTAAACCATCGTTTTCTGGGGCCATTTATAGCCCAAGGAATGTTTTTTTTTTGCGCAAAACAAATGCTTGCAATGGATTCAGCATCGTGACAAACCCCTAGTTAGACCACTCACATCCTACTTAAATACCCAGAAATACATTTTTTTTTTTCTGGGTATTTTCCTCCTGTATAGAAAGTCGATGGAAGCCCAACTTGATTTGGCCGCTGTGGCGACCCCGAAGGTCGCCGACTCGTGCGCCCTAGCTAAATCATTAGAGCATGCCCTGAGCTACATCTGTGCAGAATATGGCGCTTTTAGACTAATATAGCGTGAAATGGCCACGTTATCTCCCTAACGCCCCCGACTATTGAGCTCATGAGAACGCGAGAACGCCGATGTCGCCTGCCGTCCGTCCGTCCGTCCGTCCGTCCGTCCCAAAGGCGCTTCTTCTCTCCTCGATAGAAAACCAAACATCAACACACAAAAACACACTTCCTTCAGCGCACAAACACTCCAATGACACACACTCCACAACCAAGGGGCCATGAACACACACACACACACACACACACACACACACACACACACACACACACACACACACACACACACACACATACACACACACACAAAGAGTGGTCCAGGGACCCTCATGATTCCTTGAGGAGGGTTCTGTAACTCTGAGAGGGTACAACATGGAACCAAGCGTTGTACATTCTCAAGACTTAAAGGACAACTTTGTTTTTAGTTTTTTTTACAACAAGGGTTCATATTTTAGATTGTAGGAAAGAAAAGATGAGTGTTAAAATGTTTTCATTTACTGCTTTCTATCGTTTTAGACAATTTAGCGAGTTTGATGTCAGTGGATGGGGGCATGCGTACAAGTGGCTAAAGTAAGCCATTTACCATAAGAGGGTTGTGGGTTGTTGGCTGATTTACCACAAATATGAACCCTTGTTGTAAAAAAAAACTAAGTTGTCCTTTAAGGGCTGCACTAAACGGAACCTGATGGTCCATATAATCACTACCACCTGTGAAGGAAAGTAAGTAAGAGGCCCGCTCTGTGTCCAACATGGCCGCCGTTGACGGCAGACTACAAAAGAGGTGCTAAAAAAAAACTCTGCACTTTCATCTCCCGTGTCTCTTTTCCATCATCTGTGTTTTCCTCTGCAGCGTTTGTATAAAAATATAAAGATATATAAATATATATAAATATATATGAAAACCAGAGCCACGGATCCTCTCTTCTCATTGGCTGATTGACCACCTCTCTTCTCATTGGCTGATTGACCACCTCTCTTCTCATTGGCTGATTGACCACCTCTCTTCCTTATTTTCCGCAAGGAAGTTAAAACTAGAAGGAAGGGAAACGCGTGACGCCGTCGGCCGGCCGTTGGAATATTTCTCGTTGAAGCCGTTTGTAGTCGATGCTTCGTCCGCGTCGCACGGGTTGCTTTTATTCGCGACGACAAAACGATCTCTTTCCCAGATACCTATTGACCGAATGCAGGTTACGCAACTTCCTGGTGCTGACGTCACGTTTGAAGGGTAAACCCTGCTAAAAGACCATAGAGTTAACACAGAAATCACACATTTAATGCAATTTCCGAATAGTGAAGTATAAAATACGGCTAGCATGATCAAGAACACAAGATAGTAAAAGGCACAAAGCGTTATAATTTACTTTACCGTTCGAAATAATGATTTGTTGGCTTTAAGTCCAGCAATTTCTGTGTTAGTTTACCCTTCAAAGTTGCCGTCAGCACCAGGAAGTTGCTGATAAATTTGCTGAGTGCAGGTGCGTGGACGGGCCGTGAATAGGGTCTATTACGTCACTTCATCTCCGCGTGACGAACGCTCAACACTTACGACGCGCACACATGAAAAAAAGAGTGAACAATAAATGAAAAAGAAAGCCCTTAACCCTGCAAGACCCAAATGAATTTCTACTGGCCAAAAAAGAAAAAAAAAAATCAGATGGTGTTGTAGGAGTCCTAATCACAGGAAAATGTAATGTTAAAAAATGTATAATGTTTTTGTAAGGTTTTATAACGATAAATCATAATTCATGCTCTAATTTGCATTTTGGGGATATTTTTCACAATAATAACACATGTACATGTTCTAGACATTATAATGATCACGAAAAAAAATATTACAGGCATTTTACTTATGTTTTAGTGAGGAATAGCTTCAGTTAAAAAGTGAGATGTTGTTCGTCCAGACGCTGGAATTTCAACTTCTCTGGGAGGTGTGAATGTCAGCCTCTGTGGGGGGTATTTATATGCAAATATCCTGGCCAATGGCATTGTAATCCTAAACAATAGGATTTAATGGTGTTGTTAATGTGAAAAAAGAACAGGAAAACTAATTATAACATTTTTTTAAAATGATTTAAAAAATGTTGCCAAAAAGCAACGCTGGGCCTTGCAGGGTTAAAGCTGGATGACTGTACATATTGTACATGCTGTACAGACGCACATCCGTTGAAACGACAGCCATTATGTAATAATTGTGATGCGGCGAGGACATCTCAAAGATGGCCGCCACCGGCGGAGAAAAGAACGAGTAAAAGAAACGCGACCCTAAAGTAACCTTTCCACTGTCAGTTTGTTGTACCTCTAATGAGCATTATTGATGACCAGTTATACAAAGATAAAGTTGAAAATGGGTGAAGTGCTCCTTTTTAAGTGTTTTTGCCAATTAATCGGGGGTCCACTTGCAGTACCCTGGTGGTCCACCAGGCGGGCCCCGGCCCACAGGTTGAGAACCTTTGGACGTTGAATCCAAAGTGAAGTCACAGTAAAATAAGCGGATCATGTTGATATGATTCCAACACCATAGAGTAGTGAAGTGTGACGTCATTTACACATCCTACCTGGTTCACGTTTTTCTTCCCCCCCATTCTGAATTCCCATTGACCTTTTTTCAAATGGCGTCATATAAGAACTGTGTTCCAATTATAAACAAATGATCTCAGTGGTTTGACTCATATGGATATGAAGAATCAACTGATGGTGAGAAAACTCTAATGTTACTGTCGCCCAATTAGTTACATTTTCACCAGAAACAGACTGTATCAAATATGAGTGACTGACTATCATAAACCATACAGAGCCTCCTCCCCGACAATATCTAGAAGACTGTTTGTTTATTTTTGGACCACAATGCTTATGAGAGGATTTTAAGATGACTCAATGTTATTCTCCATAGAGAATTACTTCCTTGGAACCGGGGGATGAGCGAGTGATGTCATGACTTCACTGTTCTATGACATACAGTCTTCTTACAGTCGTCATGCGTACAGTCGTACACTATGATATGATATACAGTATGTTAAATGATTCCTACACTATGACATACAGTGTGCTGACAGTCAGGTTCGGACTGGCCGTCTGGCGTACCGGGGCATCGTCATGTGTGCGTGTTACGTTACGGTGATCTTTGGGCCTGGGCGGGGCCACTAAAGTGGAGACGGCCAATCCGTCAGCAGCACCGGCCCCACAGCGCAGAGAGACGTCACGTGATTGGCCCCGCTGGCTTGGCCCAGTAGCCCAATCACAGGCTGTACTGTGGACCCAGGAGTCACACCAGGACATATGACAGCTGATCTACAAGCCCACAACGCGCCGCTGCCTGGATGTGTTGTGGGCTTGCAGATCTTCTATGTTGTTGTGGTGGGCCGGTGTGGGACGAGATGTCTGGGCCCAATTTGTGTGTGCAAGTCTTTGAATATCTTTGACCCGATCTTTTGACTCGACTTCTAAATCCTTCCTCTAAATCATGCTGTTCTCAAACTTTTTCATGTCAAGGACCCCCAAAATGACATTTATTTGGCCGCGGACCCCCATATCAAAATATGTTGTTCCAGGGACCCCCCCAGAAGCAGAGATTTGAGTTACAAAATCTGCTTTGAAAAATATATATTGAAAAATGTGCACACATTTTCACGATTTTTCAAAAATAGCAGATCTACAAGCTCGCAGCGCGGCACTCGGTGCCACGCTGTGAGCTTGTATATCTGCTATTTTTCACTGGTTAAAGCATTCAATAATCCTAGGCCTAAATGGGCCGAGATGCCTGGGCCCAGTTTGTGTCCCAGTCCGGCCCTGCGTCCAGTAATGATACAACATACAGTGTTCTTCCAGCCAATCAGAATCATTCTTACTGATGTACAGATGTAGTTTTTTTTTTCTTTCCTTGATGAACAACAATCATGAATTTAGGAGTTTAATAAATGACATGTTTCAATTCATTCATTGTGTTGTATTATTTTATTGGAAAATGACGAATAAAGTGATGAAATCAAACATTTTACCTGTGTGTGTGTGTGTGTGTGTGTGTGTGTGTGTGTGTGTGTGTGTGTGTGTGTGTGTGTGTGTGTGTGTGTGTGTGTGTGTGTGTGTGTGTGTGTGTGTGTGTGTGTGTGTGTGTGTGTGTGTGTGTGTGAGAGAGAGAGAGAGAGATAGAGCTTTAAGATTTCAGTCGCAGGTCGGGGCGAATTTTTCACTGTCAGACTTTGGGTTCGGTCAGGCTTTGAAGCTGCAAACGTAACTTCTGTGGTAACGTGAGCCGCCTCTCACAACCATGCGTTTCCAAGTAACCCAGCGCCGCCGCCGGACCGTACCGCACATTCCCAAACATAAACATCGGTCGCCCGTCGTGGTATTTTGCGATCGTTCCGATCTTGTTATGAAACACCAATAGCAGACATGTTATGTTGTGTTTGATTACTAGTTCGTAGTGCTCCTATTCTGCCTGTTTCTTTGGTTACCAAGTAGCACTAGCAAGCAACAGGCTAGCCACTAGCCAGCCACATAACACCACTACGTCATCTGCTTTGCTACTGTTGTGTTGGTCAGACGGTGAACCAATCACAGAAGACTGCCTCTTTGGCAACGCCCATCCCAGAAACTGCCTTGGATGAAAGCAGGTTCAGACTGAATAATGGAGTGAAACGAAATGTCAACTCAGGCTGAGTGTCAGGCTAACTGTCAGGCTAACTGTCAGGCTAACTGGACCATTGACGTTGTTTTAATGAGGCCACAGCAGGGACGTGCTGGCCATTGGGAAAAGCAGGACAACTCCCGAACGGCCGGTTCATTCCTGGCCGGTCCAAGCCGGCCATTAGGAAAAAAACAAAATAAAATTGAATTTTATGCAATTCGATTCGATGCGATACGGTGTGATCTGATACATACGTTTAATGAAACATTCATTTTCCATTCAATTAAGAAGCTATAATCTATAAAGTAGCATTGCTGACCTTCAAATAATGGATATCTCATAAAAGGAATAACAGAAAATTGTAAAGAAAGATGGATGACAAATCATTTTAGTATCATGTCATTGTTGTGTTCATTCTAAATAGACACAGACATGTAGATACAAAAAATAATTAATGTAAACTACAAAGCCTACTGACATGGTTTGAAAATCTGTCTCACACACCCATTTCTAAGAGCTTCACTTTAGCAGTTACAGTTGGTCAGGTGGAGAAATATAAAACAAACACACAAAAGGCCTGGCCCTTCAGGCTTCAGTACATGTCAATAATTGTACTTTGCAAAGCTGCTAAAATAACACTGAAAAACTAAAATATTACATCCTCACCAATGCCACAGATCAGATCAATCCTCACCAATGCCACAGATCAGATCACCAAATAAAACTAGTAAAAGAGCCTGCTGTTATTCAGTCAATAAGATCATTTCAAAGAGATCCACAGTAACAACAGCAGTATAAAGTAAGTGCAACATTTGAAGTCTGGCACACATCATGTCTTCTTGTTATCTTATGGCTCTACTGCAGTAGTTCTAAAAAAATAACTAAATCAATGTTGCACAGTTGCAAGCGTCATATACGCACCAGTGTGCTGAGCCGGAACAGGCAGATCTACAAGTTTACAACCCATCCATGCAACATGCTGTGGGCTTGTAGATCTGCGGCTTTCCTGCAGGACAGGAGACGCGTATGACTGCTCTACGCAGAAACCCAAATCCAGATCTATTGGAGGACAGAGCAGGCAGCTTTTTCTTTTTTTTCTTTTCTTTCCGTTGCACTGACTGTGTTAGCAGCGCTCACTTTTGAACTAATGATTTGTAAACGCTGAGTAAGTGAGTTCAGAGTTTCACAGCAGGTTAATTATTTAATGCTGAAATCCAGTGAATCCGATTAATAACTTTAGGACCGATACATCGACCGATACAGCTGCGATTTGGACCGATCCAGGTAAACGCGGATCGATGCAGCCGTATCGCTAGTGTTGAAACAGATAATCGATTCATATCGATCGTTAATAAACATTTTGATTAGAACTGACTGAAAATAATTTATTTCAAGTTTAAAATGAACCCAAATATATTTGTTAAGTGTCCAAATAATCTCTAACTATTATCAAATGATCTCACGGCACCCCTGGACTGCCGTCACAGCACCCCAGGGTGCCCCGTCACCCACTGTGAAAACCCCTGATCTACATCACTGCTGGCAGATACTGTACTCCTGTGAAACAATGAGTTTAGAAAACACAATTTTACTTTTCATCAAAATGTTTTATTTTGTTTCAATAACATCATTGCATTAATTGATGTAACATTGAAGTCACAACGTAAATACAAAATGCATTGGTTTCATTTCCGTGAAGATAAAAAATACTTTCATTAGGATATAAAATAAATGTGAAATTACATTTCATAAGATATAAAATGATAAGATAAACATTTTTTACAATGTTTTCAACATGCTACCATTGTAGTCCATGATCAATAATGTGTTAGGGCATTAACGACAAAGTCGACAAGTCGACTCAGTCGACTTCATTACACAAGTCGACTCCCACCAGAGAAAGACAAAAGTCGAAGTTGAAAAAAAATAATAATAAAAAATTAAAAAAACACTATTGTGAAAATAGCCGATCTACATGCTCACAACGCAAGGCGTTGTGAGCTTGTAGATCTGCTATTTTCCCAATTTCTGCCTCTATATTTGACAATTTGTACAATGTTTAATTTGTCATTTTAGAGGCATTAAAAAGTCCTTAAATTGTCACTTTAGAAATGTGCAGATACTCTATACACTTAAACTTTATGTTGGTTTGTTTACAGTTGAGTGAGAAAAACAATAATTCACACTAAGTTAATCATCTGGGGACCCCCAAAAAATAATTGGGGGGGTCGTGTGTGATGTGATGACGTCATCAAACGATAAAGTCGACTTCAACTCAACTTTTTACTGAGTGGAGTCGACTTGCAAAAATCACGAGTCGTTAATGCCCTAACTGGCCTGGGAACGTCTCGGTATACTCCCAGAGGGAGTGGAGGAAGTTGCGCAGGATAAGGAAATCTGGAAGTCTCAGTTGGAACTGTTACCCCCGCGACCCGATTCCGGATAAGCGGTTGAATATGGATGGATGGATGGATGAAATAATAATAATAATGATAATAATAATAATCTGTTAATACTTTGTGCCACAGACCACATTTTTTACAAGATTTTGACTATTTTGGGGGAAAATAGCCGATCTACCAGCTCACTACGCGTTGCCATGGCAACGCGTAGTGAGCTTGTAGATCGGCTATTTTCAAATGGTCAATATATAAGTATTAATGGTTACAGTGGCTACAGTGAATTTGATGTACATGAATGTTGCTGGGGACCCCCCTGGAACCCCCTCAAGGACCCCCGGGGACCCCACTTTGAGAACCACTGTATTCATGATCTATAAATCTGTACAATATTCATGTTTAAATGTGTTAGACACACAAAGCCCCCCCCCCCCATCGCTATGGAAACCAAACCATATTGATTATGCAACCCCCCCCCCCCCCGTTCACCCCCTTTCTTGATTATTACTTTATGACACAACACACTTTCTGTCTGTCCTCACACCCTGTCTGTCTGTCTGTCTGTCTGTCTGTCTGTCTGTCCTCACACAGACACACTGAGGAGTCAGGGTCAATATAGAACCCAGCATAGAGAGGTTCAGTGAATGTTTTCTGGACGGTGTACAGGTGTGTCAGTGTGTCTGAGGACACTGTGTAGAAGGACAGAGTCCCAGCAGGACAGTCCACAAACACTGCTGCTCTGTTGACCTCCTGACCCCTGTGACCCCCTGCTGCTCTGTTGGAGTCAGAGGGACGGAGAGGAAGGGCAGTCATCCTACTATTGTGTGAGACAGCGTAACCGTCTCCATGGTGAACATCACCACAGCCCAGACACCAGGACTGCTCATTCCCTCCAAGCTGACAGTCCTCACCCTCTCCTTTCCTGTTGATTCCTCTATAGGTCAGTGCTATCTCAACCTCTCCACTCCACTCTACCTCCCAGTAAGAGCGTCCAGTCAGACCCTCTGTACACAGAACCTGAGGCTTTCTATCAAACCTGTCGTGATGATCAGGATATGATTGATCCTGTTTCACCCACGTCGCCTTCCTGTTGTTGTCAGACAGAGAGAGCTTTCTGTGTGCTGTGTTTGTGTCCAGAGTGAGACGATGGGAATCTGATGAGAAAACAACACAGTAAACATTAAACACACACACACACACACGCGCACACATGCACGCACGCACACACACACACACACACACACACACACACACACACACACACACACAGGCGTGCGCGCGCACACACACACACACACAAAGCAATAACTGATGCGCTGTGAGCTTGTAGATCTGCTATCTTTAAATAGACAACATGTAAAATATGGATGAAGACATTAAAATGAGAGTGATGCTGTTTCATCACATTTTGCTGGGGACCCTCTGGAACCCCCAAGGTCCCCCTGAAATCCCCCAAGGACCCCCTGGAACCCCCAAGGACCCCCTGAAACCCCCCAGGGACCCCCTGAAACCCCCCAAGGACCCCTGGAACCCCCCAAGGACCCCTGGAACCCCCAAGGACCCCCAAGGACCCCCTGAAACCCCCCAAGGACCCCCTGGAACCCCCCAAGGACCCCTGGAACCCCCTAAGAACCCCCTAAGAACCCCCTAAGGACCCCCTGGAACCCCCCAAGGATCCCCTGGAACCCCCAGGGACCCCCTGGAACCCCCCAAGGACCCACTGGAACCCCCAGGGACCCCCTGGAACCCCCCAAGGACCCCCTGGAACCCCCAGGGACCCCCTGGAACCCCCAAGGACCCCCTCTAACCCCCCAAGGACCCCCTGGAACCCCCCAAGGACCCCCTGGAACCCCCAAGGACCCCTGGAACCCCCCAAGGACCCCTAAAGTTTTAACCACTTTAACCCTTCATTGACTGGTGTCTCTCAGGGCTCTATACTTGGTCTGTTCAGTTTTTTTCCTCCACACTCAAAATCTTTGTTGAAAATAGCTGATCTACAAGCTCACAGCACGTTGCAGTGCAATGCGTTGTGAACTTGTAGATCTGCTATTTTAATGTTCATGCATGTCCAACATTGGGATGCAAGGTTTAACCCTCTAAGGCCCAAAAATAGAAATACTTGAAAAAAAAATGAAAAAAATCAGATGGTGTTATAGGAGTCTTATTCAGAGGAAAATGTTTTTGTAAGGTTTTATAGCCATAAATCATAAATCATGCTCTAATTTACATATGGGGGATATTTTTCACAATAATAACATATGTACATGTTCTAGACATTCTAATGATCACCAACAAAAATAGTACAGGCATTTTACTTATGTTTTTGTGAGGAATAGCTTCCATGAAAAAGTGAGATGTTGTTCGTCAAAACTCTGGAATGTCAGCGGGTGTGAATGTCAGCCCCTGTGGGGGGTATTTATATGCAAATATTGTGGCCAATGGCATTGTAATACCAAACAATAGAATCCAATGGTGATGTTTAGGTGGTAGGGGGAGCTAAAATAAAATGATTTAAACCTTTTTTTGGATAAAATACAAACGTTGTAATATTACAACAGTGGGCTCTAGAGCAGGGCTACTCAACTTAGGAAGGCTCAGGGGCCACTCAGCAAAATACCAAAGGTCCAAAGGGCCGCAAGCTAAAAATGACGGTCCTATTTTGGACGTTTACAATGATTTTGTAACAGACTTCATGACAAGCCTAATAATTAAGGAACCACACAGAAAACAGACACATTTCTATCTATATAAGCCAGGCCAAACCTTGTTGAACCAAAATATTGTCATGGATGGAATGATGAAATGATATAATGTTATCAAATTATATTTATTCACACAATGTGATGTGGAAATGAACAGATCTGGTTGAATCATTTTGTAACTGCCCCTTGGAAACAAATAGCACTGAGACCAGACTAATATACACAACAGTTCTATGGTCTGGGTATGTGAGGCTAGTGAACTGGCAATGTCAAGGTATTTTTTCTTAAGCCAATAAACTCCTTTGAATTGAATTGAATAATTGTAACAGAGTGCAACAATTCCTTGAAATAATATCCTTGAAATAAAATTAAGTACTTCTTCTTTTGTAACTTTGAAAATGTGTAACAGAGTGGAACAATTCCTTGAAATATCCTTAAAATAAAATTAAGTCCTTCTTCTTTTGTAATAAATAAAATAAAATAAAAAAAAGTCTCTTTGGGGTTTTGGAGAAAACATCATCTCACTTCAGCTGCATGTAGCCATGGCCTGACAGGCTCTTATTGATCCAGACCTGTAAATACAGTAAAAGACACACAAAGAATCATGAATATGCTATATTTCAGTAATATTACTGACAGGCTGTTATTGATCCAGACCTGGCAGACCTGTAAATACAGTAGTAAAGGCAAACACAACACATATTGTTAATATTATCATGTTACTGCTTGCATATTAAAAACTATTAGTTTCATAAATCAGCTATAGGCCTACTTACTTAATGTGAAACTTGAGTCTGCATATCGGCCACTAATTGCCCCAGGTCTGGCTGGTATGCAGAGGTTGCGGTGCGCAGACAGTCGTGCAGGTGCCTGTCAGTGAGAGCGTTGCGCTGTTTTGACTTGATCATTCCCATTGTTGAAAAGGCACTTTCACACACATAGGTTGACCCGAAACATGTCAGAATCTTCTTTGCACAAAGAGAGACAGTGCTGTAGGAAAGTCCAGCTACATAACGCATCCAGAAATCCACCAGGGATTCATCCTTATAACTCTGCTTCAAAGCGTTATTGTTTTTCAATTCAATAAGTTCCTCTTCAAATCTTTCCTTTGAAACCCCAAACCTGTCACAGTGCTGCTGGGAAACATCACTCACATCGGCGCTGTATGGGTTTTCCACCATGCTTATCACTGGCATGATCACTTTTAGGTCAGTGAAACGATTTCCAAACTCAGTAGCAAGCTCATCGAGGTATGCGACACACATCGCTGGCTGAAAGGAGACACTGCGTAGCTTGCTGATATGAGGCACACTGGCTTGTCTTTTACCTCCACGAAAGCAAACTCTTCCTCCCATGTTTGTTGAAAGACGCGGTGTTCGTCTGAAATCTTTCTTTTGCTCTTCGCCATGTTTGCTGACAGACCGGCGAGATACCACTGTTTTCTGTGTGCAGTGCACGCTGTCACTGTTTGTGTTTGCACTTCCTCGTACGGCAGTGTCGTCGCGTGCCGAACGCGCGGCTCTGCAAGTCCTCACCGCGTCATGCATTCAACACTTGTGGGCTTGCAAATCGTCTATGTTTGGCGCGGAACACTGTCGTGCAACTAAGTATAAATCAGACATCAAAACAACACACCCACTGCATACGCATCATCGCCCTCTTGAGGAGATTGTTAGAAATTATTTATTCACACTGAGAAATGCTCGGTTCACTCTGAACATAGAAAAATAATATTTTTATTGGTATGATCATGACGGGCCGCACAGACAGGCGGCGCGGGCCGCATGCGGCCCGCGGGCCGCGGGTTGAGTAGCACTGCTCTAGAGGGTTAAATGGTTTAAAGAAGGTTCTTTGAGGAATCATTTGTGGTTGAGAGCTTGTAGATCTGATATTTGGTGTAGAGGGAAACAGAGCCCTGATGAACTCCAGTCAGTGACGTGGGTTTAAGTGTTTAAAATACACACTAAAATCATTAAGATAATGTTTTATTCATTATAAATCACTTCCAGATTGCAGCTTTAATTAACCACGCGAACACGCGACCACGCTCCACACGTCCCAGACTCTTCTCCCTTCAGACAGGCAGGCAGGCAGGCAGGCAGGCAGGCAGGCAGGCAGACAGACAGACAGACAGACAGACAGACAGACAGACAGACAGACAGACAGACAGACAGACAGACACTCACGTGTTGTAAGGAGTTGAGGTTTAATCCAGTGTTCTCCTCCATGATTCACACTGTAGGAAATAGAACAACAATTAATCAATGTCTGAGTGTCTAACACAACACCTACCTGACACTATTATCTCTCTCTCACACACACACACACACACACACACACACACACACACACACACACACACACACACACACACACACACACACACACACACACACACAAACCTCCTATGAGACTAGTTTCAGCCTCTGTGCGGGACGGCACATTAATCTAATCATAAATCTATATTTATTTCATTTCTACTCTGCTGGAAAATCACAGGATGAACGAGGACTAGTTCATCATCCTGTGGGCTCACATGAAGAAAGGATGAAGGATGAGGATTGTGGTGGTGGTCTTGTACATCTAAAGAAAGGATGGATGGTCTTGTACATTGGACGTTATGGGTGAAGCCCCCTCCCACCTGGCCAGCCAGTTCAACATTGTAAGGAAACACTGCACTAACCAACATGGACACAGTCCAAGTCTACTCACTTCAGAGTCTCCAGTGCAGCAGAGAGCTTCTTCAGACCAGAGCCTCCTAAGTGGCTGAAGTTCAAGTCCAGCTGTTTCAGATGGGAGGGGTTGAAGGTCAGAGCTGAAGCCAGAGAAGAACAGCCTTCCTCTGTGAGCCCACATCCTGACAACCTGCAGAGAAATCCATATTTAAAGGCCCAGTTCAGGGAATTAAGCTATTTCTTTATAGACACATTTTATATGTAGAATATTAATTTCTGAAACACAGTTAAAAGAATTGGAACTTTATATTGCAGCATTGTGATATAAGACTGCTTTACGTTTTTTAATCATAACTGGGGTGTCATATTTTAATGCTTGTCACCGTGGTGCGCAATCTGCGCATCACGGTGATAGCTATTCATTAATTACATTTGATAGGCTGAATAGCCTATGAGATCAGTTACTAGGCAAATTCCTCCCTTCTTCCAGCTAGCCTGGTCGCTAACGTCCACACTGTTGCTGTAACGTCCACTGTTGTTGTCCCCCCCCCACACACACACACACACACACACACACACCCCACACCCCCCACACCCCCCACACACATACACACGCACGCGCGCGCGCGTGTGAGTGCATTAATCCATGCGCCTCCACGGAGTTTAGCTGCTGCTAGCCTGCTAGCATTAGCCACGTCCCTCTCTCTACAGTAGCTAGATCTGTGTGTGTGTGTGTGTGTGTGTGTGTGTGTGTGTGTGTGTGTGTGTGTGTGTCTGTCTGTCTGTGTGCGCATGCGCGTGCGTGCGTGTGTGTCTGCTGTCTGCACGTCCTGTGACGACGACACGAAACACTGGAGAGTGATATTTTACTTGAGTAAAAGTATCACTACTACTGCAAAAGTTTTCAAATCCATCAAATATTTTGAAAATAGCAGATCTACAAGCTTGACACATTGTGAGCTTTTTTCTTTTCTTTTTTTTTATTTGGAAAAAAAATATATAGCCTACTCAAGTCAAAGTACCTCAAAATTATACTTAATTAGAGTACTTGAGTAAATGTACTTGGTTACTTTTTTGAGTAAAAGTACTTTTTTAACACCCCTGAAAACGGAAGCAGATACTTCCATGAGTGGGCGTGGCTTCATGCTGTACATGGGCCACGCCCCTACAGCCCTTGGCAAAAAGGCCAGAAAAATATGTATTGGACTTCACACATTTTTGAAACATAATTTTTCAAAAATTAAGATTTTTTCATCATTCAAATTTTGTCTGTTGGTTAATAATACATTACTCTGTTGTATGACAAACTGGGAATACCCTTGTTATCATCTTTATTTGACTGAACACCCCCTTTAACAAAGTGCTGTTGATGTTCAAGTAGAGATCCACACAGAGAGAAAACACTATTTATTTACCTCAGGATCTGCAGTCTACACTCTTCACTCTTCAGTAGAGCAGAGAGTTGCTCCACTTGTGATTCCTGCAGGCAGTTGAAACTGATGTCCAATTCTCTCAAATGGGAAAGATTAGAGCTGAGAGCTGAGACCAGGATGTTGAATCCTGTCTGTGTGATGTTACAGCCAGCAAGTCTGAAATGACACATTATAGATCTGGATGAGTTTTGGAGTAGAGACCAAAGAGATGGAAAGAGAAGGCAGGCAGGAATAATGTGAAAGTACATCATCTTAATGGTAAACTTCCAACAGGCAGCTAACTGACAGGAAACAGGCAGAAGACAACAGATGATCTAACAAACTGACTGAGAGGTTACCAGGTGTATCACAAGCATTAAAGTTTTAAATCTCAGATATCAACCTTATAGACAAAATGAAACAGTCAGAGACTACTGGTGGGCTGGGGAACCAGCAAACCTTCCAGACTGAGTTTACACCAGTTTGACAGTCAGTGATTGTTTAAGTGGATGTGATAATTCTCTAGCAGCCATGATGGATCACATGTTGTAGTTACTGTACATCACTGTGATGAAACTTGGACTGTTTCATGATTCTAGTCAGTGTGGGAGAGCATCATGTCAACTTTATTCACACTCTTCTAATTATAATCAAACATTAAATAATAAAACAGAACTAATCAAAAGAATGCTGGTTATTTAATCTGACCTCAGTATCTCCAGTTCACAATGTGGACTCTTTAATCCAGCAGAGATGATCTCCATGATTGAATCCTCCACATTGTTATAACTAACGTCCAATTCTCTCAGATGTGAAGGATTAGAGCTGAGAGCTGAAGACACAATTTCAAACTCTGGCTTTTGGAGTGCAACGCCAACAAGTCTGTAAATGTAGATTATGTAAAATCAGAGATTATCCAACAGATTATCAAACATAGTATATCAAGTTCATTAAAAACTCATTCTCTGCCAGTCAACTGCCTGATCCACATTTCAACTAGGGGGTTCCCTGACGATCAACTTTTATCTACTTTTTTATAAAAAGTGATTTTTTTAGATATTCTTTGCGGGAAAAAAAACATGTGTTTCGCACAAAACCCCTGTTTATTAAGGAGATGAACTATGAGAATGTAAATTTAGTTGACCAGATATTAACAGGTCATACAGGGACGTGCTGGGCCCCTGATTCAGCCCGGGGAAAAGAGTTGTAGAGGCCCTCATTGCGCGCTATAGAGAGAGATCTCTCTATAGCGCTGCTGCTACTTTGTCATTTCAGATCATGACAAGTGACAAGCCAGTGGGCCAATTACATGAGTTATATTTCGTTGTTGTCGGGTGGAAACCTTGTATGTCCAAAACCGTTTGTTTTGTATTTATCATTTAAAAAATGATTTAAACCAGTGAAAACAGCCGATCTACAAGCACACTGTTGTGTGCTTGTAGATCTGCTGTTTTCACTACTTTTGTGCGACGGCCTTGTATGATGAAGTGGGGCGTTACTTTGCGAAAAAAATAAGAATACAAATTTGAAACTTGGAGATATAAGGTTTCTGTCCGACAGTGACGATTTACTTTGTTTTTTTTTTTTCTAATGGCCGGCCTGGACTGAACTGGCCGTTCGGGAGTTGTCCCACTTTTCCCAATGGCCAGCATGTCCCTGAGGTCATATAAGAACAGGGAACCAGAAAACATAAAAGTGAAAGACAGATAATCTGTAGACTACAGTTTTTTTAATGTGCTATGAACTTGTTCTGTGAACACATTTAGTAATTCCTCATACAAATCCATAAAACCTATAGGTAATGACCAATCAGTGTTAATTTTGACAGCAAATTGTGATGTTTTAATCATATTCTTTTGAATACGTCATATCTAGTCAAATGTTTTAGTTGACTTATTATCATGAGACTAAATCTACAGTCTATAGTCGACTAACATGTATTTTGGCAGGCTGTGATGGCTTTGTAATGCCAGATTTGCTGCATGCCAAAACTAGCTAATTTACAAACTCATCTACAAGCTGACAACATGACTGTAACATGTTGTGAACACATTTATAAAGTCTTGCTGTCGGCCTCCATTTGTTTCAATTTTGTTTTTCATTCACCTAAAAAATGTTATACAAACAAAACAGAATTATCACTATTAACCCAAACCCTAATGAGAGAAACAAAGTGTTTCAATAGTGGCGTTTCATTAAAGCCACTTTTTGCGCATTAACGGCTTATTCGCAAAATGTTTTTATGGAAACACTTCAAAATGCGAATAAACTTTCATTATCCGCAAAAAAAGTTATCCGCTTGGAGGAGGAGGATTTTGAGCCTTTATCGAATAAACTATATGCGCATAAGTGAACGGGTCAGACAATAAATGCGAATAGATTATGACGTTCTGGGTCCATTTCCCCTGCCGCTACGTCCATGGTATAGCGTTAGCCCACAAAACAAACCTGTTGTTTGTTACACACGGAGTGACACGGACCGTGTGTAAATTCCTCCCGTTTTCACCTCCCGGAGTCAAGCCATCGGTGGCGAACCCTTCCACATCCCACGGTGTTGCGTGCCTGAAGTGCCCAATCTACAAGCTCACAGCAGCTCGCATCCACGTCTCCACGCCGCGTTGTGAGCTTGCAGATCGGCCACCTGACCTTCCAGAGGACGCTGAAACTTGCAGGATGAGCACTGTGTAGCGACGCGGTTTTCCCAGTGAACCGGTAGCTTTATGTATTGAGAGGAACTCTTGCCAATTTCGTAAGAGACTCGTCGCCAATTGTAATATATTTAAATGATGGCTGATAACCCCTTCTTCCCACTACTAGACAGCGACCGAGTCACAGCAGTCAGACGTGCAGACGGTGCAGTGCTCAGGTTCGGTCTGAAAAAAAATCATCCCGATCAACTCTTGCGACCGTCGCTAATTCGAATGACACCCGCAAATGGAAACATGCTAAATTTGCTTTGTCTTAATGCGTATTTCTGATCATTCGCTTCCCTAATTCGAATACGTTTATGGAAACATGGCTAATGTAATCAGGTCAGGAACACTCATAGCTTTTATACTAGAGTGAGTTGTTAATTTGTGTCTCTTCACATTTAAATGTCTGGTGGAAATTGGTTATTTTACGTACATAGGAGCAACCCTACAGTATAATCCAGGAAATATATTTTAATTTAATTGAATTTTCGTGTATTGTTCATGTGATGACTATAATATATTCATTGTTAATAATAGTTTTGTTAATATATTGTACATGACAGTCATCATGTGATCAGACATGTTAAAAGAACCACAATGGAAATAAATCTGGACTTCATTGTGTCTCCTCCTCAGATGGTTATAACTGTACTATTATTGACTTTAAACTAAAAAACTAAACTGAATGAATAGTTTATAAGGCCATCCTCTGTACACCCCTCCACTAATGGGATGGTCCGTTGTCATGGTGAATAGTACAGAGGACTTGAGTTCTCCTGTTCTGTGTGGTACCAGGTTCCTTGTTCCCTGTTGGTGTGTATTTTACACCCTGTTTTACCTGGCTTTAAAGGAGTAGTTCACCCCCAAAATGACTTTTTTTCTATTGATTAGTCACGCCATGGATACTAAAGTTCAATAATATTTTTAGTTTTTTGTCACATTCCTAAGACAAAAATGTGATAACAATAAATTTACCCCCATTCGTTCCGGATGACGAAACGGGTCACCATCCGGAATCAATGGGGGTAAATTTACTCGAATCAATTTTTTGTCTTAGGAATGTGACAAAAAACAAAAAATATTATTGAACTCTACTCTCCATGGCATGAGTAATCAATAGAAAAAAAGTATTTTTTGGGGTGAACTACTCCTTTAAGACTAGCCTTTATTTATACATTCACAATGTGACATTCACCTGTCACTATTTTAACTGAGAGCTGGTTATTATTGAATATTTTACATTAAGCATCACATGTAGTTTTAGATGTGATGGTAGATTGATTCTCTTCTAATATCTTTTCTATTCTCATGACTACTAACCGAGCCATTCTGGTGTTCCTCACAGCTGGGAGCAGTCTGGATTTCCTCCAAGTTGTTGTGTTGTATTTGTCCAGGTCCAACTCATCCAGAACCTCCTCTGACGACAGCAGCATGAAGGCCAGGGCTGAACACTGGCTGTCAGACAGTTCTGTCTTTGATCTGTCCCCTGACTCCAGGTACTGTTGGATCTCCTGATGCAGTGAGTGGTCGTTCATCTCCATCAAACAGTGGAAGATGTTGATATATCTGTCTGGAGAGAGATTTGGATCATCTTGTTTTATCTCCTTCAGGTTGTTGATGGCTCTCTGGATCTCATGTTGTCTGTTGTTCTCTATCTGACCCCGCAGGCGTCCTAAAAGACTCTGGTTGGACTCCATTAAGAGGCCATGGAGGAAGCGGACAAAGAGGTCCAGGTGGCCATTTTTACTCTTCAGGGATTCTTCAAAGGCTCTCTTCAGGAAGTCAGACAAGGAACTGACATCATCTCCCAGGAATGTCTTCAGTACCTCTGTGTTCTTCTGTGTGTAACAGTGGAACAGGTAGACTGCAGCCAGAAACTCCTGGATGCTCAGATGAACAAAGCTGTAGACCTTTCTCTCAGATTGAACAGTCTCTTCTTTGAAGATCTCTGTGCACACTCCAGAGTACAGCGAGGCGTCTTTCACATCAAGACCACACTCTTCCAGGTCTTCTTGGTAGAACATCATGCTGCTTTTCTCCAGATGTTCAAACGCCAGCCTGCCCAGCTTCAGAAGTAACTCCTTGTCAGCTTCCATGAGCTGCTGTTGATTTTCTCTCTGCTGTTGCTTCTTTCTCTGGCTCTTGTTTGGTTTTGTTTTCTTGGTCTTGTCATACTTCAGATTCTTCCTCTTGGTCTGGACCCACAGGAAGTGGCCGTACATCTTAGTCAGGGTCTTGGGCAGCTCTTCTGTCTCGTCTGTCTTCAACATGTCCTCCAGAACGGTAGCGGTGATCCAACAGAAGACTGGGATGTGACACATGATGTGGAGGCTCTTTGATGTCTTCACGTGTGAGATGATTTTGTTGGCCAGCTTCTCATCACTGAATCTCTTCCTGAAGAACTCCTCCTTCTGGGGGTCTGTGAACCCTCGTACTTCTGTCACCAGGTCAACATATGCAGGAGGGATCTGATTGGCTGCTGCAGGTCTGGTGGTTATCCAGAGGAGGGCTGAGGGGAGCAGATTCCCCTCGATGAGGTTCGTCAACAGCAAGCCCACTGATGATGTCACTGTGACATCAGACACAATGGCATTGCTGTCAAAGTGCAGTGAAAACCTGCTTTCATCCAGACCATCAAAGATGAAGCCAACCTTCCAGACAGCGAGCTGCTCTGCTGTGACCTTCTTTAATTCTGGGTGGAAACGATGGATCAGTGAGAGAAGACTGTGCTGCTCATCTCTGACCAGGTTCAGCTCCCGGAATGAGAAGGGAACCAGGAGAATGACATCTTGATTTTCCAAACCCCTTGCCCAGTCCAGAGTGAACTTACGCACAGAGAAGGTTTTTCCAATGCCAGCGATGCCCTTGGTCAGAACTCTTCTGTTGGGTTTATCTCTGCCAAGGAGGAGGGGCTTAAAGATGTCACAGCATTTGATTGGTTGGTCATGGAGGATCTTCTTCTTGGAAGCTGTCTCAAGCTGCCAGACCTCATGTTGGGTATTAACCCCTTCACTCTCTCCCGCTGAGATGTGGAGCTCTGTGTAGATGCTGCTGAGGGAGGGCACTTCAGTGACGTATGTCACACGATCAAGACGGTTCAAACCGACCTTATAAACCTTTAAATCCTCCTGTGGACTGACACCTGCTATGAGAAGACAATAAGACATATTAACCCTTAAGTTCTGTTCAGATTCACTACACCTTCGTTCTGTTCGGGTCATTTTGACCCAGGGGGTATTTGTTTTAACACTTTGTAAGCCGTCCGCACTTGCCCGTACTTGTCTGGACCACCGAGTGCGCCAGGTCGTACATTCCCGTACTTTCCCGTAATTTATGAAATTAATTATAATTTTTAAAAAAATACAGTCGCCGGTCGTGCTCTGTCTCTTTTAGAGTGCTCCAGAGACGAGATCGCGTCAGAAACGTGATGACGTCATCGGCTGGGGCTGAAACTGGGATCCACAAGCGGCCATTACGTTCCCTTGTAGTGTGTATGCAGCCGGCTGGCTAGCCCATCCCATGAGCCCATGATAGGAGGGGGGAGGGGGGAAGGAGGTGACTGTATGTCTGTGTTAGTATACATGCTTTCTTTTATTTCTGTGCATCCGGGGTGGCGGGGGGGGGTGGGGGGGGGGTGGGAGGGAGGTGGGGGGGGTGGGAGGGAGGTGGGGGGGGGGTTGGGTTGGGGGGTTTGGAGGGGAGGGGGTAAGGGCGAGGTGAGGGGGGTTGGAGGGGTGGAAGGGGTTAGGGGGTGATTGTGTATCTGTGTTTGTACATGATTCCTTGCATTTCTGTTAATCAGGAGTTAACTGTGGGGAGGGGGGGGTGCGGAAAGGGGGGGGAGGGTTCGGAATGGGGCTTCGGAAGGGGGGTGTTAGAAGTGGGGGTGACAAGTGGGGGTGACTGTGTGTCTCTGTTTTGGCATCATATATTTCTGTGCATCTGTGCTTCCGGGTCAAAATGACCCGAACAGCACTTAAGGTTCAAAAGATATGAGGGGGGTGTAGCATGGGTGTAGTGCAAAAATATTTTTTTTACATGTTCATCTCAGAAGAATCTTTAAGGCCAGTGAGTTTCAGGTGGAAACAATTTAAACTTCTACCTTTTTTTTCCAAATGAAAATGTAAAACGGGTCAAAATGACCCGAACAGCACTTAAGGGTTAAACAACGAAGTTTATTTATAACATTACATCTAATATACCAAACCATTAAACCTATGTCTTAAATACCATCAGATATCTACACTTTGTAAAAAGAAAACTACATATTTTAAGACATTTATTTTTGTCTAAATGTTTAGCATCAGTATTTGGACATTGATACAAGAATACAATGTGGACATTGAGTCTGATGTTGTTTTCTGCTATTAATTGATATGAAATATAAATTAGTATAAAATGTGTCCAGTCCTACTTTGTTCACTTGTGGTTTGACTGAATGTCTTCTGTTCAGGTGTGATTCTGAGTTTCTCTCTGTGGAGATGAAGATATAAAATATGGATAATACATAGTTTAATATATAACTTATATAACACTGTTTTCATATCATATAGTAAATAGAGTATCATATAGTACAGTATAAGCTATGCTATCATATCATAAAGCCAGTTAGTTCTGTGAGCTGTTGACTATAGTTATGATGACATATAGGTATTAATCTAAGTAGGATGACGTCTAGGTATTGTATAGCAGGGTTCCCCAATTAGTTGGGGTTCCCCAAGCCGAGGGCCACAACATTGAATCATGTCTAGGGTACCAAGCCGAGGACCACAACATTGAATCATGTCTAAGGTACCAAGCCGAGGGCCACAACATTGAATCATGTCTAGGGTACCAAGCCCAGGGCCACAACATTGAATCATGTCTAGGGTACCAAGCCGAGGGCCACAACATTGAATCATGTCTAGGGTACCAAGCCGAGGGCCACAACATTGAATCATGGCTAGGGTACCAAGCCCAGGGCCACAACATTGAATCATGTCTAGGGTACCAAGCCGAGGGCCACAACATTGAATTATGTCTAGGGTACCAAGCCGAGGGCCACAACATTGAATCATGTCTAGGGTACCAAGCCGAGGGCCACAACATTGAATCATGTCTAGGGTACCAAGCCGAGGGCCACAACATTGAATCATGTCTAAGGTACCAAGCCGAGGGCCACAACATTGAATCATGTCTAGGGTACCAAGCCGAGGGCCACAACATTGCACAACCTGTGGACAGATTGGGGCTTGGGGGCAGCATTCCCACTATGGACCCCCATTTTATTATTATTTTATTGTATTAATTTTATCATCAACATTAGCTATCATCTTCAGTTTGTCCAAGTGCTTCATTTAAACAGCATATACGAAAGTGTTTTACAATTGACATACTGTGTGTGTGGAGGTCCAGGTTCACTGAAGTCAGGAGGATTTTCCATAGACCGGTCACTCACACAGCTGGCTGTTGGAGACTCTGCTCTGTGGTGACTTCTGGAATCATAACAATGTTCATAGAATCATCATAAGAATGAAAATATCAGTTCATTCCAGATTATTTATTGTTATGTCCCATAATAGATATGCAAATAGAGTAAAAACATATTGCACAGACTTCATTTGCCTGCGTGGTCATCATATGAATGAAAATATCTTTATTGTTATGTCCCATTATACTTTACTGGAGAGTAAAAAAAAATCACACCCAGTGTGAAGTGAGCAGTGCCTCTTATGAGTTTATTTCATTAAGCGTCCTGCAAAGCACCGCTCAAAAACATATGGCAGGGATGAACTTTATTTGGCTACTGGCTTGAGCCTCCTCTGATGTCTATGTGTGCACCTGTCTGTATTGTATATGAGGATTGACATACTGTGTATGTGGAGGTCCAGGTTCATTACTGAAGTGTGGAGGATTTCCCATGGACCAGTCACTCTTCATAGACACACAGCTGGGTGTTGGAGACGCTCCTCTCTGGTCAACACTTCTGGAATCACAAAGTCACTTTATTACAGACGGACTGCAACGGAAGTTCTCCACTTGCTCCACTTCCTTATGGTGACGCAGTTCCTGGTGAAACGCTCCAGGAAGGAGGGACATAGCGCTGGGAGGAATGTGATTTGACGGTCAACATAGCGCTGGGAGGAATGTGATTTGACGGTCAACATAGCGCTGGGAGGAATGTGATTTGACGGTCATGACTAGGAGTTGGTGGACTGTGGGTTGGTGGAGAGCTTTCAACTCTTTGGTGCGGAGCAAGAGAAGTGACTGATTGACCTGACTGACTGCGAACGAAAAGCAGGGAAGTAGCCTAGACTATACCGTTCATTTCCTGAACGAAGTGACCAACTTGTGAAGGAGATGCACTGACTTCTCAACACTCTCTTCAGTCATGAAGTGTGGGTCATGACAGAAAGTATAAGGTCTCAGGCAGGGCCGTCGAGAGTATTTTTGGCAAGGGGGTCAATATCAAAGAGCTGGCCGGGGCCCCCCTCCACGCGGGCCCCCCTCCACGCGTGCCTGTATTCGTGTTTTGGCCCGCGCGCAGCGCGGGCCGAAATAACGTGTATTTCACAGGAAATTACTCATTTTCAAAGTAAAAAAATGGTTAAAAGTGGTTCTACATGGCGGCATAACCGTTCAGAGATTGTGCTAGGGTTTTAAACTGGGTTTTAAACTGTTGATCACTGTAACTGGCATGGTTAAAATTTACCGGACATCTGATAAAAATATCGGTCATAGATATTTGTATGCATTAATGACAAGCAGGTCTGTGTAATGTGCCAATGTGAACCAGAGACATCGGTACATGTTGGATTGTACTGTTTGAACATAAGTATGTACACAAATGTTAGGGCCATCTTGCACAAATACATTAATTAACCATGTTACCATTTGCGCATCGGCGTGCGTAAATGGTTGCTCAATAACCTGAACATTGCATTACTTTGAGAACACATTTCCTTCATAATAAGAAACAAAGCATATAGCCTGCTGCACATAAATATGTATTTCAGATTAATCCTTCAAAATATGGCTCAGCTTTCAGCTGACATAAGGTAATAAAGTATATAGGCTTAGGCTACTCACAAGCTACTGTAATAGATAAAGGCGTCCCTGCATCTGGTTTAGGACAGCTGTTTGGGACAATTCAGTTGATAAGCATTTGTGCCTCCTCGGATATATTCCACTCAAGCCACGGTGACATTTTAACGTGTCCTCTGTCCACATGATAACGTGTTTCATCTTTCTGGATGGAACAGCCCAGTCCATTTTTTCCCATCTTCAAATAGGTGTGCAGTGGCTGGACAACTTAGCCAACTTTACTCACACAAGTGCCCTCTTGTTTCAAAGTGTCTGTAACATACTCTAACTAATAATACAGATTTGACTGTCCATCGTCCACGTGCAACTTAAACTGTGCCCTATTTCAAAGCCTTATTTTAGCTTATTTTACTCAGGTTAATATTAAAAGGAAATATGTACTGTATAACTTATTTTGTGCAACTTCGCTTCGCTTGCGTCTCTCTGGGAGGGAGAGAGAGAGAGAGAGAGAGTGAGAAAGAGAGAGAGAGATGTCGCTGAACTGCCGCACCAAACATGTACAATTATGCAATATATAAGGTGCTCACCGCATTGTTGAAACTCTTTCTACCGACCCGCAAACTCCTCGTCCTCGCCATGTGTTAATCCATATGTTTCCAATAAATTAATGTTCACTCAAACTTGTCTCGGAGTCGGCAGTCGGCACTGTAGCTTCTTCCGCAAACAAAGCATGTCCTAGTATGAGAGCGAATAGCGAAGGAGATAAATGTCATGTGGGCCATCTTGACCCAATGAGATTCCAAGATTCCTGCCTACCGTAACTGACAGTGTAAGTGCGCCCTCCAAAGGCCCGGGCCGGAGGGAGGGGGCCCGGGCCGGAGGGAGGGGGCCCGGGCCGGGGCCCCCCACCCACGGGGCCCCCCCACTCCCGGAACGGGGTAAAGAGTACCCTTTACCCCCCCCTATCGACGGGCCTGGTCTCAGGTACAAGCGGCCGAAATGGGTTTCCTCAGACGGGTGGCTGGTATCTCCCTTAGAGATAGTATAGGGTGAGAAGTTCAGTCACCCGAGAGAGACTTAGAACCGCTGCTCCTACACTTGGAAAGGAGTCAGTCGGGCATCTAGTACGGATGCCCCCCGAGCGCCTTCCTAGGAAGGTCCTCGATGCACGTCCCACTGGGAGGAGACCCCGTGGCAGACCAAAGACCAGATGGAAGGATTATTGCGACCGAAGGTCGAAGTATACCATGAGAAATGTCGAAGCTTGTCTGTCTGTCCGTCCGTCCGTCTTTCAGTACAGGAAGTTATGTCACGTGTCTTTCCGTACAGGAAGTGATGTCACATGACATCACCTGATCAAAGATCAAACCCTGGATATTCATACTGTCACTGTGACATCACAGGTGATATCACAGTGACAGTCCATAAATATGTATCCCTTTTATGCCCATATATGAAGCTCCCTGATGTCATTGATATATATCACTGGCCAGATGGCAAAGGCATGGCCCATATCTGTGTGGCTGGTTCAGATAGGGATCTCCATGTATGGGCATAAAATACATTGCATATACTGTATATACATATTATTATTAATAAAGGATAAAATAAAATAAAAAAGGTATCTATCTATCTATCTATCTACCCCCTTATGCCCATATATGGCGATCTCCAGGCATCAGACTAATTAACATACGTGTTATGCCGTAAGGATACATATTATTAGGATAAAATAAAATAAAAAGTCCATTATGGTCATTCCCAGAAACAAAATCCCTTTTATGCCCATATATGGAGATTTCTGATGTCATCAATCCCAGGCCGAAAACTTATATATATATATATATATATATATATATATATATATATATATATGTGACGGAGAGAGTCGCAGCCCCAGCCTTGAAGCCTCAAAAGTCTAGTATCTCCCCCGGACCAAAGAGATGTCTCTTTGGTCTAGTGGTTAAGATATTGGTCTTTTCACCCTAACCCTAACCCTTGAAAATAGCAGATTTGAATCTGAGATGTAATGGAGTAGAAGTAAAAGTATTGGAAATTTGAAATACTCAAGTAAAGTACAAATATCTCAAAACTGTACTTAAGTAGGCCTACAGTACTTGCACTTTTTTTATTTAAATATTTTTCTGCCTTTATTGATAGGTCTATAGTAGGCTAACAGCTAACGGGAGAGAGAGGGGGGGGGGGGGGGTGGCACGCAGCAAAGGTCGTCAGGGTCGGGACTCGAACCTGCGACGCTGCAAGGCTGGTCTGGATTTGATTTGATTCATTTATTAGATCCCCATCAGCTTACTGTAGAGAGACAGCAGCTACTCTTCCTGGGGTCTTAATCCGGGGTGAAAGTGGTTTGAAGTTCTTGCCGGAACTCTGTGCGGCCGAAAACATTGGGGAGGCTCTAACCACCCAAAACCCCCAAAATGCATAGAAAACTGCATTTTGGCACAGTTAGACACACAATAAAAACACTACAGGTCCTACACCTGAATTAGGCTACTGCATTACACCTACTGTAACATGAAACATGAATGTAATCCTAAAGGAAATATCTATAATAAGCCTCTTCATATTGTTCATTGTTCCATACAGAAGGGTAAGCAGTAGGGCTAGCAGAATCACCTAAGATAAGATAAGATGTTTATGGTCACTGTACAACAACATTTTGTTTAGTATATCCACATAAACACATACAGTAGCAGCATCAACAAAGAAATGCTGATAGAGCAACATTATTCTATCCTAGTCAAAGTCACCATCACCTGCTCTCTTATTTGTTGTCTCCCCAGGCCCCCACACACATGTAAAGCATGTTTAAAAGCTCTATATACATTCAAGATAATACAATATATTATAATTTATATTAGTATAACCATTTGTCTAAAGTAACTAAGTACATTTACTCAAGTATTGTATTTAAGTACAGGTTTTAAGTATTTGTAGCCTAGCCTACTTTATTGGAGTATTTCCAATACTTTTAATTCTACTCCACTACATCTCACATTCCCAACGAGTCTGTGGCCTTAAGCTAGATGCAGCAGAATAGAATCATTTTGGTCTATTCTGCTTCTAGCTTAAGGCCGCATCGCATGCAGGCACAGACGCACGCGTTTTCATTTTTTTTTTTTTTTTTTTTTTTTGCATTTCATTTATAATCTATAGTAATGTATCATCTATATCAGGGTTGGGCAACTTTGTTGATGGTGAGGGCCACAATATTTCCAGGGCCACATTGCATAATGCTACATCCTACTTTGTCATTCTAGTATCTCATACAAAAGAAGCGAAAAAATAGCAGATCTACAAGCTCAAAACGCATCACGCTGCGATGCATTTTGAGCTTGTAGATCAACCTGAAATATGGTCTCTGTCTAACATCATCCCGGTGCCTAAAGCTGGGGACCTCTCAAAGCCAGACAACTACAGAGGCATCAGCCTGACATGTATCACTGCTAAGGTCTTCAACCGAATGATACTGAACAGGATACGGCATGCCATCGACCCTCACCTGAGAGAGAACCAAAATGGTTTTTGAGAGGAGAGAACAACCGTAGCACAGATCCTGGCATTAAGGAGATTAATAGAGGAGGTGAAAAAGGACAACCTAGCAGCTGTACTGTGCTTCATTGACTTCAAAAAGGCTTTTGATTCTATCCACAGAAGCAAGATGGTGAAGATCCTTGAGGCCTACAATGTCCCTCCCAACATTCTCCGGGCTATCGAGACCAAGTACGCAAGAACAAGGGCCAAAGTGGTGACCCCAGATGGCAGCAGTGAGGTGTTTGACATCCGAGCTGGTGTAATGCAAGGACACCCTAGCCCCCTACCTCTTCATCATAGTTCTAGATTATGCGCTCAGGAAAGCCATAGGTGGACGAGAACAAGAGCTTGGCTTCACGCTAACAAGGAGGTCAAGGCGGCATCCCGCAGTAGTTCTGACAGACCTGGACTATGCGGACGACATCAGCCTGCTCTCCGACAGCATGGAACAAGCACAAGAACTCCTGAACAGGGTGGAGATAGAGTGTGCCAAAGTTGGTCTCAGGCTAAATGCTAAGAAAACTGAGGTTATCACCTATAACCTACCTGATCACTCACCTCTGACAACAACAGAAGGAGCTGTGTTGAAGGAAGTCAAGGACTTCAAGTACCTGGGCGCATGGGTCGACTCAACTGAGAAAGACCTTAAAGTAAGGAAGGCACTCGCTTGGAGGGCCCTGAACGGCATGAACAGTGTATGGAACTCTAGCCTCCCCCGCCAAATCAAACTTAGCTTCTTCTTTGCAACAGTGGAGTCTGTTCTCCTCTATGGCAGTGAATGCTGGACCCTGAAGCCAACCCTGCAGAAGTCTCTGCAGGGAATGTTGCGTGCAGTACTCAACATCAACAGGAGTGCACATGTTACCAACAGGAGCCTGTATGAGGGAATACCAAGGGTAAGCGAGAAAATTGCCACCAGAAGAATGAGACTAGCAGGACACTGCCAAAGACACCAGGAGCTTCCAGCCAGCAAATTGGTACTGTGGGAGCCAACACATGGGCACCGGTCGCGAGGACGTCCCACAAAAACATACGTGGACGTACTCAAGGAAGACGTAGGGACACAGAACACCAATGAGCTGGCCAGATGTATGGAGAACCGAGATGACTGGAAACAACGATGGAGGGCTCGTCTGAGGACGACCTAGAGAGATCTGCTATTTTCTTTTTTGCTTCTTTTGAATTGGAATCCGTTTTTTTTTTGTTATGTTTGAATTGGAATCCTGAAATGTAACATTTTGATTGAATTTCAAACACATTTAATTATATACTCATGTTAACTTTATGAACTTAAATACAAATACATTGGACATAAAAAAAATACATTTTAATACTACTATACTAGTAGAGAAAGGTATCTGCAATAAAGCAGACAGCCCGCAACACTCCAAGTTAGATGAAGGCTTTTAGGTGCACAGCTCAAAAAAGCATATGATTCCTTGAGTGCTGGCGACTACTTCTTTCTCATACTACTATACTAGTCATTAAGCTACTAATATAGACTGAAGGAATTAAAGCAGGTCATGTTTGGAATTGTAACAGCTGAAATCAATAATATATCAGTATTCCGGTATCGACCTGCGGGCCGCATTAAGTGAAGGTGGGGGCCGCATGTGGCCCCCGGGCCACCAGTTGCCCATGTATGTTCTATAATAACTATAAGGATTGGAGAGAGAGGACACATTGTCGTTAGACTGTCTGACTATGTAGTAACATCTAGTGTGTATAATATTGTATAGGAGGATTCACAACACATTAACATACTGTGTATCAGGAGGTCCAGGTTCATTACTGAAGTTTGGAGGTATCGGTAGAGACCAGTCACTCTTCATAGACACACAGCTGGCTGTTGGAGACTCTGCTCTGTGGGGAAGACTTCTGGAATCACAATAGATGTTCATACAGTTATCATGTGAATGAAAAGGTTTAAAAGAACCGGGCGGCCGATCGAAGCGCAAAATGGCGTCAGACCGCCGGCGGGGTTTTTGGTGCCCGGCGGCTGTTTACCCCTGGACGATTATTTGGAAATCTAAGGTTATGATCTTGGAATATGATTTACACAAAACAGCATGTTTTCAGGTGCTGCCACATTAACTTTATGTAAACAACTTCACAGTGTCTTCAACATACAGCAAGTTAAGCAAACTGAAATGCAAGAATCAGATCGTAATCAGAAGAGCCTGATTGTACTTTTATCAGACTGATAATCAATTCATTCATTCATGAATCAATGAATCAGTCTGCCAACATTACATCAGAAATACATCTATCTGGTGTGCATTGTGACAATATGACGAGATTATTAATAACTGAAAACAAAGGTTATTATGATTTCATAACCTGTTATAAAATGCTATAAAACCAAATCAGTGTATTAACTCATAGAAGGTCCACAAAGTGCCAACGCGTCAAACTCTTTGATGTCTCCCTGTGCCCATCGACGCGTTCGACACGTTGTACAGTAAACTATATTAATCTGAAGCTACAAAGCTACCACAGTGAAGAGAAACACTCCATTTCCCAAAATGCAGCGCAAGATCACGTGACCAGGAAGTCCTGTCTCCCCCCATTCACAGCAGTGTAACTAAATCACCTTCATGTTTAAAACGCGGCCTTCTCTACCGGCCGTTACAAAAGCTCTGTGGCCCGCCATTGTTTAAAAACTGTCCCGACTGAAAGAAAATACTATCGTGAACATAAACTGGACATACTCGGATTACATTTACTCAGATAACCTTTTTGCCAGCCCTTCAAAAGACGCTAAAATGGCATGTTGCCCATTAATGTTGAATAACCTGCTGCTCACTAGACTTCATTTGATGACAACTAAATCATATGTTGTTTTCTGTGTGCAGGGGTGGACTGGGCATCGGGCATAGCGGGCATAAGCCCAGTGGGCAGACCAGGGGAGGACTGGGCATCGGGCATAGCGGGCATAAGCCCGGTGGGCAGACCAGGGGTGGACTGGGCATCGGGCATAGCGGGCATAAGCCCGGTGGGCAGACTATACAAGCCGGCATGTAGCAACGCCCCCACAGAGCAGAGAGATATCACATGATTGGCTCACTGGCTTGTCTATCATCAGAATACCGTCCTAGTAGCCCAATCACAGGCTACTGTGGCACAAACATTTAACAGCTGATCTACAAGCCCACAACGTGCCGCTGCCTCGACGCGTTGTGGGCTTGTAGATCTTCTATGTTGGGTCTGTGCCGGTTGTGGTGGGCCAGTCTGGGCCGAGATGTCAGGGCCCAATTTGTGTCCCAGTCCGGCTCTGACATCTGTCTGTGTTTCAGTAGACCAGGGGTTCCCAAACCTTTTTGTCTCAGGTCAGCCCATAAATATTGTTTTAATCCGAGGCACCCCTACATTATAATTTACACTCCCAGCACCTTATATTTATAGCATATCGTCATTGTCGGGTGGAAACCTGGTATGTCCAAAACCGTTCGTTTTGTATTTATCATCTATAAAATGTACTACTAAATGCTTTGTGATGCGAGATCTGCTGTTTTCACTAGTTTTGTGCAACAGTCTTGTATGATGAAGAAGGGCTTTGCTTTACCAAAAGACGTACACATTTGAAACTTGGAGATACGAGGTTTCTGCCCGACAGTGACGATATTCTAGTGATTATGTTGCGAGGAAAACATTGAGATAACAGCCATTTTGGTTAGAACTGACTGAAAATAACTTTGTACTTCAAGTTTAAAATGATACTAAATATTTTGTCCAAATAAATTCCAAATATTATCAAATTATCTTGCGGCACCCCTGGACTGCCGTCACGGCACCCCAGGGTGCCCCGTCACCCACTTTGAAAACCCCTGCAGTGAGTTTAGTTTGATAACAACTAAATGATGTGTTTTACATTCTGACCTGGGATCAGTAGAGTTCATAACAATTAAATGATGTGTTTTACATTCTGACCTGGGATCAGTAGAGTTGATAACAACTAAATGATGTGTTTTACATTCTGACCTGGGATCAGTAGAGTTCATAACAACTAAATGATGTGTTTTACATTCTGACCTGGGATCAGTAGAGTTCATAACAACTAAATGATGTGTTTTACATTCTGACCTGGGATCAGTAGAGTGGTGTCCATCTTTGAAGAGAATAGGTTCATCCATGGACTTGTCACTCTTCATGGAGACACAGCTGGGTACAGGAGACCCTGCTCTGTGCTGGTGGACCCTGACAGAAAGACATCAACAACATCATTTATGTGTGCTCGACAGGGACGTGCTGGCCGTTGGGAAAAGCGGGACAACTCCTGAACGTCCGGTTCATTCCCGGCCGGTCCAGGCCGGTCAATAGGAAAAAAAGTACAAATAAAATGTCGGCCTTCATTCCATTTTGGGTGCTCTGCGGCCCCCAAAACCAGCGCTCCCCAAAACAACAGGTTTGGGGATTGGTAGGAATTGATTACATGATACAGTCACCTGTGCATTTAGTCTCAATGTTTGTAAACAAGAAACCTGTCTATATATAATATATATCACTGCATTGTCTGTAAGGAAGCCGAACAAAAATAACTTTTACTCTTACGTACAGGTACGTAGCGTACCTGTACAAAAGACTTAACAATAGTAAGTATAAAGTACAACCTTGAACCTTGAAACTTTACTTTATTTATATTCATTGAATATAAACAAAGTAAATGTAATATTATTCAATCATTAGAATCAATATGGAATCCACTCATTCAAACCTCACAGACAGACAGACAGACAGACAGACAGACAGACAGACAGACAGACAGACAGACAGACAGACAGACAGACAGACAGACAGGAAGGCAGACAGACAGACAGACAGACAGACAGACAGACAGACAGACAGACAGGCAGGCAGACAGACAGACAGACAGACAGACAGACAGACAGACAGAGAGACAGAGAGACAGACAGACCTGTCACTCAGCTTGTCTTTAGAGGAGGGGTCCAAGTCTTCTCTCTCCGCTGAGCCACTCATGGTCGAGCAAGACCTACACACACACACACACACACGCACACACACACACACACACACACACGCACACACGCACACACGCACACATGCACACACGCACATGCGCACACACACACACACACACACACACACACACACACACACACACACACACACACACACACACACACACACAGAGAGAGGGGGAGGCAACATGTTGTAATCACAGAGAGTACAGGATGGGGCGTGTGCTTGCGTGGGCATGCGTGTGCGTGTAGAAAAAAAAAAGTAGATCTACAAGCTGTAGGACGGTGTCACGTGGCAACACACGTGAGCTTGTAGATCTGCTATTTTCAGTGAGGTTTAATAACAGTATATTATATGTGTTGTTATAATGTTAACTTGACATGCATCTATTAGTGAGGTTTAATAACAGTATATTATATGTGTTGTTATAATGTTAACTTGACATGCATCTATTAGTGTGGTTTAATAACAGTATATTATATGTGTTGTTATAATGTTAACTTGACATGCATCTATTAGTGTGGTTTAATAACAGTATATTATATGTGTTGTTATAATGTTAACTTGACATGCATCTATTAGTGTGGTTTAATAACAGTATATTATATGTGTTGTTATAATGTTAACTTGACATGCATCTATTAGTGTGGTTTAATAACAGTATATTATATGTGTTGTTATAATGTTAACTTGACATGCATCTATTAGTGTGGTTTAATAACAGTATATTATATGTGTTGTTATAATGTTAACTTGACATGCATCTGTTAGTGTGGTTTAATAACAGTATATTATATGTGTTGTTATAATGTTAACTTGACATGCATCTGTTAGTGTGGTTTAATAACAGTATATTATATGTGTTGTTATAATGTTAACTTGACATGCATCTGTTAGTGTGGTTTAATAACAGTATATTATATGTGTTGTTATAATGTTAACTTGACATGCATCTGTTAGTGTGGTTTAATAACAGTATATTATATGTGTTGTTATAATGTTAACTTGACATGCATCTGTTAGTGTGGTTTAATAACAGTATATTATATGTGTTGTTATAATGTTAACTTGACATGCATCTGTTAGTGTGGTTTAATAACAGTATATTATATGTGTTGTTATAATGTTAACTTGACATGCATCTATTAGTGTGGTTTAATAACAGTATATTATATGTGTTGTTATAATGTTAACTTGACATGCATCTATTAGTGTGGTTTAATAACAGTATATTATATGTGTTGTTATAATGTTAACTTGACATGCATCTATTAGTGTGGTTTAATAACAGTATATTATATGTGTTGTTATAATGTTAACTTGACATGCATCTATTAGTGTGGTTTAATAACAGTATATTATATGTGTTGTTATAATGTTAACTTGACATGCATCTATTAGTGTGGTTTAATAACAGTATATTATATGTGTTGTTATAATGTTAACTTGACATGCATCTATTAGTGTGGTTTAATAACAGTATATTATATGTGTTGTTATAATGTTAACTTGACATGCATCTATTAGTGTGGTTTAATAACAGTATATTATATGTGTTGTTATAATGTTAACTTGACATGCATCTATTAGTGTGGTTTAATAACAGTATATTATATGTGTTGTTATAATGTTAACTTGACATGCATCTATTAGTGTGGTTTAATAACAGTATATTATATGTGTTGTTATAATGTTAACTTGACATGCATCTATTAGTGTGGTTTAATAACAGTATATTATATGTGTTGTTATAATGTTAACTTGACATGCATCTATTAGTGTGGTTTAATAACAGTATATTATATGTGTTGTTATAATGTTAACTTGACATGCATCTATTAGTGTGGTTTAATAACAGTATATTATATGTGTTGTTATAATGTTAACTTGACATGCATCTATTAGTGTGGTTTAATAACAGTATATTATATGTGTTGTTATAATGTTAACTTGACATGCATCTATTAGTGTGGTTTAATAACAGTATATTATATGTGTTGTTATAATGTTAACTTGACATGCATCTATTAGTGTGGTTTAATAACAGTATATTATATGTGTTGTTATAATGTTAACTTGACATGCATCTATTAGTGTGGTTTAATAACAGTATATTATATGTGTTGTTATAATGTTAACTTGACATGCATCTATTAGTGTGGTTTAATAACAGTATATTATATGTGTTGTTATAATGTTAACTTGACATGCATCTATTAGTGTGGTTTAATAACAGTATATTATATGTGTTGTTATAATGTTAACTTGACATGCATCTATTAGTGTGGTTTAATAACAGTATATTATATGTGTTGTTATAATGTTAACTTGACATGCATCTATTAGTGTGGTTTAATAACAGTATATTATATGTGTTGTTATAATAATAATAATAAAACTTTATTTGTATAGCACCTTTCATGACATGAAATGCAGCTCAAAGTGCTTTACAGAGCATAAAATGAAGCACACGTGCTTAACAGAGAAAAAGTAAAATAGAAATAAAAAATACATAAAAAAGAGATAAGTAAAATGATTACAATAAAGCAAGAAAAAATAAAAGCATAGAACATTGAAGAACAATTTCAGAGCCGTGCGGACGTCAATAGCAGCATAGGGATTAAAAAATTTAGCTAAAAGCAAGAGTAAAGAAATAGGTCTTGAGCTGTGCTTTAAAGCTATCCACCGAGGCTGCCTGTCTTAGGTGTAGTGGTAGTTTATTCCAAGCTGTCGGTCCATAGAAGCAGAAAGCTGCTTCACCATATTTTTTATATGTCATTGTTGGCACCTCAAGTAGGTCTGCACTAGAGGACCTGAGTGGGCGGGTTGGAACATATCTATGCAGGCAGTTATAGAGGTACGAAGGTGCCAGACCATTTAGAGCTTTATAAACAAGTAAAAGAATTTTAAAATCAATCCTAAAAACAACCGGGAGCCAGTGTAGCGACGCTAAAACTGGAGTAATATGTTCTCTTATCTTAGTTTTTGTTAAAACTCTGGCTGCTGCATTTTGAACAATTTGTAATCTGTCAGTTGTTTTCTTTGGCAGACCAGAGAGAAGTGCGTTGCAGTAATCAAGCCGAGAGAAAACAAAAGCGTGGATCAGCGTTTTTGCATCGTTCAGCGACAGATAGGCTCTAATTCGCGCAATATTTCTAAGGTGAAAGAAGGCAATCTTCGTGACATGATTAATGTGTGTATTAAAATTTAATTCAGCATCAATGATCACCCCCAGGTTCTTAACAGAGGTGTTATTTTCTTTGGCCAGGTTACCAAGTCTATTTATTATTGATTCTCTCTGGGCAGTAGAACCTATTATGAGAACTTCTGTCTTGTCCTCATTTAGCTTGAGAAAGTTCTCACTCATCCAGCATTTTATGCTGGACACGCACGTCAGCAATGGGTCTAGAGCACAGGGGTCGTCCGTAGCCACCGAAAGGTACAACTGGGTGTCATCAGCATAGAAATGGAAATTCACACCGTGAGCGGAAATAAGTTCTCCCAGCGGCAGTATATAGAGGGAGAATAATAAAGGACCAAGAATCGAGCCCTGTGGAATACCAGAGCAGATGTTGTGTTTGTTTGACTCGAAGTCAGCTAGATTAACAGAGTAGCTTCTGCCTGTCAGATAAGAGCAAAACCAGGACAGAGCTGTACCTGACAGTCCTACCCAGTGTTCGAGACGTTGTATTAGAATTGTATGGTCAATTGTGTCAAAAGCCGCCGATTGGTCCAGCAGTAGGAGAACGGACACATCTTTGTTATCAGCAGCCACCCTAAGATCATTAATAACTTTTAAAAGTGCAGTTTCTGTGCTGTGTCCTTTCCTGAAGCCGGATTGGAATTTGTTGTGCACCTTATTGTTCTGCAGAAACACATCCAATTGATGAAAGATAATTTTTTCTAGGACCTTGCCCAGAAAAGGCAAGTTAGAGATGGGTCGATAATTATCCAGCACGGACGGGTCAAGGTTGGGTTTTTTGAGTAAGGGTTTAACTACAGCCGTTTTCAGTGAGTCTGGAAAGACACCTGATTGTATAGAGCTGTTTACTATTTTTAGGATATCTTCAATAACACAGTCTACAACCTCTTTAAGAAACGGCGTGGGTATTGCATCCAGCGAGCAAGAAGACGATGTCATTTGCGATATGGTTTTACGAAGTTCCTCTTCATCAATTGCACAAAATGATACTAGGCTCCCCCTAGATTTATCGATGCTTTTACACATGGCACCATTAACCGCATTTGCATTTGTGACAGTATTATTCGTAATACCAGCTCGAATGTTAACAATTTTGTTGTCAAAGAAGGATGCAAACTCATTACACTTTGCTTTAGAGGCAGGGAGTGACTGCTTGTAGGACTGGGGGGGGTTTAAAAGGCGTTCAATGGTAGAGAATAAGACCCTAGCATTGTTCTTATTCTCATTAATAATTCCGGAAAAATAGGCCTGCCTAGCCAGACGCATGGTTTTATTATAGGTGGCTGTTGACGCCTTAAATATCTGTAGGTGGATAGTTAATTTATTTTTTCTCCAAGCTCGCTCTGCTCTGCGGCATTGTTTTTTGAGTGAACGTATATGATCGTTTATCCAGGGTGTTACTTTGGAATTATATTTCTTTTTAGTTTTCATAGGAGCCACTATATCCAGAGCTGACTCCAATTTAAGATTAAAACGTTGAACCATATCATTTACTGAGGGAATATCAGGAAGGCGGGGTGCACACGCAAGAAGGCTGGCAAACTCTTCTGCTGCCGAGGAACCGAAAAATCTCTTTTTTATAGTATATTCTCTATTGTTTTTTTCTAGATCAGAGACAGTCATATTAAAACACAGTAAATAGTGGTCTGATAAATCAGGCTTAGCGATAATCCTGTCCATAGAAATATTTAGCCCTTTAGAGATCACAAGATCAAGGGTGTGGCCTTGATTGTGGGTTGGCCCGGTAACATGCTGATCAAAATCAAGGGAATGCAGTAACTGTAAGAAACTCATAGCTGTAAGATCAGTAACAGTGTCCACATGCAAGTTAGTATCACCAGCAATAAGGGTTCTCTCATAGTCCGTGGAACAGATAGATAGAAGTTCAGATATTTCTGTAAGAAATAAGGCTTTGCTACATTTTGGTGGGCGATATATCGTAATCATTAGAACAGAGGATTGACTCTCAAATAAGTTAGCTTGATATTCAAAGGATGAAAAACTTCCAAAGGACAGGCACTTGAATTTAAAAATGTCAGAGAAAATGTATGCCAAGCCTCCGCCTCTTTTTCCTTCGCGCACTGATTGAATAAAGTGATAGTTTGGTGGGCAGGCGACGCCAAGTGCAAAAGCTCCATCGTTGCCCAGCCATGTCTCTGTTAAAAAGATTATATCTAATTTCTCTTCACAGATTATATCATTTACAGAGGAGGACTTGTTTAAAAGTGACCTGATGTTAAAAAGTGCCAGGTTTATTTTATGACATTTTACTGTACTATAGCCCCTACAGGGAATGTAAGTTAAGTTAGCTAAATTAGCAGAGCCACTGCTTATCCTGGACTCTCTATTTGAAATTACAGTAGAAATGTTGTGAGCCTGCTTAATAAAAGCGCTTGAAGGAGCATCGGGTCCAGATACGTTAGTTGCTGGGTATAATGGACCCAGCTGACATCAACGGCTAAACGTATTGTCCAGCTGGGAGGCCTGGGTCTTCTGTCGTTGTGGTCGTGGAGGGATGGGTGGGGGCGAAAGCACCCAGGCCACAGATTTCTGGGGCACGGCCGGGGCAATTTCAGGCGTTTTCGGGGATGGTGGTTGTGGTGCCGGGCGTTTGTCCTGTGGTGGTTGTGCCGCCGGGCCATTGACCGTGTGTCTGGCCGGGGTCATTTTTAACGCAGTGTTAATGAGTTCATTCATTCCATTCGTGAATTCTAGGAGAGGCATTGGAGATAGGGAGAAAGAGGAGGATTGGGGTGATGGGGCGGTTGTACCCGCCCCCTCCTCTTCCTCTGTCAACTCTCCGTTGTCAGTTGCCAGTTCACTTTGCTCACTGTTCGGGCCAGCCACGGCTGAAGCAGGGAATCCACAAAACTCTTCTTCATTACTGTCCTCTTCGAACATTTCCCTGAGTGACTCCAACTCTGCATTCATTCGTCTACTCCACTCTTCAGCGGAGATGTTGTCCATATTCAGTTCCTCGTCAGGGAGGGCAGGGACAACAACGGTAGCTCCTCCGTTCACCAAGGCCGTTCCCCCCTCGGCCGAGGGGGGCAGTTCAGTAACCATACTGTCATGCTCGTCAGGGAGGGCAGGGACAACGGAAGCTCCTCCCTTCACCATAATCAGTTCCTCGTCAGGGAGGGCAGGGACCAAGGCCGTTCCCCCCTCGGCCGAGGGGGGCAGTTCAGTAACCATAACACTATCTCTTGTTATGGATTCTTCGTGGGTTGCAGATAAGAGTTGTTCATCACAATCTGTTGTTTTGGATTGCTGTGTTCTGGCCAAGGCCAGAGCATGGAGAACATTCTGCAAAAATATCTTTGCTCCTAGCTTATTTAGTTGCCGTTCATCAGCAAATAGGTGTCTTCTGTCGAAGAAAAAACTGAAGTTGTCAATAAAATGCACATTTTTGTCGGTGCATGCAGCTAAAAGCCATTTGCTCAGAGAGAACAGTCTGCTGAAATTCTCGTCTGTGCCTCTCATAGGCGGTAGGGGACCGCTGATCCAAAGCTCTATGTCACTGTTCAGGAAGCTCAATGTGTTGAATAGAGCCCTGAAATTCTCCTTTAAGATTTCTGACTGTTTTTCTTCTGTGTCATATGTGCCAGTATGTAGAATCAGGGTTTTCACCGTTTGGTGTTTGTTGACAAGATCCAGAATTCTGTCTTTCATGTCAGAGACTGTGTCTTTGGGAAAACACATAACTTTTGCCTTCTTCTTTCTTATGCTTTTGACACCTTTTAAAGCAGCATCGCCCACAATCAAAATGTCAGGATCAATCACTGAGGTGGTTCTTACCCTGCTGGGTGGGACGTTCTCTCTGTCAACAGGGGGACTTCGGGGGGCTTCTAGTAGCTGTTCTGTTAGCCAGCTTGGGGAGATGCTACCCCTGTCATCCTCGGCCAGTGGCGTGAATCTGTTTGCCAGCTGCACACTCGGTGTGTGTGGAGATTGGACTGCGTTTGACTTTTTAGCAGTGTTTTTCCCCTTGGCAGTTGCCCATTTATGGAGGGGGGTCGAAGCAGCGCTGTGCCGGGGTAATTCCGGCCATTCGTCGGTGATAAGAGGGCTTTGGGAGGGTGTCCTGCCCGTCGTCCGTTCTTTCATCTTTGGCTTTGCACCAAGGGAATTCCAGGCGAGTGGTTTATCCAGTCTTTGGGTTTGTTTTAATTGGAATAATTCCGTTTCCAGTACTGCAATCCTCTGAAGCAGTTTCTGATAAACCCTTGTAGAAATGGTTGGTCCGGCCATCTTGCTAGTTAGCTAGATGCTACGTATCCAGTCACCAAGTGGCAAAAAATAGTATATTGCAGTACAGCAAAACAATCCCGGAGTTTTATAAGTATCCAAGATCCATTTGTAGTTTCTCAGAGAAAAAATAAAACATCAGTATCAGCAGAAGAATGTAAGCACAAGCGAGCCTAAGCGGGAGCAAGCAGCGATACGTCCGCACTGTAGGAGAGCAAGCAGCATGTTAACTTAATGTTAACTTGACATGCATCTATTAGTGTGGTTTAATAACAGTATATTATATGTGTTGTTATAATGTTAACTTGACATGCATCTATTAGTGTGGTTTAATAACAGTATATTATATGTGTTGTTATAATGTTAACTTGACATGCATCTATTAGTGTGGTTTAATAACAGTATATTATATGTGTTGTTATAATGTTAACTTGACATGCATCTATTAGTGTGGTTTAATAACAGTATATTATATGTGTTGTTATAATGTTAACTTGACATGCATCTATTAGTGTGGTTTAATAACAGTATATTATATGTGTTGTTATAATGTTAACTTGACATGCATCTATTAGTGTGGTTTAATAACAGTATATTATATGTGTTGTTATAATGT